>NC_139234.1:38761662-39361662 GCF_977018435.1 Lepisma saccharinum
AGTACTGGGCGCTATTTTCGCTGGGCGCGTTTTACAGGACACCCTTTTGGAAGTCTGCCGTCGAAGAAGACGTCTGAAGATGATCGAAGACTAAAGAAGAACGGAGAAGATTGTTGAAGAGGGCTAGGTCGAAGTAGACAGGAGAGGATGCCGAAAGGACTCCGGGTACTCGAATGATGGTGAAGCTACCTTCCATGTCGCTTCGTCCCTAAAATCACCAATGCAGAAGGCCAATCGCTGGATATTCCCAAGAGGAACCCCTGTCTTCATCAAGGAAGGAAAGGTGAGACCAGAGACTTATCCCAGCATCACCTCCCACGCTCCCATTCCAAAGATCGGTTGCTCCACATTACGTCCCTAGAGCCGTTGGAGAAAAAAAAATGGTGGTAAAGTGTTGCAAGGCGCACATAATAAGTGTTCTGTGGAAACAGCCAAAACAACAAGCGCCGACACAGGAAGCGTGCGGATCCATTGTTCTCGGAGATAACATTAAGACCCGGTGAGAAAAGGGAGTCCAGGTTCTCTTCCGGTCTCCTGGTGACGTAAGCAAGGACGCCAGGCAGTAAATCAGGATGGGTTCCTGGGGTTGTTACGGATTAGACGAGCCAGGGAAATTATTCTTTGCTGTCGGAAACTTGTGCGTTAAGAAGGTAATGGGTTGTAAAAGTGATGTGCCTTAATGAACATCATCGTGGGAGAATGTTTAAATGAAGGATTGGCGGTGTTGCATCTTGAAGGATATATGTGACATTTATTGGTACTTTGTTGATGTCTTGAATTGCATTCTGAGCTTATGCTCTTAACTTCATTAATGCTTTCTCAACCTATTACTCGGGTTGCTTCTGGGAACGATTGAACAGGAAATCACGAGAGATACGCTTGGACATTAGAACAACATGGCGCGATATTGGGATGAGACGAATCATCTCACAACGATGCGTCTCGTATTTCGAATGAACTAGTTATATTTTGAGGAATTCGATCTGTAATTAGCTACTTTTAAATGTAAATAGCTAACTGTAACTACAACAGTGTCACCTTTTTTTTGCAATATAAGTAGCGTCATTGATTGATTTGTTACGTGGTGATGGGAAGATAATAATTAGCTCTTTTTTATTTAATATTCAATAATTTTTGTTATTTGGATCCATTTTTAGTGATTTAAAGAATAAGTTACCTTAGGGATAACAGCGTAATCTTTCTTGAGAGATCCTATCGACAGGAGGGGTTGCGACCTCGATGTTGGATTAAGATGTCATTTGGGTGTTGCATTTCAAATTTGATGGTCTGTTCGACCTTTAATTTCTTACATGATCTGAGTTCAAACCGGCGTGAGCCAGGTTGGTTTCTATCTCTTAATATTAAAAGTGTTTTAGTTCGAAAGGACCAAATACTTATATTATATATATGATTCATTCATTCATTCATTGTTTTCTGCCTAATTGGCAGGTTTTTCACTGCAATCTCCAGCTTTCCCTGTTCTCTGCCTTACGCTTCGTAATAGCATACGACCCAGTTAATTTGATATCATCCATAAGCTGATATATCTTTCTTCCACGGACTTTTATTCCTTCAACCATTCCCTCCAAGGCATCTCTTAGCAGGCAGTTTCTTCTTAGACAGTGTCCTAACCAGTTTCTTTTCCTCTTCTTGATGGTCTCCAGTATAGATCTTTTTTCACCAACTCTTTTCAGTACGGCTTCGTTTCTTACCTTGTCTGTCCATTTTACACGCTCCATTTTTCGCCATGTCCACATTTCAAAAGCTTCGAGTGGTTTCTCTTCATTTCTTCTCAACGTCCAGGTTTCTGCACCATATAGTGCTACACTCCACACAAAACATTTCACTAATCTCTTCCTTAGACCTATGTCCAAGGGTCCACAAAAAACATTTTTTCTTCTATTGAAAGCTTCTTTTGCTATTGCGATTCTCATTTTCACTTCTTGGTTGCAGCTCATGTCACTGCTTATAGTGCATCCGAGGTACTTGAAGCTATCCACTTGCTGGATTCTTTCACTGTTTGCTCTCACATTAATATTCCTTGGTTTCCGTCCTATAACCATTGCCTTTGTCTTCTTTACATTAATCTTCATTCCATACTGCTCACATCTGCTGTTTAACTCTTCTAACATACTATTTATGGTTATTTCATCCTCAGCGAATAATGTCATCAGCAAATCTTATGCAGTTTATTCTTCTTCCTCCCAATTTGACACCTCCTGTGCCCTGGAAACAAGTTTTCACTATATCTTCTAAATAGATATTAAACAAAGTAGGCGATAGGCAGCATCCTTGTCGTACTCCTCTTCCAATTTCACAGCCTTCTGTCATTTCGTCTCCTGTTCTCACTTTAACTCGTTGATTCATGTATAAGTTGCTTAGAAGTCTTCTCTCTTTCCAATCTACGCCAATTTTCTTCAGAATTTCTAAAGGTTTAACCCAATTCACTCTATCAAAGGCTTTCTCCAGGTCTACAAATGCTACAAACACCTCCTTTCCTTTCTCTAAATATCTTTCCCCAATGGTCCTCAGTAAACCAATTGCATCCCTTGTACCTCTTCCTTTCCTGAAACCAAACTGTTCTATTGATTAATAATAATTACTATTATGGCAGAGAAGTGCATTGAATTTAGAATTCAATAATGAAGATAAATTTCTTTTTATAGTAGATGATATTAGATTTATTTATTGGAGTTATTTCTTTTATTATTTTAGTTGTGTGTGTTTTAATTAGAGTTGCTTTTTTTACTTTATTTGAGCGTAGGGTTTTAGGTTATATTCAAATTCGTAGGGGACCTAATCGGGTTGGAATTTGTGGTATTTTTCAGCCTTTTGCTGATGCAGTTAAATTATTTACTAAGGAGCAAACACTACCTGCTTTGAGAACTACAACAGTGTCACCTTTTTTTTGCAATATAAGTAGCGTCATTGATTGATTTGTTACGTGGGTCGTTCAATATATAAGTTTCCGTATGCTGTAAAAATTTTTTTTTAAGATACATTAGAAAACTATACATAAATGTGTAGGAGGATCCTTCCTCACTTCTCCACATAATCCACATAGAGATTCAGGCATTTGTCCCACCGTTGCACCAATTTGTCCATACCCTTTGCAAGAAAATTGAGCTATTGAGCACTATTCTCACATTCCGCTTCACTTCTTCATCTGTTTCGAAACGGTAACCTTGCAATTCAGACTTTAACACCAGAAAAAGATGGAAATCACTCGGCGCTAAATCGGGGCTGTATGGAGGGTGGGACAGCCGTTCCCACCCCAATTCTTCAATTTTGTGTTGTGTTTGCACTGCTGAGTGGGAGCGACCGTTATCGTCAAGAAGAATGACACCAGCTGACAGGAGACCTGGTCGCTTATGTCGAATTGCGTTTTTCAGGTTATCCAATGTTTGACAATAACGGTCAGCATTAATTGTTCTTTCGTTCCAAGAGGTCCATAAGCAGAACGCCCTTAGCATCCATGCTTCTGAACTCCTAATGACGCGAGCCCGCATTTTCCGAACAAGCATTTACTTTTCGCCCTTGAGCGCATGCGCCTTCACGTCTGATTACGAATCGATTGTTGTTCCTTGTAGACGAAGGATGGCGCTTGTCAACCATGTGCTTCTTTTTAATGGCATTGCTTTATACAATATTTATAGCACAGGGAAACTTATATATTGAACGTCCCTAGTATATTACTTCGCTTTTAGTGCCACTTTTGGCTAATTTGCGACAATGCGGATGAGATGACACGATGAAATTGATGAATGGACAATCACAATCCATGCCCACACCAGGATTCGAACCCTGGACTCCTGGCGTCGTATGGCGATGTGCTAACCACTCCGCCACGGGGGCCGGCAACTAACGTCATCAATAGTTACTTTACGGCACTGAAATTGTTAACATAAATATTTGAAACGTGGTGAAAGAACTAAACTTGGCAACTCTGTTTCCAACTATGCGTCTTCTCTGGATGCTAAAGTGAAAGTTTTTTCGTGGAATCGCGTAAGGCGAGGAAGTTTTGTTGCATGCTAAATTTGGAAGATCAATATTTCTTTACTGTAAATCGCAATTTCCAATTGCACTTGAAGACTTCAGTGTTTTTTATAGCCTATCATTTTTTTTGTTGTTGTACCAGAAACATAAAAGAAAGACACACGTAAGGTTTCACATATTTATTTTAATACAATTATTGATCCTTGATTATGTGTAACTTGTTTGCAAGATAATTTCCACATTCTCGTTCTCTATTTCCTGTCCGTCACTAACCCTGTCACATTCTCGATTCTGCCGGCCCCTGTAGCAGACTGGTTAGCTCATCGCGCTACGAGGCCAGGGGTCCCTGGTTCGAATCCTTGCCTGGGCATGGATGTTTGTGATTTTCCATTCAGCAATTTCATCATATCATCACTCATCCTCATCTTCGCAAATTAGCCAGAAGCGACACAAGAAGCGAAGAAAATAAAGCAATTCAATCAATTCTCGATTCTCTTTAGCCTCAAGTCTCGAAATAGTTAACAATTATAAATTTCAGTGTACCATTACGTTTAATAACACAAGTAAAGATAATACAAACAATTACTTTTATTGTCTGCTATTGTTATGGCCTTATAATCAAGGAGTCCTTGTTTTTTTCCTGGTGGAAGTTTCCTCTTTGCAGATCTAGTCATTATTACACAAATTGGTCCTAAAACAAGTCCTTGTAATTGTGTTAATATGTCAGAAAAGTTGCACATTATATTTCCACTGTTACTATGTGTATCATATGCCGTGCTTTTCTGCATCTGATGTCCATTCTTTGAGGAATGCTTGGCTAAAGAAAGGGTGGGGGTGGTAGAGTCCTTTCCTACATTCTGTCCCAGGTATCTTTGGAGCAGGTGAACGAGGAAGGCTCTGATATAGGTGTGAAACGTCACGTTGTGAAGTGTTTTTTTTTTTTTTACCGAAATATAAACTGCCTTGGACAGCATGTGTAGTGTTATTTTCGGTCGTGGAAACAAGGCTTAATCGTGTTACAATCTTCTTAATGAAAAAAGTATACAGGAAGGAAACGTCCATCTTAATTTTAAATCGTTCTGACGTTGAATTGTCTTGCTGAATGCACGTGGCGCATTTCACGCGATTGCTGACTGACTACCGTTAATTGCGAGCAATTTTGTTGTGTTTGCACAAGCCACAGGCACCTAACGTTACGTCACTCCAGAACGCAAAAGTAATTCCGCATTTCTTTCCTTTCGTTTCTTCTCATTTTTCCCTTTCATAATAACCGAGTGTTACACTTTGAGGTTGCGTTATGATAGAGGAAAGCAACACAATGGAGAGGGCTGAGAACCATGAGAAAAATTTCACCAATCTACGTTCTCCTGGTTACCGAGGTTCGCAGTAACAGCCAGGAAATGTTCTGTATTAGCCTCCTTGTAAACAAACATGGCTTGGCTAGAATTGTTCTTTTTGTATGGTGAAATTTAGCAAAATGAAGGGAATTAATGTTCAGAGGGCAATGAAAAGGCACGTATGAGATTAATATGACTCCTGCAGCTTGCCAGTTCGTTGTCCTTAAGATGACGGACTCTTATTCAGGAAGTTACGGGTTCAATCTTACCAGCTGGCCATTTTGATTGAATTCTACTAACAGCGAATCCTAGATGGCACTGTTTCTTTCGTTCTTCTTCTTCTTATTTATTTACCTAGGTACATACTAGCTGTTTACCCGGCATTGCCCGGGTATTTATTTATCCCAATCTTCTATTAGACAGGAAAATAATGAATTCTATCTATAGTGTAAAATGTCATTGTGAATGCCACTAATTAGCATAGCGACTCCGAAAACTATGTATTCGACACTAATGTAGGTCATTTTTTATATTTTATTTTTCATCCCCTCTCATCCCCCATGCCGATAGGTGATGAACTTGGAGTTGAACGGCATTGGGAGTGTCACTATTCATCTTAGCGACCCCGAAAACTATGCATTCCACACTAATATCGGTCGTTTTCGATTATTTTTACATGTCACCCCTTCTCACCCCTAGGGGTGCCAGGGGTGTCTTACTCCCACAGTATTTCTTTCCAGATTGTAAGTCATACGTGTACCAATTTTGGTTGAAATTGCTCCAGGCGTTCGAGAGTTATGCCGGAACAAACACACATGCATCCGTCGATTTATATAATAATAGATAGATTTTTTAAAAAGTTTCAGGTACAGTAGGGACTGGCCATGTTATACTGAAACAGTAACAGCAGGAAAACAACAGAAATAATAACAACAAAACGATAGGGTACAAAATGGCACAGAAAAAATAATAAAATTACACATACTTTGTTAACAAACTGTGCTCTGACAAGAATATGTCAACATTTGGAGGCAGGAGCTATAGGAAACCTGTAGAAAAGAGACCGCTGTAGAAACGAGAGCCTTGCAGTGAGATCAGAGGCGCCGCCAACTTAAGATACATTTTGGGGGACAAGGTATTTTTGGGGGGGGAGGGAGTGGGGCAAGATCGGCAAAAAAAAACAATACTTGCAAATATACATAAAATGTGTCCTTCTACGTGAATTTGGGGTGAGGGGCAAAAGGTGCTCCCCCCCCTTCCCCAAGTCCATGAGTGGGATTGTGAAAGCTTTAGTTGCGGGTTGGCCGTTTAGGGACTCGTAGATGAAATTTGTTGAGCAGAAATTCAGATTTAATTTTGCGGTTCATGGTTTTATGCAAGAATTTCTTGTATGCTGTTTTAGCTTTACGCTTAACATATTACTGACGTACTCAGTATTTTTTTAAAAAAGTGGTTTATGACTCAAAAGGGGCTTCAGTCTTCCAGGCGATGCTACACTGAGTCACCTTTTCAGTGGGGAAAGATTTATAGCTCCCACCAACCCCCTCCCTGTCTACTTGGCACCTCACTGGTAAACATACAATAATGCCATGGCTGTTAAGGTTCAAGTGTTCTTGTTTAAAGATATGGATGGTAATATGGTCGGCAACACTGTTATATGTGTGCAAATTTAAACATGTAATTATTAAACTCTTAATTGCTTCGCCTAAAAGAAAATACAAACAACAAAGAGCTTAGATTAGGTTATTCGTGTTGTCGGCAAACTTTTATTTTAGACGATTTGGGTAGTCTTCATTTCAGAGCTTAGAAAATGCCCCACATAGGACCGTTAGAAAATTACTAACAATACATATTCCGAAGGGACCAAGGAGAGTTAATTCACCATTTTTTTGATACGATTACTTCTGTAATTCTACATCAGCTAGATACCACCGAGGTCTGGTCTGGTATCGCATTTAAATGTAATTGGTTGACTTATTTCAAAATCAGCAAAATGAACTTTTCCCGTATGTTGGGAGTATTTCATAGTGTGAAATTTATGTCTATATTACATGCATAGATTACATTTCCGGAATAAAGAAATGAAATTCGTTACATTTGAAAGGAAACAATTGATCTTGACAGTTTGGAACGTTGTTTAGAAGGAGCGAGACGCCAAAGTAACCAATTCACCAATCTTGTGGCTACTTTAAATGTCACAAAGATAGAGCTTTAAGATACAATGTTAGTGAAACTACTACCGTATAACGCCGCCAACCTTCAAAGATGAGGAATCAGCAGGCACGGGAGTTTAACAGGAACTAGTAGGAAATGAAACAAAAGTCAGCATTTACTCGGAGAACGGTTGAGTGCAGGATAGAACATGCACAGCCGGCTAACGTTCGCGTGAAAAGATCTCGAGGTCAGATATAGTACGATTGTCTTAGAGTACGGAGTGATCTTGTATTAGAATTGAGGTAAATACTTGTCTTAGCCTATATTAGAATTGAGCCCAATCCAGCAAAACTGATTAAATTTCAAATAAAAGAAGAAAATACACCAAGCCCTATTGATGCTCAGAAGAGATATTTTCAAAAGAAATTGTAACTGAGAAACTTGTAAAAAGCAAATTTCCAGAAACAATAAAACTCTGATAAATGTTTGTTATTTGACTTTCCCAGAACTCAGTGAACCCCGTAGCATTAATACCTATATTATACTGCCATAAAGGTATGAAGGAGAAATTTTTATGTGATAATGTGCGACTTCTTCGAACGAAATGGAAGGTTTCGCGGGAAATAGGAAGCGGAATGGAGGCCCATCCTTGGAACAACCTTTCGTTCTTCTTCCCACGATTCACGCCGAGATTTCACGACAATTGATGCGTATTCCTTTACACCAAACTAACTTGATGGGAACGCATAAACGAGAATATTTGTAACATTTGAGACGGGCGTGTGAAATACAAAAATGCGGAGCCAGGCAACGTTGGAGTCCATAGCTAGAAGACTTCGGCGATAACGTGACACAACATAATGCGACTAATCGTAACGCAACGATACACAATACGACAAATTATAATGCATGCGCCGACTTACGTGGCAGAGTGGTTTTTCACAGCTCGCTACGACGCCAGGGGTTGCGAGTTCGAATCCCGACCTCGGCATGGGTGTTATTTGTGAGTGGCCCTTCATCAATTTCATCATATCATCAATCATCCTCATCTTCGCGATTAGTCACAAGTGGCAGATAAGTAAAATAATCAAATCAAATCAAGCAATAATTAGACAAATCTTAATGCGACAAAACGTAACGCAACAATTCATGTTACATGAAGGCATGTGCCTTTCGCACAATCGGAAGCAATGTTTGATGAATGGCTCCCAAATGCGATTCGATTGATTGATTGGTTTGATTTATTTTACTTTACTTTTTTGCCACTTTTGGCTAATTGCGAACATGAGGGTGGATTGTGATAAGATGAAATGGGTGTAAGAACAATCACAATCACAACAAGGACAGAACACAACAATAGGCCCACGGAGGATTATGCTGGCAGTGAGCCCAGACGCCAGAGCCTTGCTAGTCGCTAGTCTGCAAAAGCAGTCCAGGGTGTACTACGTGGAAGAGAACACTTCATGAGAAACAATACAAGAACGATGTAGGAATTTCAGCTAAAAATGCAAGCTGGACCAGGACTCGAATCCGAGTCTCTATCATAACGTACCGTTGCTCTACCAGAGTCCCGGGTTCGAGTCCTGGTGGAGGATGCATTTTTCGCCGTAGTGCATATCCTGTGTGCTTTCATACAGTAGTAAGATAGCCAAGTCAAGTCAACTTGTTGTTCAACGAGTCAAGAAATCAACGATAAAGAAAAGAAAAAAATACAAAATAAATTGAAAACAAGACAAGTAGCCATTGTACAGCTGCGTGTGCAAAAGTCTCCCTCCCATTCCCCCCTCATCTTCACTTTCTAAAGCTGATTTCCCTTTCGCCTAAGAGATTTACGACTCCAAGTTCTCTGCACAGGAGGAGGAGGCGTGGAGATCCAGATCTGCCGATCGGGAAGTCAGCTTTGACGCACTGGAGTCTCTCGCTCGGTTGCCACTCAGCTCAAAACATCTTCTTCTTCACTTTTTTTTTTCTCTCGGAGGGAATCTTCTCCTGGTCATTACGAAACTCTGGTCGTTCCATTGAATGCAAATGGGCTCCTCGGCTTGTGTCCTGATTTATTATTATTTTCTTTTCTTACCTTGTCTTCCTTCACCCTGAATGAAAGTGCAATCTGGATCAGGATGGAGTGGGACGGAAGTATCGAGGTTCTTTTCTAGACTCTTATGGAGATTTTGCTTGTAAGAGGACCTGGACGCGTAGCTAGGGTGTTGTGTTTTGGAGGGCCTGCGCGGCCTTAACACTACAGTGGTTGCGCGGAAAAACTCGCGTCTTTGGTCGCGAGGTCACTATTGTGATCAATGGAAGATTTTCGCTTTTACCCATTACTTGTCAAAACTTACTTTTGTTTAGCGAGAATGTACTTTTTGATGTTTTCTGGTTCATTTAAGTAATTTTACTCAACACGTTACAGGAGAGAGGCAATTCTAAATCTAATGCAATACGTTTGAATAGGATGAAGCCAAACAAAAATACATATCTTAGAATCATAGTTTGTTATTTTCTTTCCCCCAAAAAATCACAAACAGATTTAAGTTGTCTGGACCCACCAACTGCTTATATTTATAAGAAATTTTAGAAACGCGTACTTATATATGTAGAATTACTACATACAGTCAACGGCAAAGATAACGTTAGGCAAATTTTCCACCACCATTTTCATTACTTTTTAAATCTACATCCTGTGTTGTTTTAAGGAATGAAACTATGTTTGTTCGAAGCAGCCATTGCTTTATGCTTATTGACGTCATTATTTCAATACATTGTCATCACATTGTGTAATACAGACTGAATGAAAATAGTGGCGGACAATTCGCCTACTGTTTCTTTCGCTTTTGGGTGTACCTTAAATGGTCAATTGTCGCGTGGACAACTGTTGAGCTCCACTGAAATATGGGCTCTAATAAGTCTACAATGGATATGTAATTCAAATAAAGGCTGAACCAACATAGTTCCTGCACAGGAAGGTACACCGATCAAGGTCAAGATTGTTGCCAAAAGGCAGTAGCACGTTAAAATATACGAGTGAATCACTATTATGACCACTGCAATGTTAAACTAAGGAATCAGACTTTGCATAGATCGAAGATTTCATATCTATTTTTACTATGAAAATGTATTACATACATTCAACCTTAGGTCGACAAATTTGAAGTGCCTTAACACAACTGAACACAATGGCGCAAGAGTATTGTCAGTGTTTTCATTGCGCCCACCTGTTCAGCACATCGAGTAATATCGGGCTCTGTTTTACCGTAGCCAACTGTTTCTTCTTTGAAAAAGTGTATTCACCCTGCGTCAATACGGATGTTTTTGGAGTGTTCAGCGGTGAACCCATATACGCGATAGAAGTTTGCTAGTACTGAATATATTAATTTTCTTTTCTAAAGAGTAAGTACGGTCATAAGCAAAATTGTGTCGTAAATGAAAATAGGATTTTTTCCCTGAACTACAAACATATTTAATCATAGAAACTCTTACCTGATTAGGCTCACTTCACTAACATATATTTACATTATGTCACGTGCCAGTTTCGATGACACAATGAAAGTTGCAAGGAGTAATGGTTTCTCGGAAGCGACGATAGATGGCAGCACGCCATATAAAGAAGAGCAGAGCTCATTGTACAAACTAGGTGCGGAGAAGAGGAATTATATATATTATAGAAAATTGAGAAATATATAAAAGAAGAGTTCAAATACTATAAAAGAAGTAAATAGAATGATGTATATAGTAAATTAAAAGAATTAAGAATATGGCCGCAGATGAAACGTTTACGAAAGTCATTAAGCGAGCAAATGAATTCAGAAATGTATCTCATCTCAATTTCTTTTTGATTCTCTGACGAGGAGAACATCGTCAGCTTTTGCATTTGTCCGTTTCCCCGGTGGCGCTGTGTCAAATTAGACGCCCCGAAGCACTTTTCGGTTGCGCTTTTTATTAGTCGCACTGGGCCATTGGCAGCGCTCGTTATTAGCGATCCTGGTTATTCCCCTTTGGTCGTCAAATAGGAGGTGGCGCTATTGTCAGTTTAGTCGACCCTACTCTTTCTACAAGTATAGCTTGTATTGTTTGACAAAGAAACGTGGGGAAAGCGAGCACATAAATAAGATTACGCTTTAATAAAAGAAGAAGAAATTCAAAGAAAAAGAAGAAGAAGCCACTTCCATATTAAAAGAAGAAGAAGACGTTTTCATAATAAAAGAAGAAGAAGCTTTTTCCATATTAAAAGAAGAAGAAGCCTTTTAGAAGAAGAAGAAGCCTTTTAAAAGAAGAAGAAGCCTTTTAAAAGAAGAAGAAGCCGTTTCCATAAGAAAAGAAGAAGCTTTTTCCATATTAAAAGAAGAAGAAGCCTTTTAAAAGAAGAAGAAGCCATTTAAAAGAAGAAGAAGCCTTTTCGATTATACATATACATATATTTTCTCTGTATTTTGTCAAGTTCTCAGAATATAGATCCGCATTTTACTATATCCTCTTGGCTATAAAACGCTTTCTTATTTGGAATTCTCAAACAAAGAACCTATCCCCCTGAGATTAAGATATCTGTAGCCGTGGTAAATAACATTTAAGTACGTACCCACAAGGGGCGTAGCATTAGTGGCGCCCATAACGTGGAGCTTTACCTTATCCACGAATGAGAGGTAGCATTAGATTGTACAGACACCAGCAATAGAAATGGGACACCTATATCCTGAAATTCTCGCTGTCCTGCGTGTTGCCTGACCATAAGGCGAAGAGCACATTTCAATAGCAAATTTCTACATCCCCGTAGAGTTAGGCAACCCACATAACGCATTGCGGGAAAACGAAAATTTCAGGATATAGTTCCATTTTTATTGCGGGTAACTGTACATTAATTACAATATGTAGTAAACTATTTATCCTATTCTATGTGTATAATTAAATAAAACTACTAATACTTACTGATTACTGTTCTCTTTTCTCCAGGTGCTGCGCTTGTTGCCAATCTTCAACTAGTTACTGCTCTCAAGGTAAGTAATTACTTCGTGATCGTTTTAGAAGTAACAAAATGATAGTAGTGGTAACATATTAAATTATATATGCCCTTTCGTTTAGGTGGTGATCTTTCCAAAGAGCATCCAATTGTGGGATGTGTGCTCTCGTTTTGCCAGGATGCGTATGAAAGGCAAGGGGCGGATTGGGGAGGGGTGCTGGGTGCAAATAGAATCTAGTATCCCTGATAAGAGAAATTTTCATCTCCGAAAGGATAATCTTATCCTCACTGTAACAAAGTGATATTTCAAACACATATTCCCATTAAAACTATTAAAACTTAAGCTTCTTCAGTCTTAAAAAATAGCACATGCGAGTAAATTTGTTGTCTACAACAAATCCGATAACACACTTCAATTTATCGACTTCGGAAATATATATATCACCACCAAGACGAGCATTCTACAGGGATTTTAAAGTATACCCATAATACCCATAGATTCAAGGGCGGAATATATATTTTCAAGTGGCCATGTATACAAAGATTCCTTCTTTTTTCTTATTTATCATTCTTTTTTTTCCTGTTTCTCTATTTCTTTGCACCTTTCTGTCTTTCGCTCTGTTTCTGTGCTTTTCTTAATGTTTCTTCCTCTATTTTTTAAATCTTTCGTTATTGCTATCATTCCATTTATCTTTCTTCCTGTCTCCATTTTTCTAGCTTTCCTTCTTTCTTTGTCTGTTTCTCTTTGTCGCTTTTCTTCTTCCGCTGTTCTCTGTCTCTTTCTATAACTTTTCGTCACATTCTGTCTACAAATTTCTCACAGTTTATTCCTCTTGCTATACTGCCAATGATTCTGAAACTTTCTCGTGTAGACTATTTAGGGGAGCTAGAACCCACCCCCCTCCACTCATAGCGACATTTCTGTGATTAGGGGCCCACTTTAATCCATAGGACCGGTCCTGATTAGCCTGTTGGTGCATAAAGTGTACTCAAATTTTGCTATAAAACTTTAGCTGTTAAAACACTGCTTATACATAAACATGTTAACGAATTATTATGTTGAAGAAAAGGCGTAGGCTTATATTCAATAAATCAAGTGTCTCACTCATTGCCTTAAACAGTACACGTACACTTTTTTCCACACATGTTACCTTTGTAACACAAAATCCTTCATCTACCCACATATGGTATTTATTGCAGACACATTACATACATTAGTAGTTGTTGAAGGGTCACATTCGCACTTGTTCACTGCCCGTGTACTCAATAAAATGATGAATTGAAAGAGAAACTGCTCTGGACTTGACACCTGACTGTAGTGAAGCCGCAACATGCCATCCGCAGAAGAAGGACCACGTACAGACCAACAGCTTTTCTTCACAGTAACACAAAGAAGACTTGTTTCATTACGTGCCCGAGGGGTTCTTTGGAAGCTTGAAGGATCGGGACATTTCAGATCAGCTAATCAAAGAGGCTGTTTGCCGGTCGAAGCCATGGCTACGTTCCAGAAGGCGATGGACGTCTGCTTTTTCGTCCAAGTCTAGTCGCAAAAGGAAACGTATTTCACTTTCTGAACACTTTCCTTTGCTTATTCAGACCAGGGGTACCCACAGTGTGGATTCATGACGCGCCTGCGTCATGGAAATTCTTGTGGAGGGGACGACGACAACATTTTATATTTTAGCTACCAATGCTATAAATCTCCACACAAAAATTAGTGTGTGTGGGTGGTTGTTTCGCTTGAATGACTTGTTATTGATTTTTAATTAAGGTTATTATGTACAGTTTTTCTACCTACCTGTGGGTGATCGGGGCGACGGAGTTGAAATGAAACACCACCTCTTATGCCTTTTAGAATCGTTTTGGAAAGGGGGAGGGGGCGTCCTGCTTGCATTAATACAAGGTTAGTCAAGCAGACAAACTGTCTGCTTGACCAGTTGTTATTGTCCAGTTTTCAACCTTTCCAAATCTGCAGGTATTTTATAAAATTATTTTCTCTGTACCAGTGACAAGTTGCTAGGCAGAACGCACAATGAGTGTCATGAGGATAATTAAAAACAGACTACGTTCGTGTACGGCTGATGAGTGGTTAATGTCTACCTTAATTCTATCCTGCGAGTCCGATATTTTAAAAGTGGTGCAAAATGACGAAATTATCAATAAATTTGCTGCAACAACGTTAGAAGTTATTATCTCACTTATGTAAAATGTTATTTCAATTACTGTCAAATTAAAATACAATATACATGTAAATGTCTATATTGCAAGCAAATATGTCTGTATTATATTGTTCCGCAAATTTTGTCTAACCAAAAAAAAATGAGTAAATAATTCGGTATAAAGGGGAGGAGGAGGAAATGTTCTCCCTTTTGGGGAGAGTGCGTCATAGGCCTTGGTGGTGATGAGCACCCCTGATTCAGACCATCATCGGTAAGGTAAAGATAAAGGTAAAGTGGGGGTAACGCTCCACACTTTCTTGATCCGGTCGTGAGTGGGGGTGATGTGATCAGCATCACGCCCCTGACCGCCTTTACCCCCTAGGGTTTCCCCCAGGTACCCATGTTATTCGACGCTGGGTGGGCGCCGGGGCCGCTTCCAACGTTAGAAAAGTTCCCGGATTTGAACCGGCCGGGGATCGAACCCGGGACCTTTAGCATGGTAGTCAGACGCGTTACCGACTGAGCCACCGCGGCCATCATTGGTTAATCCTGAAATCAACATTACATCGTGGATTTGTTTTACCATTACCTGGCTTGTCTGAGATAGAATGGGACTTATAGGATATGTTTTGAAACAACAATGTTATCTTTACTGTGCAACGTCACAGTTTGATCGATTGATATTGAAATGTTGGATGACATCACTGAGATCGTCATGATATACGGTGGGTGACAAGCCCTTATCAGTGACAGGTATTAAATAAAATAAACCTTTTTAATTAAAACTCACGTGGAGACTCTTTAAAAAGACTCAAATAAGGTTCAACACATCGTCTCCTGGGTTCGCTACTCTGTGGAAGCGCATAGTGGTTCATTTGGGCAAGAGAAGAACAGCATTTTAGACGAATTTAGCCCATTATCAAATCTTCGCGTACGCGTGTGCGTGTACAAGTATTATACAAGGTTCGCGCATAAAAAAATTGAATTTTTTTTTAGGAAAGAAAACAAGAAATTTCCTTCAAATGACTTTATAATCTTCAAAATAATCACCAGAGGAGGAAATACACTATGACCAGCGTTTGTACTGTACAGGTCTTGGAATCACTGTTGATAGTCATTGACAGTAACTGTTCGCAAAATACGCGTAACATTTAATTTAATGTTACGCGTATTGATTGATCACTGTCACTGAATGGTTAGCAAGGTATTGTTGTACAGACAATGCGGTATGAGGCCGAGCATTATCGTGTAACAGAAACCATTGGCCAGAATCACAGAGGTCTTTCCTAACCCGATTCATTATGTTCCCGAGTCGACCAAGCTCTTCCTTCTAATACCACTGATTGATTGTTTGGTTTTCAGGGACAAATCCATGGTGGATCAGTCCTTGGGAATTTCTCCACATTGTCGTCATTCCTTGACGTTGAAGGGCGTCCTGATCTTGGTTTATCCTCCACACTTTCACGTCCACCTTTGAAACGATTGTACCAGTCATACACCTGGGTTCTTGATAATGCTGCATCACCATACACTGCTCGTATCATCTGTAATGTTTCGGTAAACGATTTACCCAATTTGTAACAAAACTTTATGCTGTACAGTTGTTTCATCTTGATGCGCGTATTTTGTACGCCGCCTGTACGCGACCTGCATCTGACGCACGCTTGCCCCGATACCGACTGCCTGTAACAGGTTGAAACATGCACTGACGGGAAGTTTAGATATAGCTCTTTGCAGTGTTGCCAGAATACGGTACCTTTTTATTTGGTTTGGTTCTTATTTTATATAGTTCGGTTTCTTTATGGGCGGACCTTGTATAATAAACCGATACGAAAGTTTTTTAGTGCCTTGGTTGGAGTAGTTAAGTCGTCGCCTTCTAATCAAGACGTCCAGGGTTCTATGCACGGTGGAGGAACGTAGTTGTTCCGATCCCACTCTAAATTGTAGGTCCAGTTCCAATTAGCCTATTTGTGTATAAAGTTGACTTAAATACAAACACAAACCAAGAGTAAAAGCAATGAAGTATCTAAAGACTAAAACCTTCATACCGATTCTAAGAGGGCTCTAAAGGGGCACTCAATATAAATTGATAAAACATGGAACAAAACGACCTCATGGAAGATTATATAGGCTGGGGGTCCAGGCGCCAGAGCCTCGTTTGCCTCCAAGATTGCAGTTACCTTGGTGTACTACGTGAAAATAAGCTGTGCAACGTCACTGCATTTCCAACGTGTCCCTTGATATAAATGGTTTCCTGTCTGCACAACTTTGGTGGATGTCAAGCAAAGTCTTAATAAAACACCTAAAAAATAAATGATATGATGTCATTTGCATTTCACAAGTGGAACATGTTCTTTATAAGTGACTAGCTGATTGCCCGGCATTGCTCGGGTATTTATTTATCTCAATCTTCTATTAGACA
Source organism: Lepisma saccharinum (assembly GCF_977018435.1). Taxonomy (NCBI): domain Eukaryota; kingdom Metazoa; phylum Arthropoda; class Insecta; order Zygentoma; family Lepismatidae; genus Lepisma; species Lepisma saccharinum. The sequence continues at coordinate 38,778,682 of NC_139234.1, forward strand.
GGAAAATAATTAATTCTAACTATAGTGTAAAATGTAACTAGTTTTATTTCATCGTGAATGTCACCAATTAGCTTAGAGACTCCGAAAACTATGGATTCGACACTAATCTAGGTCACTTGTGGCATTTTATTTTTCACCCCCTCTCACCACCCATGCCGATAAGTGATGTACTTGGAGTTGAACCGCATTGGGAGTGCCACGAAAACTATGGATTCCATTCGCAATACAGCCTGAATGTTAGACAACTCGAGAAACACTATCGTTGTGCGGATTGCATAGTGTCATGGATATCTGTTTGTACAGGTGATTCTCGATTATTTTTACGTCACCCCTTCCCACCCTACCCCTAGGGGTGCCAGGGGTGTCTTACCCCCACAGTATTTCTTTCCAGATTGCAAGTGATACGTGTACCAAGTTTGGATGAAATTGCTCCAGACGTTCGAGAGTTATGCCCGAACAAACAAATATACACACCCACACCCCCACCCCCCCACACACATATATCCATTTTTATATATATATAGATGGATTATTTATTTTCGAAAACAAGATTGAGCATCTTGTTTGAATTTATGAACACCAACGAGCGATCCGTACAATGCGAGTTTCCCTTCTGATGACTACTCGAACGGGACCGACGAAGCCTTCTGCCTAGCTCATTTCCTCCTTCCCTCCCCTCTTAGAACGCTACAGCACCGCTGCTCACCAAGATCATCTTGAGGTTCAGGCCACAGCGCTCAGTCAAGACGTCATCATCTGGAGGCGATCGTCTTAACGCTATAAACGCCTTGTCGTATTTTTATCATAGAGAATTAAGCTATATTTATTTCCTTTATGAAGTTAAATTTTGACATTTACCTTCCCGACGAATATAGTTAGAAGAGAAAAGTAGAATATTGAATATTTATACCAAAATTTTCATTCAGGAAGTCACTATGGCCACCACAAAAATTCCTAGCATAGCACAAAGAACGGGTTGAAAACCGTTAGAAACTTCCTGGCGGAAAAATTTAAACATTGTATATATTTGAAAAATATTATTGGGAATATTTGTCAGCTACAGTAAAACTCGTAGCCCCTTTTGTATGAACTGTTGTATGTAATAATCAATTGATTAAATCAAAACCCCGCATGTTAGGTTAACCGCAAACTTTCCAAGTTACCTAATCAATTAAATTGTCTTTAACTTTACCAAATTAATCAACCAGATAATGCAGATATTCTGTGTAGCTATACAATCTCAATACAAAAACTTAATTTCTATATCCTTGCAGCAAAAGCGAAAGTTATTGGTACAAGGGCAATGTTACATTTCTGTGTATAAAGACTAAACGTAAATCATTTTACACATGGTAATTTCGACCCTATTGACTTATTGAACGAAAGATAATAAACAAATTGAATCTTCTCATTGTAGTTAGTAAGATCTGTGACAATAACTAGAGTTTCCAACATTTTCATGGAAAAGAAAAAGCAGATTAATATTTCGATCTTAGCGTTCACTTGGGAAATAAACATTTGGAATATTTCTTCACACTGTCTTTACTCGTTAATAAAATCGTGAAGAATGTTAAAAAAATATGAAACAATAAACATTATCACTGATTTAATAATCAAAGTTACGAACATCGAAGCTTCACAAATACAGAAAATAAAAAGCAGTTCATATGAAAGTTTTATTAAATTTAATACATTTGTAGTTCATATTAACATAGCTAGGTTACAAAATGCTTTCTGTGTGATAACATTTGTGTTTGAAACATAAGTAATATATTCTTAGATAATTTTACACACGAATATTTCAACGAAGTTCTTGTTACACATCGCACCCTCGTATTTGAATGCACAACATATCTTCCATTAGCCTCCGATTAGCCTAAAGAAACATAAAGCGAGCTAAAATAAGAATGTAAATGTACACATGTATCAACTTTGCCCTGACGTATAGCTTTCTTTCATTAAGCATATTTCGAAACTGAAAATTTGTGCAAATAATATGAATATGTTATCGAATGCTTGCATAAAAGTTACACTAACAAACTGCTTGTAGACACGAACGTATATTTTAAACGTTGACTAAATCTTGAAATTGATTTGCAATCATAAGCAACAACGCATCTTAACGTCAACCAACGTTTGTAATTCAGGGTAAACTTTAAAAAAATTGTTGACAAGAGATAAAACATGAACACATTTAAGAGTATATTGCATGCCTATTCCGGACACATGAAATGTTTACATCATGAACTATTACTCTTATTTATTTATGAGTATAAAACCTCTGTTACTTAACTTTTATCTTTTCGTAGGGACCGAATGGCATGGAATTGCCCTAAACATTTCTCATTTTCAACAACATCTTGAAGAAATGTGAACGTTACTCTTACCTTTTTCATCATAATTGCCTCTGCAATTGAGAACACAACACTTATACACCAGACCGCTTGCACATTTAAGCATGTTTACACGTCATGTAAACTCAATTATAGTTCTTAAATTTGCATTACAATCCCATATTCACTAAAAAAGGTTCAACATTGATTCCGAAGAAGCAAATCAAACATGGCGGCTATCTCGCCTCCAGTTGATGACGCTTAGTCATGTGACCGGAGCAAGCCATTAGGCTTTCAGATAGAGAAGGTAATGTGCTCACTCTGCAGTCCACGCGTACATAGGAGAGCGCCATCCACTGCGAGTTAATCAGGGCTGTTCTAAAGAAAACGAAATTAATGAAAACAAAACAGGTGATTTGTGTTATTGATTTATTTATCTACTTATTTATAATAAAGCCCAGACAGACAGAGCCCAATTATGATCCAGTGGTACACTTCTTACTATGCATGTAATACAATGAATTGCAAATAAGTCATTGCATAGTTAAAAGAATGATATTTTTAAGTTTGCAGGGTGTCACAAGAAAATATAACAATTTCTGAAATTAAAATTATGTTAAGTTGTTTGCCGTCCAAAACGATGAAGTTTATAGGGCTGACGATTTCACTCCTTGACAACGGTTATAATGTACTATACTTTTAGGAACGGGAGAATTAAAAGTTACAAATGATATATAGGCTACCACTAGTCTATCATACTGTTGATTACTTTGTAAAGAAAGATCAAGTCATTTTCTTGTCGTCGGAGTGCTAATTCAGTGAAATTGCACTGTGAAAGTCGACTGGCGTACAGATCAAGTGTTGGATATTCCCCACAGGCTTTTAATTTACGCTACCTAAGGAACTTCTGCTCTGAAAAGCCAAAAATTAGCAGAAAAATGACATAGAATAATAACGAACTCTGCTTAATATGTTCAGCTGAAAATTAAATTCCGTTCAATTTCTTCTCGCAAGGCATTGGTTATATAATTTATATAAGAATGCCTTTGAAAAATAACGTTAGCGTTCAAAACAGAAACGGTTAAATTTGCTCATAATCACTTGGAAGCTCTGACTTTTATTTATAAAACGAAATTCATTTTTACTAAATAGACACAGGTAAATTTCTAAATTTTAAAACAAGAAGCAGTTAAGACATTATTCTTCTTCTAATTTATCTTTTGGCTCACACCGCGTTTGCGATTTCTAGCCAAAGTTGCTGAATTCAGGTATTGCTATTATATATGTTCCAAACTGTTGTTGAATATCATTCACTTTCATGGAATCACTAATGACTTATTGAGTGTTGTAGTCCATTCTGTTTTTATGGTATAACGAGGTCTTATTGATTGAAATTGTTGTCCGGGTCATCATGGCTGTTTAGATTGTAAACCTATGTTTTCTAGCGACATTATAAAGAATCCAAATAACTGGAATACGAGGTTCAGATATTAATGTAGAAGGATATCGGAAATGGAACATGTGCATGTTGTAAGTTTTTATATAAAGAGTCTCGGTGTTGTTGTCTTAAGAGACAGTTAAGACAATTAGAACTATTACGACTTTTAGTGTGACATCTGTAGCTACAGAATTTCCTGAGTCAGCGATAGCAACTTGGAGTTAAGAAATAAACACGTGAATAGGTTAGGTTTAGTGCTCTTAGTGAAGCTTGCACAGCAGCCAATATATATACGTGACGTCATAACACTCACTGCTGCAAGATATCTCTTAGGTGCAACAGCTGTTGCTGGTCGTTCTAGACTATATGAAGAACGACAAGTATGGGTGCTAGAAGGAATGTGCAGTTACACTGATCAAAAACACAATTTCAAGTATTTAGCCTCCTCATTTTTCGTTGCCTGTCCAGAGAAATCCGAAAGCCCAATTTTTGCAGCACTCGTATTAGTTCGGATACCAAATTGAAAAACTTGATTTGAGGTATGAATAAAATGTTTCGACTGTTTTTGAAAGCTTACATTATGTACATTTCAGATCTGATTGATGCCACACTGTCAACCTTGAGTAATTTGAGTAATTCAATATGGCGTCCAATATGGCGGACTATACACCTAATGACCTATATCTCAGTAACCAATGGTCGAAAAGAGACAATTTTTAGTTAGTCTATATCCTCATTAGATGGAATACGAAAATGATTCTGTTTAGTTTTTCGCTAATATCAGTGGTTTTACCGTAATTTTAAAAAATAATCTTCAAAATGTGTAATTTTTCTAGCGCTCTTTGAAGTTTTTGCCTTGTAACTTTTGAAAAAATTAAATGACAGGAAATTGTTTTGAATAAAAGTGGTAGCCCAATTCATAAGCTTTAAAACAATGTTAATTTTAATGCATTTGAATAAAAAAAATACGCTTTAAAATGTGTTCCAAAATGGAAGATAGTAGAAAAATGTGCTATTTTTTAAATTACGGTAAAACCACTGATATTAGCGAAAAACTAAACAGAATTTTTTTCTTAATCCATCTAATGAGGGTCAAGATTAAGTAAAAATTCTCTGTTTACGACAATTGGTTACTGAGATATAGGTTATTAACTGGAAAGTCCGTCATATTGGACGCCATATTGAATTACTCAAATTGGTCAAGGTTGACAGAGTGGCATCAATCGGATCTGAAATGTACATAACGTAAGCTTTCAAAAACAGTCGAAACATTTTATTCATACCTCAAAATAAGGTTATGCCACTTTTAGGCATTTAGACCCGGACTATATTGTTCATTCATTTTCTACGTCTGTCCTAGGACCTGAAAAATTTGATTTGAAAGATGTAGATTTTATTGCGAAGTACCTTATTATTTTATCATTTGTTTCTGCCTAGGGTGCATCAAACCCTTAGCCAGAAACTGATCGATTGGCCAACAGTGGGCTGGTTCAATTGTGTCAACATAATATAATCTGGAGTAGAACAATCTTGTTAACGATATAGCTTACAGGATACAAATCAGCAAAGCTGAAGCTTTTCCAGCCATATCCGTGCGTAAAAAGGCTCTGGGGCTCACCCAGCCTCAAATCAATGGGTACTTGGAAGCAACTCTGAGGGGTAAAGGCTGCCGGAGCGTGATGCTGATTACATTATATACAAAATGGCCGAGATGAAGAATATGTGGGGCTCTATCCCCACATCCCCTAAACGTGCCTTCATGAAACTGTGCTATGTTTTGTCCGTCCGGGACGTACTGAAATTACTTCCAACACATCGTCTGACCGTGACAGGAAACAATCTCGTGTGACATGTTGATATTTCGGAAATTGTTTAAGCTACAGAGTTTAGTGAATTTTGAGTGCTGGTTAATACTTGTTTACTACGACAAATATTATCTCGAATGATTCATTCTGTCGATCGAGCGTCAACAATCGATATGCTTTTAACGTTGCAATAGTTCTGAAACGGCTCCATCTATAAATATGAAATTTGGGAAAGTGAAAGACCTTCAAAGTACCAGTTTAATTCCCCTAAGTACACTGCCGATTGGCACCTTCGTTTGATAATTGCAGTCAACAACCAAAATACGATCACTAGATATCAGTAACGGGAACTAATGAAGATGGAAACTGAACATGCGTAAGGCATTTGGAGGTAGGGGTCTCACATATTCTTGTTTTGGACCATTTTTTAAACGGTGACGTGATCAGCACCACGCCGCGGCCGCCTTTATCATCAGAATTGTCCCCGGTTACTCTCTATTTGAGGCTGTGTGAACCGCAGAGCCACTTTATGCAGAAACGAGGCCTGGAAATTTCAACTTTAGGTCACCCAATTTTGGGAATCGAACCCGGGTGTCCCACGTAGAAATCAGATACCCTACGATCGCCTTGGTTTCACAACTAAACAGACGAACCTGTACTTTAGTAATAATAGATACATAAAATACGAACACCACCCTTAAAACTGTTCTCTAGTGGCCAGTCCTATTTGCATGATCGAGTCAACAATCGAATTAATCGAAACCTTTCGATTGTTGAGAAACTGTCATAGGATCAATTCGTAATTTTCGATCGGGCCATTGATTGATTGATTGATTTGATGTTTTAAGTCCACTTTATGCACAGTAAGGCTAATCGGGACTGGACCTACAGTTTAAAGTGGGATCAGAACCACTATGTGTCGGGATCCCTTGATTACAAGGCGACGACGCTACCACTGCGCCATCGGGGAGGCCTGATCGGTTCATGAGATCGATCCCTGAAAAATAAATCTCATGGAACGGCCCTAATATAGACAGCTGGTAGTAATGTCACGTTATTTAAGTTTTTGTTTTAAGCCCAATTTATACACAGATAGGCTAATCAAGACTGGACCTACAGTGGTATCCGATCCACTATGTGCCTCCACAGGGAATCGAACCCGGGACTTCATGATTTCAAGGCGACGACGTGACTATAACGCCACCGGGGACACATATATATGTCCTAATAAATTAATGACATTATTAGATGTGATAATATGTTGTTTAGAATCTAAAACATCCTATAGATGGCTCTAGTAGACAATAGCTTTATATTACCTTATACTTAACGTGATTATAGTTTAGAATTTCCTTCCAGTTATCGACATTTATTTCCTGATTTAAATTATATTTTAATTTTATGGTTATGCCATGTATTAAAGAGGAAAGGTAACTTCTATCGCTAGAAAAACTGCATTACATGACAAATGTTCTGAAACATATATACAACTGAAATAATGTCGAGTCCTCGGAGAAAGATCGTAACTCAGTTATTGAACTCCTCATAGGGTATAGGTAGGTGTCCATGATACGATAAGTTAGGTTATTTCAAGGTACTTTTCTACCTAGCAGAGTTAATAGCGACGGTGAATGGTGAAGTGATGAAATGTACGAAGGAACAAACACAGTTGAAAGCACGTCAACGCGTAATCCAAGATTGCAACCTATTCTTTGTTCAATGTAAGAACGAAATAAATGTAGATACGAAAAGACACATGACTTGTGAGCTTGCCAACTGGTTATCTCAGATTGTTCATAAACATCAGAAGCTTAGTTTAAAGGCATAGAGTAATCGTACGGGGTGAAGTGATTTCCCGCTGACAGTACCTCGTGACGTAGTGGTAACGATTTCGCGTTATAATAAAGAGATACCAGATTCTTTTCTCAGTTAAGGCAGCGGGCAGCATCCCAGTTAAAACTGCAGGTCAATCCCCAATAGACTATCTGAGTTGTTCTTGTGCGAACTTACAACAAACTTCACCATAGCAACCGCAGGGTTGCAAACTGATTTCATCTTGTCACAATTAAGAAAACATAAAACGCTGCATGAAAATGTGATTTATAAAATGACCAGACTAGATTAACTCAAAAATAACGAATACACAAAGTCGCATAAGACGATACAATACATACTCCGACATGCTTAATGGACCACAAGTCACGCAACGTCTTCGCTGGACAGTAATCGAATGGGTGACCGTCGCACTACCAGGTTCAATATACAACAAATAAATTGAGTAAACCACTTAGGACAAGAGCAGAAGAAATACAATATGAATCTAATAGAATAGAAATGACCAGGTCTAGGTACTTAGACTAATCCTAATATAACTTCCACAATGAAATACAATGTTAAATGCCCTATTAGCACGACAGTAGTGCGAAAGGGGAAAATGTCAAAACAAAGCAAACCAAGACGGGGAAGGGGGGGGGGAGACCACGGATATGAAAACTAGAAGGCCGACACTTCAACAAAAATGCAAAATCGCTATGATTACTCCTGTCCTGTGAATGTTGGAAGTTGAAATAGAAACATGTTAAACTGACAAAGAAGTGATAAAAAATTTAAAACAAAATTATATAATTGATTAAAAATAACCACTGCTTATCAGTATACATGGAGAGGAGCCCTGGATTTAAGTCCTAGGGCTGACACTACTTCTAGGTTTATTTGCACTCCGACTTGCTGCAAAATATTAACGAAAACGTACTGTTAATTTATGACAAAATAAATGTCATAAAATATCCTATATTTTCCCGCGACAATGAAGGAACGCAGCATCTAGTTAGGAGAACCATGGTCAGATGTCCTTGTTGTACAACCTGGTCATAATTCTTTCGAGACGTGAAAAACATTTCGACAAGAAAATATAAAACATTTATGGCTGAGCGGAGATGCGCCATGGATGGAAAGTTTCATGATAGGTTGTCGTGGAAAGAGAGAGAAAATTGACCTCTTTCCATTGCAATTCTGAAGGACGAATCTCATTATCTTCGATAGTAAAACTGACCGAGTACGTCACGAATCTGCTGGTCACGGATTATGTTCGTCTTTCCCACGTACTGATCTGATTTCTGTAACGCTGCTCATCTTCTGATCAATGTCTGATCACGCTCACGGCCACAAGATTGAAGGAGAGAAGCGACTTGGAAATTAAATCTCGTTAACCTTTTGACAGATGCAACTCGATCTGGAGCAGTGCAGCTGCACTTTTACTGCGTCCATTCAGTGTGTGTGTGTGGCCGTAGAGTGCAATGTATCAGATTACTGAACAAATTGTCCATCACCTTGTTCATTCTTTATGTTTTACATAATGAGACCTTCAAGAATTGAAACAAAACGCCCAACAAGCAACATACGTAAAAATACGTTCCTTAAAAACCTCCGTGGCCACTATCGGCCCTTTAATTGTAGGATATGTGCTAAGATCCACAAGCATGTACACCAAACAGAGTTTGCGAAATAATATAGCGAACACAACATAACACCAAGGCTTCGTCTATCAAGTTGCCATCATTTACATTAATTTATTTACTACTGACAACCAAGCAAAATTTATCTATAGTTCATTTCTCGATGTAATAAAACATTTTACTCCATCCTTAACTACCATAATTTTCCAATCCTGGCTAAACACATTCTTATATCCAGTCTCTCACTCTCTGTTGCAGATCGCAGAAGATGCAGCCGTGAGTTACACAGATCCTCCCTAATAGTAATCTTAAGCCCTTTGAGCTTTATCTTGATATTGAATACATTACCACTCGTACGATAATTTTTAAATTTGACAGTTATGGGACGGGTTTTACCAGTTAGTTTGTGACTTGTTCTATGTTTTCTGCTGATTTCATTTGGGTTCACTATTATACGTAGTCGTTCCTCGAATAGTGATTGAACAATTAGAGGGTAAGGTAGTTCAGTTGGAACATTGTCAGAGGGTAAGTGTGTGTGTGTGTGTGTGTGTTTTAAGTCCATTTTATGCACAGGTAAGCTAATCGGGACTGGACCTACAGTTTAAAGTAGGATCCGAACCACTATGTGCCTCCACCGGGTATCGAACCCGGGACCCCTTGAATACAAGGCGACGACGTTACTACTGCGTCATCGAGGAGGCCCCGGGTGTTATAAGTGGAACATAACAACAACAACAACAACTGATAGTCACTCTCAAACTGTTCGAAATTCTCTAATGTCACAGTGAAAGTGATTGTCGTTCAACATACAGGGATGCATATTGCACGGGTATGTGCTTAGACCTGAGTTCAATTGATACACATAGTCCACTCAGAATTCTTAAAATAAAATGCTGGACGACTCTGCACTAAGGCTATTAGCATCCCTCACGATTATACAAGGACAAGCCCCTTCTTAAGTAAACCTCATTATATGGGGACACGCTTTATCAAGACTAAAATATCTGAGGACTAAAATGCATATACCTATGCTAAAAGGTGAGGCTGTGAAAGGACACTTAGCATACCAATGGACAAAAACAGCCACACAAAGAATTATAGTCCTACTGACTGTGGGTTCAGACTCCCGAGCTTCGTTACCCTGCAAGAAAGCAAGAGTGCAGTAGGTGGAATTGAGGTTGATTTTGGGAGCCTTCCAAGAAGATAACCCCTAGGCTACTAGGAGAGAATTGAAAACATTCATAATATATTTTCTCTCACTCTCTCACATGTGATTAACATTTTACTATTCTCTGATATCAAGATACATACTGCTGCAAGTTATTTCCGCCGTTGGTTTAAAATTTAGAGGAATCTAGAAGTTAATCTTGTGTAGTATATCTCAAATCTCTTGGAATTTGTAAACTCCTACATCTACATTGGGGGAAAATGAGGGAATCGATAATACGTACCAAATAACCCATGATTAATGCTCACCATTCTAAAATTAATTTTCTTGCTCCCCTATCAATGAATCACGCCGAACTTAGTTACACAGGACTATTGAAGTAAACGAGAAAATAACTTTTGTAAATATATTCTGAGCTATAATTATCTTCATTTATTGGTGAACTGTAATTGTATCTATTTATTGGTCTTAGTTCAGTCTTGCTAATAAAATTGAATGTCAATGTGAGAACAAGATGTAGTATTTGATTGGTAGAGACATCTTTGGACAAACGTAGTGTGTATGCAGATTTAATCAATGTAGACACATTAAACTGTCATAGTTAACAGTTAACGCAGTAAAAATATCGAATTGTTGAATTATAGAATATACATGTTGGGATTGCATGTACACACACAGTAGGATATTTTATGTAAAAGTAATGATTTCACATTTGTATATTATATGCAGACACAGAACCTCATTTCACCACTTTAAACAGCACCGTATTATTTTTTATTAAATTGCTTTATAACATTAACTCATTATACGTATTATGTTTCTTTATCAGTTTCATTGTATCATCACTCTTCATCGTAGAGATTAGCCAAAAGTGACAGAAAAGCGACGTAAATAACCTAATTCAATCAATCAATCTTGTAAGAGCAGCCTGATTTTGCCGCCATGATGACAAATTAGTTTCACATGCTCGTCGAAAGGTTTAAGTGGCTAAATTTAACGAATTGTTATGGTATTAACTGATGCTGATGAGTAATGAATATCATTTTCTAGCTCTCGAAGTCTAATGCTGTGTGGAGTAGAGAAAACGCAGAGGGCTGTTCCATTGCACACTGTTATGCACAGTTTGAAAGAACATGCCAACACGCCATCTTTTACTCCCTGCTATTCATGCATCGTGATGATGTGATACAGCTGTGCCGAGAAGAGAAAGACCACGGCCAACTCGCGAACTAAAGTGTAGAGTCATTTGTTTAATTCTCTCTCAGTGAATGCTTCGTTCAATTTGATTTTTAATATGGAACGTTGCTTTTCTGCCACTTTCACTAATCGCAATGATGAGTATGAGTAATGATATGACCAAATTTATGAAGGGACACTTACAAAGAGCACGCATGCCAAGTCCGGGATTCGAACTGCCACCGAGACCACAAAAGCAGATACGAGTCAAATTGAGTTCAGTTATAGATTTCATACAATCATTCATTTTATCATGTCAGTGATATCCAGTTTCTTCTGTTATGAACATTTCAAACTTTGAAACTAATTTTTTACTCTAATTCTGGGAAGAGAAACATTTATATGGTTTGTAATTATTGACTTTCTCTCGCTCACCCCATTCAATTAAGCTACCTAGAATATTATAAATGATATTGTTCCTCTTTTGTACAAGCTAACCTGCCTTTTGTGCGCGAGTGTAACGTTGCTTTGCAATAAAAGGGTTTCGGGTTTTATGCTCGGTGAGGAACTTTCCTCTTTAAAATGTAGGGTCAATTAGGCTATCTGAGCATAAAATAGACTGTAAGAATGTGGATAATGTTTATATTTGTGCCACGGGTACATACTAAAAGCCACCAGTTTCGTCTTTTGTTGCTAGAGCGAGAAAAAAAGAAAAACAGAATAAAGAAAGCGAAATAGCAAAAAACAAGAAAAATCCAAAGAAGTAAAGAAGAAACAATGGAAATAAAAAGAGGTGATAAGGAAGTACAACGCAGGAGAGAAAAGTAGAAAGAAAGAAACAAATGACGAGAAAGAAAGAGAAAGAAAATCACAAAGGAAATATATAAAAATGAAACGAAAGACAGACAAAAGGAAGTGCGAAGGATCGAAAGAAATAGCAAGAAAGAAGGAAAGAAAAACAAAAGGCAGAAGGTGAGAAAATGCAACAGAAAAAAGAAGGAAGAAGGAAAGAAATAAAGACCGAAAAGAGAAAATGAAAAATGGAGGAAAAAGAACGAAAGAGTTGATAAGTCCACTTCATGCACAGAAAGGCTAATCGGGATTGGGCCTACAGTTTAAAGTGGGATCCGAACCACTATGTGCCTCCACCAGGTATCGAGCCCCGGACCTCCTGAGTACAATGCAAGCACCATTGGGGAGACCCAGAGAAAGTGAAATCAGGAAATGGAGACATAGACAGAAAGAGAGAGAGGGGGGGGGAGATAAAGGGAGCAGAAAGAGATCCCATCTGAAAATACTCCCCTCCCTAGAGCCCACCCGTACGAAAGTCTCTAGAGACTCCACTGGGTAAAAAATAATCGTAACACTCCACACTGAAAAAAACAATAAACCAGCTTGCTTTACGGTCTTTCCGTACAACAAAAATCAATTAGAATCGAAATCTGAACCACGTGAAAGTTTTACCCCAGTTCAGACGCTTCAGCCATGCAATTTGCATGACCTTTCTGTCACGTGATGTTCCCCTTCGCTCCAGGGCGATCCTCCTCGAAGCCATGCCCCAGACCTTGGACATCGTAATTGCATGTCTCGTCGGACACGTCCATCCTGTCCTTCCACCCAGAATAATGCCTCCAGTCCTTTTTTTCTTAGTTTCCCTGGCATTTCTTGCAAAAATCACTTCGGAAATTATCGATGTTTCCGTCGTGATGCTCTACTTAGGTCAAAAACTTTCTCGGCAGGTTCATCTGACGTGTTGCCTTTCTTTGATATATAAAGGCACTAATCTTGAAAAGGTCATATTTCCTACATAAATAGAACCAATATGAAGGGATGTTATGATAGGAATTCATAGCCTCCCCCTCACTACTTCGCACCCTGTTGCACTTTATACGTCCAATGTTATTACATTCTATCAGGGTTCAAAAAGGTCCACGAATTTTAAATAAATTCTATTCCGGTCCAGGAGAGTAAATCAGCAAGCATGGGTTCTTGACCGTAAAGTACCTTTTTATCCGTAAAGTATTTCAATTCGACCCAGGAACTTCTTTTCCGGGTCAATTTCAATTCGGTCCAGGAACCTTTCTTCCAGATCCATTTGAATACGGTCCAACTTGGACCGAATTTAAATTGTGCAAGTAAAAAGGTTCCGATCCTGTTGCGGAACCCAAGAGAACACATTAGAATTTATGTTTTCCTGGACCTTAACAACCCTGCATTCTATCACACCATTACAACATATCTGTACCCTTTCCTTTAAAAAAATAGTTTTATGTTCAATTTATGCACAGATAGCTAATCGGGAATTGTCCTTCAGTTTAAAGCAGGAAATATGAGCCTCCACCAGGTATCTAAACCGGAACCTTTTCATTTCAATACGACGATGTTACCATTACGCCATCGGGGAGGCACCAAAACAAAAGACATGCTTGACAGCCTACGAACGTATGCGACTGGTACTGTACGTACTGTACAGTCCTTGCCAGTAAAAATGAGACATCTACACATCCTGAAATACACGCTCCCCTGAAGGCGTTATGTGGGTTGCCTTACTCCACGGCGGCGGTAGAAGTTGCAATTTGCTATTAAAATCCATTTATCGCCGTAGAGTTATGCAACACACATAACGCCTTGCAGGGAAGCGTGTATTTCAGGATGTGTAGATGTTCCAGTTTAATGTCGGTGACTGTACCTGACGGCATAATATGCCCTACACTAAAATGAAATAGTGGAGTTTGCCGGTTTGAACACCATTTCTTCTTGTTCTTTTAATTATTTTTTTTCCAGAATTGCACAAAAAAGGCTCACCAAATGTAAATCCGCTATCGTGAGGCAGTGGCGTACCTTGATATTTTATGAATAGGGAAAGATGAGATTATATTTGTGTGGTTCATATCTTGTTCTCTAATCTTAAGTTTACATAGCAGTTCTTAGACGAATGGTGGGGATATCACACACACACATACACATATTCATCAACTCTTCCAATCTACACTAATGTGTATAGGGCATCAATGAGCTATTTATAAACAGAAATATTAATACCTTGAAACCTTGGACTGTATTTCCGTATACTCTGTATGAATTACAAATTTCTAAAGATAGATGGCGAAAGCATTTATACTGATTTCTTTAAGCAACGCTTTGATGTTTATAAAATATTTTTTGATCGTTGGAAAAGCTTTGTTGCAATCTTCACTGCCAATAAAAACAGCAAGTTCAATAAATATAGTTACTGGAAAGTTTCCGATAATTACTAACTGGAATTAACATTCCCCTTGCTAATTTGTAATATTGTGTGGATATATTCTCATGAAACACTCCTGTAATCAAGTGTTAAAATATATCATTTCGCGAAAGTTCAAAGCGAAATTATATGTTGGAAGAAGACATGATTACTCAATAAAAACGCAATGTTATCATTTTAGACTGTTTCTCTAACAATGACGACCATCTTACTAAAGACGCGTTCGTTTCTGGTATTCCAGCTAGTTGGGGGGTTAACAGTAACAGCCTACTGGCTGTTGATACTGCAAACACGTGTTGGGAATAGGAAAGGGATGGGGAATGTCCAGGCGAAAGCTCGGCAATAGGCTTCCGTGGGTGTCAGGTGCGCTTTCATGTTTTGAGTTGTTTCTTAAGCTGAAATGTGGAAATGTACAGATTTGGTCCTTTTGAATGGGAATTTAGGGGCTTCCCCGATGGTGCAGTGGTAGCGTCGTCGCTTTGTAATCAAGAGGACCCAGGTTCGATATCCGGAGGAGGCACATAGTGGTTCGGATCGCACTTTAAACTGTAGGTACAGTCCCGATGAGCCTTAATGTGCATAAAGTGGACTTAAAACACCAAATCAATCAATCAATCAATCAATCGAATGGGAATTAAGTATGTGGTGAAATGTTCGACCAATATACTCAACTCAGAATCGTCAATAGGATATCTGGCGTCGTGACACGATACAGTAACCACTACACCACGGGAATGGCCAACTGCTGCTCCCAACGGGTCACTAAACTGTATCATTCATATTCTCTATACGTTAACCAGGCCTTATTATTAAAGGATACAAAAAGAAATGGTGATTTTCTATGAGGGTGTAGTCACCAAACAGAACAATGAAGACTCCGGAGGTGCCAATTACAAACACCTCTCAAGGCTTCCGCTTTCTCAGAGATGGTTACGAGGAAGGTTCATGCTTCCTCCGACACCCTGGTCACGTTTGGAGAAGGACAAAGGCAAACAGAAGGAGATCGGGTCGAATCCGGAGGATCTCTCGATGGAAAGTATAACTGCTTTAGATACAATCAGGGCGATGGAATCGAAGAAAGCGGGTGGCACATAAAATAGTTACAATGGAGAAACTCATCTATGATTGTCTGAAGGCAATGTTTATCGAGGTAGATCGATTTCCAGAATCTATAGTTTTTCGCGAGAACTTTAATATTACGATAAAACAAGGAACGAAAAGGCAAAACTTTCTAACGAGCAGCAATCGAAAGATTCCATTGACGGTGAATACGCATGCTACAAACAGGTTCCGTGTTCGGATCCTGTTATGAGCTCATCATCGCAACTAATCTCAAGAGGCAGACAAGCGATGTAAATTAAGAAAATACAATTTAATTTTGTATATAATATAAATCCCGGAGTGTACATGGATGTTCCTTGTGAATGCCCCTTCATCAATTTCATCATATCGTTGTTACTGTCTTCAACATTCACGAATAACCAGTATTTACCACATGTTTATGGAAATTAACAGGGAGCGATTAAGATTAAGAACGCTGTATCAATGTCAATATTTTAAAGGTTGTTTTCGATTCGATTTTTATTGTTATATGAAGTTGATTTAAAATGTCTTGTGCCAAAAAGTTGCAAATGAGTTTGTATCGAATTATTTAAAGTAGAATAATACTTTAAGAAGCTAAATTGTGCTATTTTAATTCTTGCAATGTAAGTTATATAACATTATAGAAACCCAGTGGAGCGCTGAGGACTTGAAATTTAATTTTAAAATTGTATAAAAGTCTGCTCAACCTTCACGTATGCACCATATATTCAGTGTAAAGTATAGTTGCATCATCATCACTCATCTTCATTGTCGAGATTAGTCAAAAGTGGTAGAAATGCGACTTGAAGTAACCAAATCAATCAATTGTAAATAATAAATCGAACCCCCGGCCGCGAACAAGGCGATGACGTTACCACTAGGTCATCATCGAGTAGCACACAATTAGAATATCAAACGATATCTGCACATGATAATACGTTCATTGTGTAAACCACGGCACGATTATCTTACGTTACGTTGAAAGAAATAAAACATTTTTAAAAAACATATAGTTGCAGTTTTCATCGCAAGCAGTACAGAAATTTATCTTCTCTTAAAACTTTGTTCGCACAGCTAGAAGAATACACGACTTGTACCACAGAAAAACTTAACAGACAACGCACGTCTGCTACAAACTTTCTCTGGTTTTTTGTTTTTCAGAAATATTTACCACACTTATCTAAAATCCCAACCTCACTTGCAATTCGCTGTCACTTTTTAGACAAGAATTATTTGCTGAATGTTGCTTGAACAACCAAATTCATGAAGATGTTCTTCCTTCTTCAACTTATAATATTTCTTGGATTTGCAGACACTTGCAAAGCAGATTGCTACCAAAACCAAGCTGTCTGCTTTCTCCCTCAATACCTACTTTCACCTTTCTCCAGGCTTATGCTGTTACTCATTGGTAACATAATTGGTTACTTCACAGCTTGCGTCATGCGTGTTGCAACTTTCTTTTCGTTTAGCTACTGGATACTGTCCCTTGAAGTAAAAAAAACAAACAAATGATTTCTTCCCAAAATCAATCTGGGATGCAACTCAAAATTCCATGATTTTGTACCTTATAGAACAGTCCTGATTAGCCTCTGGATGTAATCTGGGCATACATAGGGTTTGTGACTCGTAGACGTATTGTCAAAATTATCTAGTTTGAGATTAGAATGTCCGATTTTAGAAATGTCAATGAATTCTGATCCTACAATCTTTTAAAAAAATAATGTGCTAATTAATGGAAGCTCACAGAGATATTCAAGGGAGATGGCACCTAACACCCTGGAATAAGAATTGCTTGCTTTTTTAATTAATTTTTCTTATATTTGTATTCCTTTTCTATTTTCTGTGTTCATTCTCTAGATTTTTAACTTCCTTCTTAGTATATTTCTTCTTAGCTAACTCTCTTTCTTTCATGCTTATTTATAAAAATTAATGCCTAATGGAGCCATCTTAAGTCTTCTCTAACTTATTGGCACTTTCAACCAGTTTAAGGGGGGGATGGGATCCCAAAATTAGCATAATTCTCGTATCCCCAGCTCTCTCATAGGAACATTTCCCCTCAACGCTCGTTCAAACGTTCTCCCAGCTAACCCAAATATCTGATCAGTAGACCTCGGATATTTAGATTCTAAAAAGTGTGCTTTTAGGTTCTTAAAATAGGTTCTAAAAACCCTAAAATAGATCCTAAAAATCTTAAGTTAGGCTCGAAAAATCCTGAGGGTGGTTCAAAAAAACTTAAAATAGTTCAAAATTCCTGAAAAATTCTGATTAGGTATAGGTACCGGCAATGAAAATGGGACACCTATATCCTGAAATACATACTATCTTGCATAACGTTATGTGTGTTGCCTAACCCTACGGCGATGGCAAAACTTACCATTGGAAATTTGCTATTGAAATCCACTCTTCAGCGTATAGTTAGGCAACAATCTTTTTTCATGTTATCCACAGTGAAACTCCACAATTTTGTCTGTGAGGATCATCTTATATATGCTGAAAATAATCTTTCAACAAAAACATAGTCAGTGGTGCAAACTCTAATGCTCAAATGTTAGTTTGCAAGGCGTGAATGCCACAAAGCACAAGGCTCGACGAACCCCTTCCCAGCTAACTCCCAAGTCTCGACTAAACTTACTTCCCCGGATATCTACAAGGCTGGACAAAGCACCCCTTCAGCTAGCCTCAAGGTTCGACCAATCATCCACCCCTAGCTAACCTCAAGGCTCGGCATAACATTCCTCCAGTTCGTCCCAAGGCTCTAATAAACATCCCCTGCTAGTCTCAAGGTTTCCAACAAACATCCTTCTAGTTTACCCAAAGGTTTGACCAAATATTCCCCCACTTGGCACCAATGATCGACCAAATCTCCCTCAGCTAGCCTTAATGCTCGATCAAACATTCCCCAGCTAGTCTTAAGGCTGGACAAAACATTCCTTCAGCTAGATCCAAGGCTCGACTAAATATCTGCCTAGCTAGTCTCAAGGCTCGACCAGACTTCCCCCAGCTAGCCTAAAGATTCGACCAAACATAACCCAGCTATCCCCAAGGCTCTACCAACAAACCCCCTCCTCAGGCACGTAGCCAGAAGGAGGGTTCGGTGAGCTGAAGCCCCCTTCCGAAATCCTACAAATATCTAATTGAAATAGTGTATGGTAGTTATTATTTTTACTTCCTTAGCGGGATTAAACAACTTGCGAGATAAGTTGTAATATAATTAAAAATTCATCTTCAAGCGTTCTACCCCTACTTTTCGCCTTTAGATGGCGCTACGGATAAGGGTTGAGCCCCCCCTGAAATAAAATTATTGCTACGGGCCTTCCCCTCTCCACCAGTTCAGCGGTTTATCCAGAGTTTTTCATCTGGGGGATGTAATTTCGTACTCGGGGAGAGGGTGTAAGTATAATTTTAGATCCAAAATGACCATAAATTGAGCCTTTGTGAAAAATTTCAGGGGGAGTTGAGGAAATTCGGGTGGGGGTATTTAGGGGTGTTGGGGGTGCGTGGATAGATCACCGCACCAGCTAACAGTTTCCATTTCAAGCACTGATTTTAACGAGAACGTTTCTAACTCTTTGACGCTTTGTGTCTTTCAGGAATCCACCAGCGAGGCGACGCAGATGCAAGAGGCTTCGAATTCGTCCAAGTACTTGTACTCCCACGAAGAGGATGACCCTCCGGGAGGGGAGAAGCTGGAAGGTGCTGCCACCTACGACGAGTACGATTACTATACGCTGCCAGAGGACTCTGGGAAGCCGAACACCGTGAAGCGAGAAGGGAAGACCGAGGACACATTCTACAAGGAGGACTACAGCGACCTGCCGTCAGGGGAAGAGTATGAAGTGTATCAAGGTAAAAAAAGAAACGCTGTGAATATTAACGTACATCAGTGCTTCTAAGGAACGAAATACTTGTACAGTTTACCTTTTTCGAGTGAACTATAAAAGTAGTTTCTAATAGTTACTTTTTAAATAAGTAACCAAACTCTGTTAGCTTTTGAAGTAACTGCCAGTGGCGTGCCCAAAGGGGGTTGTTGGGTGTTATAACCCCTCCCATTCCCCAAGTATTCCTAATAAAAGAACGTCAAAGGTAGGAAAATATGACAAAATGAGGGCTGACTACGAAGAAAAAGTATACATAACCCCTCCCTTTCGAAAATCCTGGGCACGCCAATCAAATCAACAACGAACAAAATTATTGTTTGCTAAAAAAGAAACACAATTTTAACTTCGTATGTTCTCATTTGTGAAGAGGAAATGTTTCTCGTATTGTATTTTTTGAAGTATAATGGTTTTATTTAATATTATTGTCTGTTTTTTCATATTTAAACATATGAGGTTTATTACAAGTAAGTGTCAATTAATATTAATTTTGTAAATTAATCATGGTGGCAATCTTGAAAGACGCCATCTTGGAATTACATCCAGATCTTCAAATGGGAAGGTGATCATGTAGCATATCATTTTACATGTGCGTTTTCTCAGAAATAAGAATATGCATGCAAGAAAATTCATAAAAGTTTTGCGTTTTCTAGAATAAATAAACTGTCAGGTAACTTCAATCTGTCCCAGGAGTTTATGGATCAAGCGAACGGAAGCATGTCCTCTGCGCGATTAGTGAACGGTTGAGAAAGAGAGGGATTGCATGAAGGAAAAAAAACCGACTGCAGCTATAAGCTACCAGCACTGCTTTGCTCTGCCCACTCGCTTTCTTCCCTTCTCTAACTTTATGTGCGGCATTGATCCACAGATTACTGGGACGTAGTATAGTATGTGCAATTCATAATCCTCATGAATTCCTTTACATATGAATACTCAATCCAATAAGCCTACCGAAAATATATTGACAATATGCAAAGGAACTCCATATGTTATTTATATACAGGGTGTTTCAAGAAGAGTCATCCGATTTCAAAAGGCTATATGTTTTTTATTTATCAAACAATGAACTTGGAATTGCTTTTACAATACACAGCTATACATAAATTTTTACATAAAAATTTCCATAAGTGCTCAATCTATTATTATTATTATTGTATTAACTACATGTATTACAACATGGAAAGTACATTACGTAAAGTTTGCAAAAAAAGTTGATAGACAAAATTCATAATGAATATGCACTGCAGCCAACTCAAAAGAAAACATCTCATTCTGTAAGTATCACTTAAGCTGAAGTTGTTTATTACAGAAGCTTTTATACCTACGATTTGTACGTATACAAGAAATTCTGCAACTATACAAATCAGGCCCATTAGTTTTATTGGGTACCATCTACTTCATAAAATATAATGGTATTTACCACACACTGATTTTGTGTTAACTGAATTTACATTACTTATACAGGGTGTCATTTTAACCACTACAACGTATAGAGGACATCAAAACAAAACAAACAACAAAATTGACACTTCATTTTCAATACGTTTTTACCATTTCTCATATCGTTGGTTCACTTTCCCCTTCCCCTGAGATCACTGCTGATCTTCTGGCTGGTAGGCTATGATGTTCGGTCTACTGGACGCGTTTCTCGCTTCGTTTTACAGCTAATATTGCGGTTGGTAGTTTGTCATTTTTCACAAAATTTGTGTGTCCCTTGCAACCCTGCCGTTCGCTGTTTCGCCGTAGGAAATGACGTCACAGATACGATAAAATGTTGTGTTGGGTTACCAGCATCCAGGCGGCAAAACGGTCTTTTTTGAACGGCTGTAGCGTCGAATCGACGCTCCAACGAGAAAAATGTTACCTATGAAAGATGTTTGTTTTGAGGTACTCTATACGAATCTGTGGTCCGTGGGCGCCATTAAAATGACACCCTGTATATGTGCATATGCTATTAACTATTAACATATTTTAATTTTTGTTACATAACGTCGCTTTTCTGCAAGTTTTGGCTCATCGCGGGGATAATGATGATGATGTGACGATTAGATTAAATTTATGAAGGGGCACTCACGCGGACCCGGACTCAAAAGGATACCATTTAATGCACTGATTCGGCTATTAACATGTTACTGATCCCTTTAAACATTATTTTAAATTTGTTATAATTTGTAATTTCTTATATTTTTAGGTCTGTTGCAGATAAAACATGGCACAGTATTATACCTTTCCTGTAGATCGTTTTTAACATTCTTAATCAAAATTAAATTATTTAGTTCACGTAACACAACTTAGCAAACAGTTTAACACTTGTGTTTTATGACTGTAACTATTATGTTTTACTATGTTCACGTTACACTTAAACGTACGCTGATGCTTACTTGCATATTTGTTATCTTTAGTTTTTTTTTCAATCAGTATTTTACTATATTTCTAAGTAATTTTTTAAGTTGTAATTAGAATGATATTATTATTGCTATTATGTATATTAAGAGTTATGTCCTTAATTATAGTTTTACGTGAAATTCTTTGTATTTGTTTAGCTTAATCTTCAATGTTTCTTTTGTTAATACATTTATGTAGCCTTATACAGGGTGGCTTAAAAGAAATTATACAAAAAAGGTGGTGGTAATATAGTTTTTTATCATCAGAATGTTTTTAATGTTGTTGTTATTGTTGTCATACAGGCATACATCTACCCTTAAACCCCAACCGGAATTTAGAAGAAATCAGTGACGTGCGGTGACGTCGACACTTGGGGTAGCAATGAGTGGCGTGCCATATCCCCTCCAGCCCTTTTAGGGCCCAGTATTCCTAAAGGAAGAACGTCAAATACAGGAAAAATTGCAAAGTTAGGAATGACTACAAAAAATTGTACACATAACTTCCACCCACTTTCGAAAATCAAAAACGATTTGATTTGACTACTGAGTCAGAGATTGCAACGTCCCCCAGTTGGACACCAGTCGTTCCCAAAGTTAGTCCGCTACTCCTTTAGTCGGGAACATGAGAATCTGCAAATCATCAGGGCTTGCTGGGTAGAAAAGAAACACAACACTGTTTTCAAAGTTAAAACGCAGTTTTATAATCGCGTATATTTCATAATCACTTACCAGTACAACACTAGAACATTCAATACTAACGTTGGGCAATTCCCTCACATATATCGAAAGTCAAAGAACATAATTAATTGCTTACTTTCAACTTATCGGCAAGAAGAAAACTCGAAAAACCAAAATCTATACTTCAATTCTCTCCGTTTCCAAGTTCTTATTGATCCTTCAACTTCACCTGTTTTTCCAAGCTCAGTCTGTCGTCAGGTGAGAAACATTCAGGTGGTTTCACTTCCTCTGCTGAGCTGAGAAAGTGACGTCAACACGAACAGATTTTGACGTATTTATAAACATACATAAATGTTCCAACTACAACTGTATCAGTCTAACTATAATTGTCTGTGACAACTTGCACATTATTTGAAGTAACAAACATTTTAAAAATCTTAACTTCTTAGAAATATAACATCTTAAACTCTCAGGTTCGTTACAAGATGCCGGGTTTGAATCTCGGCTTGGCAATGGGTGATCTTTGTGTGTCCCTTGCCCTTCATCAAGTTTATCATATCGTCTTTGCGATTAGCCAAATATGGCGGAAAGCGAAGTAAAATAAACCAAATCAAACAATCAATCAATGAATGATTTGATTTGATTAGCTTTTTTATACATTTAGTTAATCGCGAAGATGATACGACAAAATTAATGAAGGGACAAACACAAAGAACACCCATGTCCAGGTAGGGGTTCGAACCAGGAACTCCTGGTGTTGTAGCGCGTTGTGGTAACCACTCCCCCACGGTTGGTTGATTTGATGGTTGATTTGACGTTTTAAGTCCACTTTATACACAGAAAGGCTAATCGGGACTAGACCTATAGTTTAATGTGGGATCCGAACCACTATATGCCTCCATCGGGTACATATCCGGGACCACTTGCACTCCCTCACGGAGGTCGGCCGACAACAAACATGTGAGGAAGGCGCTAACCATTCGGATACGTGGGTATCGGTAAAGCAAACTGCATTTTCCTGAGTAGTAATTTGCAATTGAATTTTTAAAATACCATCTTTATATATGATTAACGTTTTTTCAAAAACTTTGCATTGCTTGATTTTCCTAATTTCTCCATCTTACGATCTCGTTACTGAAGGATCCGGGCTCTAGCCCTGGCCTTTGCATGAGTGTTTCTTTGTATCCACCCTTCACCCGTTTAATTTAATCAACGTTCATCGTCATGGTAGAAATTAGGTAAAGCGATGGAAGAGAGAAGAAAATACAAACAATTTCCTCCCAGTGCATCTGCAGTGCACTTTGAAATCAGGAGCCTAGAATTATCTGTTTATGATTGTCCCTCACGACTTTCCAAGCTCTTAGCTACTTATTTCGATTAAATCTATACAGCTATAAAAAGCGATGGGTAACTAAACACAACTTTAACAAACCATTTTTCTACCATCTTCAATGATATTCATTTGGCTTTTTGAGTTCTGGGATACATTTTTTATTTCTAATTTTCTCATTATTCACTGCAGGCAGAGTACAACACATAAGAACAAGAATGCACGCTCGTCACGAATCTCGGGCTGAATTCTTCTTTGCGAGGTCCCTTCATCAATTTCATTATATCATGACTCATCCTCATTTTCGCGATAACCAAATGTGGCAGAAAGGCGAAGTAAAATAAACCAAACCAACAAGAAGAATTAGAACGCGCGTTCACTTGCCCAAATAAATACATCCGTATTTACGATTGTTTAGCTTATCCATTTTTTTATTGGAGGCCAAGAGATTAGTATATTTAAATAAAACACTACTAAAACGACAGCAAGAGAGAGCGTGAGCAAATATTTGTTATTTAATAATTATATATTCCATATTTTTTAAAAAAGCATAAAATTTTGTCAGCACATAAGACGTTCCAATTGCGTAAATGATAAAAGTACATCCCATATTATACATACATATTGTACAACGTGTAAAAGTAGTGTAAATACAGAGGACAGAAGTACTGCAGAAAAAATTCCCCTTAGTTCTTTAGAGGATTTACAAAGGAAGCGAAGGGAATCCAATCCCCTATCTGTCCTATAGTAGATAGACTGGAGGACCTGAAAGCACGGGCTTTCAACCATTGGAGCGGGGGCGAGGGGGCAAGGGGGCAAGGGAGGTAGAGGCAGAAATCTTCCCTTCCCTTCTACCTGGAACTGTGAGGCGGAGAAAGAGCGAGCTAGGCCGCTGAACGCACCGAGGGACGAGAAGCGCGTGAAAAAAAGTGTTGCATATGAACTGAGGCTTTAACAAAACAATCAATATTGTGATTAATTTAAAATAATTAGAGATTTGAGATTGATTGATCTATCTCTGCTAGACTAGCTACTCCTCAGTGCACGTCACTGGAAGAAATGTTCAATCCATTTGAAAATTAGTAAACTGACTAAGAACACTCTTAACATACTCTGTGTCACTACATACTGAAGTGTAAAATGTATTCCAGTAGCTCCACTCATGAGCTTCAAACTAATATCTCGGCTGCAATTGCCAATATTGCACAACAAACACTATTCATTTTGTTTTAGTCTCCTTGTATCATGAATGTATGATCTTAAGTGTGTAGCCAATGACAAGAGTTAGAAGGCGGTTGAACCTCCTCCACTAAATTAAATGATTATTGCTATTATGAATCAGCACTAAATAATGTTACTTCACCCACTTTTAATTAGAGTCTGTGAAAACAATTCACGCACAACTTCGTGTGACATATTTCCAATAACAGCTAATAATCTAGGCACCTTGTTAGCTTCATCAATACCTTGGGTTAGACAATAATTATTACCAAAGCTTGCCAAATAAGCTAACTATTGATACATCTTCGGGACCATATTTATGAAAGGCAACCATTAAAGCCATTACACACACAGATTATATTGTTCGAAGTAATATACAGTAAAACCTCGTTAATTCGGACCCCAATAAGCCGGACTTCGCTTAATCCGGACGGGAAAAAGGCCCAAAACGAAAAAAAAGCAGAATTCAGAATTTTGAATGTGGCTAGAAGTCAACAAGAGAACTTCCTAAAGAAAAGACAGTCAACCACTGATGAAATTCTGTTTCTCGCAGACTTTGTACTGTACTGTATAATGTATGTTGGCCTATGCCCTTTAAATACACCATAATAAGCTGCTTTGTTGCTATAAACGGAGTTTTAATCCACTTTCTACTTTTCTTTTAGGTTATTTAAGTTAATCCGGACTTTCGTTAAACCGGTCAACATATCCCCCCCATTAGTCCGGATTAACGAGGTTTTACTGTATATTTTTTTCCTCGTTTCAAAACCAATTGATCGTCGCCGTATTGCTCTAGCCTGTATGTATACTCTACATTATGTCTGGAGCAAGCGAACGAAAACAAGTCTCTGCGCTCGACGGCTCCACCAATGAACGCGTGAAAGGGAATGGGATTGCGTGGATGGGGGAAAGCGACTGCAGTTACCAGCCTTGGCAACAGCGTGTACTGTTTACCTCTGCCCACTCGATTCCTCCCCCTCTCTGCCGCTATGCGCGGCCTTGTTCCAGAGATAGCGGGGATAGAGTATAGACAGAGGTTAATATACGTACATGTAAGAAATATCATGACGAGAATTCACAGTAGCAGATATTTAATACATGACCTACATGCATCAAGATTTGGCACACACAGGAGATGCACTAAGTAGACATTTCAACAAAAAATGCAAGCTCGATCTGGACTCGAACCCGTGTCTCTGGCATACCGTACAATTCAACACAACGAGAGCGAAAAATTAGGGGCGAAGCGAGGGCTGCCTCGGTAGCTCAGTTATCGATCTCCGTGGCGGAGTGGTCAGCGCAGGTCCCGAGTCCGAATCCCAGGTAAGACATGGATGTTTGTGTTTGTCCTCACTGATCATACAGAGAATTGAGTTAAAAACGTATGTTAAAAACGAGAAAGAGAATGGCGGGGGGAAACTACCGCTTAGGGGTTTTCCTTTTTTAAAAAGTTGGTCTGGTATGGTTAGTATGCCAGAGACCCAGGTTCGTGTCGACCTTGAATGTTTGGCTGAAATTTCTACAGAGCTACATACTATTTGAAGATGTCTGAACTTCCATTTTCGTACATGAACAACTTTGCAAAGAAGTGTATGTTGATAATCCATTATGACGTAGGTCTAACACAATTCAAAT
Organism: Lepisma saccharinum; assembly: GCF_977018435.1. NCBI lineage: Eukaryota > Metazoa > Arthropoda > Insecta > Zygentoma > Lepismatidae > Lepisma > Lepisma saccharinum. The sequence continues at coordinate 38,805,507 of NC_139234.1, forward strand.
ATTATTCACACTTAGCAGACGTGTTAATACTTGTCTTCTCGAATTCCAGGAGTGCGAGGACGACCGGGTATCGACTTCCCCGTCTACTCTAGGATACCTCACACAGCGTTCAGCTGTCGCAAGGTGAAGACCCCAGGGTACTATGCGGACTTGGAAACACACTGCCAGGTGATGCAATTAGCATTTACATGTTCTTAACAAAACCAAAGGTAATGCCTATGCAAGTTGAGACACGTATCTTATTAAGCATCAACTCATGCATAGACGGCGATGTTATCAAGCGGAAAAGAGGTTGTAATCAAAGGGTCACGAGTTTGACTTCCTGTAGGGAAACAATTCAGTGGTCAGGATAACACTTGAAACTGTAGGCCCAGTCCAAGGATACGTGCAGGTTTCAGGGTAATGCTGCCTTTAGAGTATAGCGCGCTGCAACTCTCATCTGGGTATCTGCGCGACTAGATATTCACCAACGATTTCATTTTACCAGTAGACCAGGTCAAACCTGTCCAGGGGTGTCGATCCACACCCAAAGACCACATATTCAAATGCTTGAACACATTTTTCGAAAATTTATCCTTCGGCAATTTTATTTACAAAAATGTAATAATCAAGGTGTTCCTGGGTTCCATACCCGGTGGAGACACATGGCACAGTGGTTCGGATTCCACTTTTAACTTTAGGCCCAGTGTCGATTAGCCTATCGTGCATAAAGTGGACAACAATTCAAATTCAAAATTAATAACAGATTTAAGCAATGCAGACACATACATGCACACATACACACCACACACTTCCAATATGGTGCAAAATATACTATACGCATATTTTAAACAGCAGAATACAAAAGTGGACAGAAATATTTTATTAAAATTTCTCCTTTACAAGCAGGATTTAGGAAAGAACATAATATCCTAGATAATATGTTCATACTACACACTTTAGTACTTGGGCGAATGAAAGAGAAACGAAAAAAGGAATGTCGGCGCGGATGATAGGGATTGTCATCCGTTTCAGCTACAAATTCTACCATAACTTCAGGCTTAACTTAAGAAAGGGCTTAGACCATATCTCTCATATCTACTTCCTCTCTTTGATACCTTCGTAAACAGACAGGATGTCAATGTCTAATTACGAAAGGGAAAGTAATTTTATAATGCAGATCCTACATCGGTAATTTATTTGAACAATAGGAAAGTATTAAGACTTGGATTATTTTTTTACTTGGTGTGACATCTGTTGTTTTACTACTCTATCAACAAGATAAAAACTCTCTGGCGCTGTCGTCGCATTCTCAACCATAAGAGAGCGTGGATGATGTAACCAGCTGCTTGTCATGTACTCTTGCCCTTGCGTTACAAGAAAGGGCATCGTTCTTCAACACATTCAGTGACAAGTTTTTGTTTTAAGTCTACTTTATGCACAGGTAGGCTAATCGGGACTGAACCTACAGTTTAAATTGGAATCAGAACAACTATATGTCCCCACCAGGTATCGCCAGTGACAAGTTTCGAATCATCATGAAGGGGGAAAATCATATAGGTAAATTGAAACCTTTGAAGCATGGAAGTAAAGTTTTAAATATGGCAACACAGGGGCACTTGGGCACAAGTTTAAATATAACATACCTGCGAGATAAAATATCAAATCAGCAAATAAAGAAATTTGATTCTTGCGGTGAATGGCCCCTGCAAGAAGAATTAATGGAACGGTTAAATTCTAACTTTAGACATGATGATGGAATTTTTACTTTAATACTTTATTTTTTAAGGGAATAAGAAAACCTATATTTACTTTTAGTAGCAAAAATACACATATATAATGTAAACTAATTTATGCCAAGTTATTGAATTAATTAATACGTACATATTGAAGGCAATAATGCAAATAATATACCCAGGCGATATATCCATTGCATTGCTGTCGAGGAATCCAGTAGACAATCAATGATTCAAAGGAAATAGTTTTTGTAAGTCACAATTCAGAGTCAAATTTTAAAGAGTAATTGATAATTATTCAGGAATTTACTGCCAAGAGAACTATAATATTGATACGTTGTCTTGACAGTACAGCATACAATAAGTGGTAAGTTTACAAATTAAAATGTCACCTGCGTTTAGTGATTTTGAGAGGGAATTGAGGAAATAATCTCTAAATTTCATCTATTGTTATTTTAGGTGTTCCACATATGCGATGGCGGCCGCAAGATGTCCTTCCTTTGTCCAAACGGAACGGTGTTCAGGCAGTCTCACTTGATCTGCGACTGGTGGTTCAGGGTCGACTGTGGGGAATCCGAAGAATTCTACGAGGCCAGCGCAGAACAGCTGCATCAGGATCGCAGGAAACACTACCTGAAGGCCTTTGCATCTTTGGAAGACCTCTCTGACATAACGGTCAGCACGGAAACTCCAACTGGACAGCCAACAGAGGCAACGGAAGACTTGAGAACGAAGGCACCACAAGGAAGGCGCGTAGAGGACAGGAAAAGGAATTCTGGAGGAAAGGCCTCAGGAAAGGAACAACCAAATTCCCAGCGGATTTTTACGGTTCCCAACGGACACAGTGGCGAAAAGGATAGCCCTGGAGAGTCTCAAAAACCAATCGTACTTGAGACTCGGGATGCGAAGGAAAGCGAGGAGCAGCAGCTTCCTGCGGAAACAACATCGTTTGCCAAATCACAATTTATTTCTGGGTTGAACGCAACTGATCCCAAAGTAGCAACTGGTAGAAACGATAGCAGTCTAGAGCCGGTAGAAATGACCACGATAACTCCCAGTGGAAGAAAGTTGAAGATGGTCATCTATAAACACCGCATCTCTAGCGATGATGATGTGCTAAGGTTATCAGGAGCTGCCAACAACACCAAGAACCCAGAAATGGGAAACGAGTCCAAGGACAGTCACTCGAATTCAACCGCTACCACAGCGCCACTTGAAACTGCCGGTAAATCTAACGCCGGCAAGAACTCGGGGCTCGATCAGCGTTCCTTGAGTTCTCAGTCCGTCAAGACCCTGGTGACCGATCAGCGCAATGGTTCTACGAGCGATGGTGCAGCTCCATCTCGAAATTCAGCGGAATCCAAGACAGCCGTCAAGAAGGAACAACCGACACGTAAGAACACGCCCACCCTTTTCGAAAGTGCTCCCGACCGCCAGTCAGGCGAACTTAGTAGTCAAGCTACGGTCGCAGGTAGGCATCGCATCCAAGATACTCTCGGTAACCAATACGAAACCGTTCAACCTGTTGACATGAATGGATTATTGGTGGATAATCCGTTCAATAGTAGAGCAGGTTTAAACATCCCAGTGTCTGCAGGCCCAGCCGCTCTGCATTCGCTCGCGTTGTATTTTGCAAATTCAGACGAAGAAGTCCTTCGTAACGCTGAACCGGCAATTTCAACGACCCCAGCGTACAAACCGTTCTATCCTATCCATCCGGACTTCAATGTTCCTGATCGTTCTGTGGAATCAAACAGGCCAAACCCTGCATTCCCACAACCATCTTCGGAGAAGCCCAACCCTGGAGAACATTTTATCAGCTCCCAAATCTCTGGATCAACACTGAAAAGACTTAATCTTCAAGAAGACTATGGAACCGAGTCAGACTATCGCGATTCTAATGAATCTGATGAAAACAATGATCTCTTGTTGCAACAAAGTGGACCAGTAACGCCACCACAACAGAACCAAATACCTGGGGTGCTTATTGACATCACGGTCCCAACAAGCGCGGGGGTGTTTGAAGGAAACAGATCCGAAGAACTTCTTAGGCTTGCTCAAGTTTTTAGCCGAGCACTGAGTGCTTATTTAAGAAATCCGGATAAATTCAGGAAATCGCTCACATCTGTCAGACCAACTGCCCCATCTAGTGACGAAGTTGAAGAAACTAAACCTTCCACCTCTAAAGAGGAATTTGACGAAGATCCAGAAAACATACATACCCTTCTAGAACCAGGACACAGTCCATTCAGTGAGCCTGTGAATCAGAATCATGATAAGACACACGAACCTTTTGATGAGCACAACAGGAAGAAAGATAGTTTCCATCGAAATAAGACATTTCAAGCGAAACCGCAATATAATCGTTCCCGGCCAAGCAAACCTGATAGACACAAAGATCTGAAAGATCCAATGCAATCAAGCGACGAGGTTCTTGACTATTCAGATGTTGACCCAACACCTGAGAAGGAAAAGACAACACAACCATTTGCTAGTACAGAATCCACATACAATCCATACTATGAATCCACAACATCACAAGCCTTAGACAATTATGATACGGAAGGTCCTTCCTACACACAAACTCCCAACCCTTACGCGGAAAATCTGAGCACACAACCACAGAACAAAAATATACATCCTCAACATTCAGAAAATTTACAATTTCTTGATAGTACAGAGTCACCTTCTGACTACAACAGTCTACCCACCACAGAAAATCCGGACATCCCAAGCCCCAGCTCCATTCGAGATCTTCCATTCAAAAATCCTGTTGCTGTTGCTGTTCAGGTGAATAAAGCTTTTAGCGCTCCCTTGAATGAAACATATCCCGAATATTCAGAGTATCAATATGAAGAATCAAGCACAATTCCTCCGAGTACTACCACTTACACAACACCTCCTACGACAAACGGGCTTCCAAAATATGGCGGTTTCCAAAACAATTCAGCAACAACCACAAGAGCTCCATCAACTCAGTTTGAAAAGCAAAAATACTCTACTCAACCTTACAGGCCACATTATACTTTTAACGAACCATCAACCCCCCAGAGGTTCGACCCTAACCAGAACAATACTTATACTTCCACAACCGATGCATATTACAGAGACACAACAACGGTAACCCCTGAAACGTCTAAATACGAAACGGAGAAAAGTTCTGGAGATGCATACTACACTACACATGAACCATTACATCTGTTCTTTGTTACCGAACCTCCCAAGAGATTCCCCCAACCTAAACCGTCTGTAGCGGCTTTGGTAAACCCAGCAACACCAGAAGAGATCAATTATCATCTTTCAAGTCCAGAAACCTCTTCGCCTTCCACTTTGCCTGCATTCACTCCAGCTAATAAACGTCCTGGAAATACTCGTCCAGTACCTCCTAACCGATATTATTCAGCTCCCCTACGGTCCACCACAAGTCCAGCGTCCACAGAAACAACAACTTTGCCTTACTATGATTTCATAAGCACTACGACCGAACAGACCACAACATACCCACCTCAGTATACCCCAAGTACTGCATCTCGGAAACCAACCAAATCACCTTACTCAACTCCCGCTTCACAGGCTCCAGGATTCCACAGGCCGCATAAGAGGCCAACGGTATCGGAACCACCCAAGAGCAGACCTAGGCCCCATTCTATTCCTCCGAGGAGACCATCCCCTTCGCTAGAGCCTCCCAGATCAACGACAGATCGTTCCACAACTGCTCAACCAGTACATCAGTCCTCAAGTCCACACGTACCACACAAGCCACAGAAGATAAAGTCCCCAACAACTCCTGCGAGGAGACCAGTGTATGTTCCTGATACAACCACCGTTCCAACAACTTACAAACCACCTACTCCATACAAGACACAGGCGCCTTCCAAACCATCAGCTAATAAACAAAAATATTCATACCAAGACGCGACAACGTTTCCCACAACAATGGTAACGGAGCAGACAACTTACAGTCCAGAGACAACAACAACTTCTAGACCAAGGCTTGTTCTTTTGCTGGTCAACGATCGTCGAACGAACAAGAAAACACGCGACCAGGCTCGTGCTCAACTTCTGCAAGCATTATTATCTGCTGCAAGCCGTAATGAGTTGCAGATAGCTAAGAGCCCTGAGCATATAACTAGAAACTGGCCTTTACCTTCAAGCAAACCTTATGCTAGAATTGAAAACTCTTCAGATATGGTGAAGGACTCTCCTATAGGAACAACAACTTCCAATCCTCTAGCCACTTCAACGGATGAATACACGGAGCAAACGACATTCAATAGCGAAGAGGATAACTACCAAAGACAAACGGCTAACAGACGAAGTGACGAATACGCAAGGGCGACCCAAGAACCGGAAGTCCGAAGTTTTGACCTTTTGCGATCACTATATTCACTTGCAGCCAGATGGGGCTAACACCATGTTATTTTTGGAACATAACAAACCATTGACTGATGATACCCCTTCTGTTCATTTGTGAAATGGACAAGGAACTGATTTTGACTGAGTAAAAGAGCTCGATTCTGCAAAACAACTTTGTTCTTTTCTTATGTACTGTCAGGCCCATGTAACGTTACAAAATTGAAATGTTTGCTTTATAATTGTGGCCCATAGAAATTTATCTCGGGAGTTTGAGACGTCTGGCAACGTATTACATTTGGTTCTTATTTTAAAAAAAATAATAGTAAATTAATATTTCATTAGAAATACTGAATGAATGCTGTGCATTTTAAGTGTTGTGTTAATAAAGTTGTAAGGAAAAAAGTACCATGTTCCTTAATATACATATTGAAAATCTCAAGTGCCTTAATGATGAGTGTTCAGTTGCTACTGAATTTAAACTACTGTTTGTTATGAAGTGTATGAATTGTACATTACGGAAGAATTAAATATAAATCAATAATAACTTCGCACATACTACAAGATTTGCGAAAATAGATCTGAAATTGAATATTTTGTAGTACGATGAAAAGTATACAATTTCTTTGTCATAAAATGGGAAAAAGTGTGCTTTCACAAAAGTACGACGTTAATGTGTTTGAAACGTTGAGACAATTTCCTTGCACTCATATTGTATTCTCTTTTAGTCAATACATTATTTATGTAAAATGTAAATAGAAGCAAATTGTTGAATTGTTCTGCTATATACCATGTTTCTCTTTTGCTGTTTAGCGTTTCTCTTTCTGTGATTAGTAATGAATCTTGAAAGCCAAATGTCATTGTAGCATATGCATATATATTTTGATATTTCCTAATGCTCCAAAAAATATTTTCCTCTAAAAACATGATGATGCATAATTCTAACGTTCAATATGTACATTCTAAGTTGTCATTGCTTTCTACTCATATTGAATGTTTCTGTGCATAATAACAGCAGAAGTCGAAACATGAGCTCTGTGTGTTTGCTAACGAAATATAATGACAATTGTTTGCTTATAAGTTTTATGCAAAATGATTGTTAAGATAGTACATTCAAAATGACCATTCTTACAGAATCGAATACTATACTTTGATTGTTGGGTCTGTGACATTGGAACTTTCTGAACAATAAATATAGACCAAAAGTGATGTTAATCGCTCAATGTATGTTCAGAATATGATACGAAAGAGAAGTATTTTATACGATGTTTACAGAAAATTGAAAGAACGAGTAGGCTGTTGCTCTTGCTATCCCACAAAGCAATTGACCAATCATGCATTGTACAGGTAAAAAATGATGAGTGCAATGTATTTTTATATGTAATGTACATAATTAATAAATGCGGGTGTTTTTATTTTCGTCTTTTCTTTATATTATTTTGTATTCATACAACATGACTAAATAGTAGGATCATTAACCATTAGTTGATTGTAAAGTTTACTTAAATTATAGCTAAGGTTATAAGGTTACTTTTTAAGAGAAAGTGAGTTAGCTACAGTTACTTTGTTTAAAAAGTAATTCAGTTACAGTTACTGGTACTTGAAATAAACTGTAAGTTGCTTTTACATTTACTTGTTCTGGAAATTTTCTTGCAAATAACAATCAATGATCATTAATTGCACTAAAATAAATGTGTGAACACATACATGTGTTTTATGGATGTGTCTGGTAATAATGTGAGCCTACATACATTCATCTTCTTACAACAAATAAACAAAATGAGAGGGAGATAGCGACTCTTGATCCACAGAACAGCTGACGATTAAGATCCAACTTGCAATATCAACTTTTAACTTAAAATCAGAAAACTACTTTTTTCCGCACATGAAATTGATCTTCCGATTTTCATATGAATCAAGTAAACGAAATATCATTTAATATATATAGTTAATAAACGTCGTTATTTTCTATCTGTAGTTTAATCACGATGATGGGTAACATTTTTGGTTGATAAAATAACGAAGGCACTCGTACACGCTTTACCTGGACTCGAAAAAGTGTATATTTGTGTTTGCTCTTCATTATTGCCTTCATTAGATTCAAGCTATTAGATTTTTAGTGATTTGGTTACCAATATATGAAAGGAGTTAAGCTCGCTACTGGGAAACTCGTGTCTGTTTGGCATTACCTTTTACGCAACGTACACGAGACGATACGTAGCATCATGTTCGTATCATGTAATGGACGTTGGACTTCAGGATGAGTGTTGTGCTGTGAACGTCACTACTTAATAACATATATACTTCTATTAAACTCTTCATTCCAATTTAGTCTTTTTTAAGTTGAATATTCCACGAATTAGTGAATGTAGACCAATTTCAGTGACTTGAAATTTTAAGAAAGGAAAATGCAGCATATTACTTCATCAATCAATTCATTTTTATCACAATTTTCAAAACTCTTATGTTCTTGTTAGTTCAGCTACGTTAAAAAAATAATTACAGATAAAAAACATTACTTAACTTTGTAAATTAATACACATTTGAAGTTTAATGCTGATGTGAATGAGATATTTTAAATTTACAATGAACACATAAGAAACATTGATTTGTTCTGCAATAGAGATCAGTCACAATGTGCAAAATCCGCACAATGCAGTCTATAAATCATATTTATGTTATTGTAAATAATAATCATTGATTGTGTGTAATTGGCAAGAAAATTTCCACTGTAAAAGTAACTTGCAGTTTACCTTTCAAGTACCAACAACTGTAACAGAGTTACTTTTTAAAGAGTAACCGTAATACACTTACTTTTAAAAGGTAACTTTCCGAACACTGATACATATACACATGTAAACTTATAACCACAATTGAAGTGAATTTCGTAATCAACTAATGAGAAACATTCTTATAGTATTACCTACTATTTATCAACTTGACCACATTATTCAATTTATCTGCAATAATTATAGGAAACACCACAATAATACTTCTTGGATATTATTTATTGTTTGACATTCATTGAAGGAATAATAATATTGTAATTTAACTTCGAATCATTTTCATTTGCCTCACATAGATCTACGTACTTGTTTAAATCATGCTTAGCAAACTTATAGTCAAGGAAACTGTCCATAGTTCCAGTTTATTGTAAAACGTTACAGTAGTTCCCTCTTATGTCAGGAAAAATAGAGGGTAAAATGATGAATCATCATAACACATAACACAATTCTAGAAACCTGCATGAGAGGGGTTAGGAATAGGGTCTGGATTATTCTTAAAGTGGTTTGAACAATACGAGTTTTGTTGTAGATAGTTTATTCTCATGGGTGTCCGGAAGGGGGGCAAGAGGGGGGGGGCACGGTCCCCCCTGGAAGATGAATGTCCACCTAAAAAGTATATATTTCGCACATAATTTCATTTCAGTCACAGTAATTGATGTTAGTTATTATAAGGGTGTTGAAGAAACATGATAATTTCAGACTGAAGCAGTGTTTTTTGAGGAAGCATCACTATTATGGGAAAAAAAATATATCTCCTTTGCCCCCACCTGGAAAAAAATACCTTGCTTGCCCCCTCCCTTGAAAAAATCCTGTGAACGCCCATGATTATTCTATGTCACTTTTCTGCCACTTATGACTAATCGCGACGATGACTATGAAGATGAATTATGATCAGATGAGATAAGATGAATGGGCAATCACAAGCACATAACTCCAACAGCGCAGAGTATTTTATTGACTGTGGACAAAGGTGCTAAGCTTATTTCCTGCAAGAATGCAGTGTGTGTATGGTGTATTACGTGGAATACATTATAGTGGCCTTTGCAAAGGTCGCCCTTTGGATAAGATAGAGTTTGGGCCTATGGTGTACATTGTTTTATCCTGTTTTTGTATCAGGAAAGAAGTGGAGTGTAAATGATTTATTTTGCACAGAATCATTGTAAAAACAATGTTTTTGTTCATTTAGAGTAATAGGGAGGGACAATTTTATATTAGGTTGGATATTGACATAAAACTATCCTTCCTAACTCGAATATGGTTGTAATTGTCAACATCACTTCCACGTAGTACATCCTGAACTGCATTTGCAGACTAACGAGGCTCAGGCGTCTGGACCTATGGCCAGTATAATCATCTGTAGGGCTGTGTGTGTGTGTGTTGTCCTGTTTTTGTCCTTATGTGTGCTGAGTGCTCCTTTATAGCCTCAGCTTTTAACCCAAGTAAGAATATTTTAGTCCATTGACATTACATTTATGTTACATAGTTTTATATTAGTTATGGCAAGAGGTTGGACCCCGCATAATGTGACGGGTGCAAAATAGCCTAAGTGCTGACGCACTCAAAATTTCAAATTCAAAATCAAGAATTACGAATAAAGGGGTTCAGGGATTCTCCCAGTACATCCTCCGATCATTCTCTGCAACAATGGTAAATTTTCATCCCTTCGTCCTGAACAATAACAATCAGTCACCTTTGTAACACAGATCTTGCCATCAGATTTCCTATATTTATACCTCTGGGTAAATCGCAACGATGAGGATGCATTTTGAACTGATAAAATAGATGGGACAAACATGACCATATTTCGAACGTGGGACGTCTGGTTTCGTCACTGGCCGATATTAAATTTTCAATTGCTAAATTGTTGACGAAGTATAGAGTAGATAGTTTTGTCTGTTCAATCGCCATCGGTATAATCCTCGATAACACATATACAAATGTGAAACAGCCAGCAATTTAACCAGTTTATTGTCAATAAATACTAGAAGCATTATATCTGTTATTGCTTGTTACTAGTCTATGTAGGCATTTCACGCTGGATGTTTGCCAGAAGACGGAGTCGATGCACTGTTTTCGTGACATCTGTTGCTTTAAAATAAGTTTAAAATGCTAAATTTGTTGTGGAACAAGAAAATAACACGTCGACCTGTTGGATTTGATTTGATTTAATTTACTTCGATTTTTCTGCCCCTTTTTGGCTAATTACGAAGATAATAATGAATAATGACACGAAGCTTTGGATATTATTATTATTTATTTGTTATTATTTGAATACTAAATCGCTACAGAATCTCGAATTCCAATTGTTGTATACTTTGAACGTATCAGTTTCTAAGCAACGACTGAGCACAAGTTTGAACAGAGGCTTGAAAGAGAAGTTTAAACGACCAAAAATCGAGGTCAGTTTGGTGCAAAATATTTATCTGTTTTCCAGGTAAAAATAGTCACGACAGTGTGTTACAATTCAAGTAGAAAATGAACAATTTGGAAACATGCAAGTTGGTTCTTTAAAACACATTAGTTTCGCCGAGACAATAAATAAGATAAACTGGAATACATTTGAATTCCTAATTGTCTGGGATACCGGTCCAAGAGTAAGGAATGTGACATAGAAAACCTGTCACCAAGTAGAAACACATACCAGCAGTGAAACTGCACAGCCTCTTCTCACGAAGTGCTAATATTCATGATTCTATTTTGTCGTTAACAAGCGCACGCTAAAGTAATGATTATTTAGGTACACTGCTTTTATGTTTACGATTGCGTTGTGGCTGTGATGACCAATGAAAGCCACTGAGAGTATCGTCTGCGTATAAAAGCAGATGTAACAGTGACTCAGCATCACTCGCAGCCCGACGATCACAGCGCAATCATGTCTTCCGCAAGAGTTCTTCTAGTCCTGTCTCTGGCCCTCGTCGCCTCAGCTGCCGAACAACCATCGGACCAGGGGAGACAGCTGAGCGACTGTCTCTCGGACGGGGACCTGGACTGTCTCAGGGTGAGGCTTCTGGGCAGCCTGTACAAGCTGGTGCAGAAGAGGTCCCTGTCTCTGATGGATGGGGTAGAGCTGCAGTACTCGGGCGACGACGCCACCCAGGTGGCCGCCAGCAGAGCTATCACTGAGCAGAACTGGAGCAGCCTGCTGGCAGACATCTTCCCGGCGCTCGTCAGGAACGTCTCCTTCAAGATCCAGGAAGCACGTAAGAAACTCTTTGACATATACCTGCACTCCAACAGTACTTTCCTGCAGTGGCGAAGCGTCCTATGAGGCCAGGAGGCCGGGCCTACCCACGCCATTACTCTTTTAAATGTGTATTTACTTATTTCGTCAAAACACATGCAATGCAATGGAAAAGTTTGGAATTTTCATTTATGATAATTACAAAAAGATTCTAACCCTGTCCAGTCAGTATACGAACTTTCCACGGAGTGAGGCACATTTGCTGGGGCCTCTTCTCTTCACATTCCGTCCTACGGTGGTATATGCGGGAAGCCTAATCTTACGAGTACTGTACGTATGCTTATAACGCGCTCCTGAGGCCGGCCTCCCGGTGTTACCCACTAGGACGAACAGCATATCAGCAACACTGCATTTCCGCCAGGGTTGGAAATTTGTGGTGTACCGGCATTTTTTATAAACATTAGCCTGTGTTCGTGCAGAGAGACTTCTATTTCATTGTACATTCTCCATATTTTGTACGAAACTTAGGTTTTCCTTCCTTTCATCGACAAGTGTAAGTGAAATTGAAAATTACGGAGTACTGTAGTTCTGACTTCGTTTTCTGGTCAGAGTGCTGATGGTCTTGTCGATTCACCCAACACCGTAGCGTAAACAGAAAGTCCAAAGAACTTATATTTGTAAAGTAAGTCTTCATACCAAATTACGTAAATTAAAATGATAGTTACGCTTTATATTTACAAAGTAGTTTTACTTTCACTGGGAATAGAATAATTTATTTTTATCGTAAACGGGGATTCCCCTCTCGTTCACCCTCTGGGAAAACTTGCCTCCTGCTCACGACGCTAGAAGGGAGCTTGGCGCTTGGCTCGGTGCGCGAGGTTCGTGGCGGTAGAGCTTTGTTTTTGATTGGTGTCATGTGCAGCGATCAGATTTATGCAAGAAGTGCTGGACTGAAATGCAAGAACAAGAACAATCGAGTTCTTAATTGAGTGAAGAAGTAATCATCGGTAAGGTAGGACCCACTTTTGGTCTTTCATGTTTCCTTCTTATAACAATCATTTCTAAAATGTTTTCAAGTATATTTTCCTTTGCAAGTAGCAGTGGCAAGTGACAGCAAAATATTTTTAAAAATTCAAAGTTGTTGAAACTTTGCGTTAACACTGTCGTTGAATAAATATTACAAGCAGATATTTTTTTTATGCAGCCGACACAAGCGAAGAGGTAGGCAGTTTCGTTTACCCTGAAGGGATAACAAGAGAAGAGGGCGGCCAAATAAAGTACAATGCAAGGGAAGACTTTTTTTGGGTTTAGGACAAAGAGGGTTATGGGGTTATTGCGCGGGCCATGTCTGTTTCAGGTCTGGCGGAACATGCCAGTGTTGTCACATTGGATTGGCAGAAAAGAACTAAATTGCGCCTAAAATTGGGATTCTATTCTCTCAAGCAACTACATTTATTATAACCTGTTTATATGTTACATAGTAACCTTTCGTGTTGCCGGGTCCCAAACAAGGATCCTATGTTCTGTTATCACGTAAGGGTGTCTACTAACACAAGGGGTAGAACAAACTAGGATGCGAAGTATACACACTGAATGAGAGAGGTCACCTTTACTTATGTTTTTTTCTTGAAAGCCCCGTAGTCGTCATCCTAACACGTTACGAAGCCAGGTGACCTAATTGTGGTCATGTCAATGTTTCCTGGTCATCTTTAATTCATTCTCCATACATTCTCATCGTCACGATTAGCATAGATCAGAACAAATGAGACGAAAATATTCAAAATTTAAATTATGTTTACTTGCACATACAGGTGTCAGAAATTCATTTATCTAGAAAGCCAAGACTGGAATTAACTACAACCATTCCTTTAGTTAGACAACAGATAACAATGGTGTTTTCCTCGGTGCGAGGAAGTCTTGCTACAAAAACTAAGTTGGCAGCAATAGAACATACCAAACTGACAGTCGCTGAAAGTGCGGAATTCTGTCGTCTGCTCACGGCACAAACGTCAGACTAACCCGAAAATTATGGGGTTCTTCTAGCCCTTTTCACCTCAATTGCAAAATAAATAAATAAATTTAGAAAAAAGTGATGAAGAATTGACAACAGGGCTCGAGCACTATTCGTTGGATTTTCGCGATGTCTCATGATTGGTAGTTCTTTCTGGAGGTGTGTGCATAAATCAGGGGTTGAAAAAATACAAACAAATAAAAAAAACAGAAGTGAACAAAAATCTAGATCGATGACATCTGGTGGGTGGGGGAGAACGTCTAAGACACAATTATCGTGCTGATGGCCGGTAACAACACTTTTGAAAACGTCATGCCACTGCCAAGTAAAGAAGCGGTCTGGAGAGACATTGAACCACTCTCCATGACATAGCCCCCCCCCTCCCTTTCTTTTTACAGATTTAAGCAACTAATGGAAATTATCGCACTTCTGTGCCTACCCTGCTAGGAACTCTACGCTTCGCCACTGCTTTCCTGCTACTTAATCAACTAAGGAATACAGTAGCTGGTTGAACTTTCTGAACATTGAGATAAATGATGATGATCCGATACTTTTTAGACATTTTGATATTTTACAGGTGCACAAAAATGACGCGACACTTAAGTGGAGCCTAATTATCCTGGAAATTATGCAAAATTAGAAATGTCTTTTTATTTGCCACCAATTCCATGCGAAACAAACTGCATTTTGTGATAACAAAACATGTAATTTAATATTCTGCTGTAATTCTTGAACATTTTAAAGCAATAATTTTGCAAATTGATGCATATAATCAGACTGGAATACTTTACACACTAATATTAATAAATATTTTGAACAACTTCTAATTATCACAATTTTCAAAGATCGGTATCGGTGGGAATAAGTGAGAATATTTCTTTTGGTTAAAAGTGGTATCGGCTCAGCCCTAGTATTTAGGTGTGTTTAGGGTATTTAGGGGTATTTTTATAAGCAAAATGACCATAATTGGCGTTTGTGAAACATTTTAGGACATTTATAGATATCTTAAGGAAGTGTGTGGATAAATAGCTGAGTTAAATGCTCTCCTGGATCTTAAACCGCATTGGGTCTAAATTGCAAAGTTTCTCGCGTTACGCAGTTCTTCGACCAATTGGAGACTAGGGAAATTCTTCAGGAGGGACGAATGGGCCTGACTTTTGTCATTTAGTGTCGCTTTTCTGATACTGTTGGCTAATCGTGACGATTAATATGAGTGACGATTTGGTGAATTTGATGAAGGGACACTCGCAAAGAACATTTATTTACAAGTCGAAACTATTTTCATTTTTTTTATATCTGAGGCAAAGAAATGATCCCAATTTTCCGTAAATGACAACCATTACAATGTAAAAAGTTATGAATTGTTCTAATGTTATAAAAACAATATAAAATGACTACAAGGAAAGGTAAAATTTATTGAAATTTGCTCTCTAGTAGGACCTTTGGTTCTGAAACAAAGGAAATATGCTATTTCTCCTCACTCATAGTTTTGTCTGTGTTGATAATTAGTTGCACGTTGCACACATTATCATAAGAAGGAATTATACAAGTTGCACATGTACATAGCTTGAATTTCCTGCTTGTAGATACTTTCAAACTACCAGCATCTCGAGATATGAAGATTTTGTGACAGTCACATCTTTATACTTCTTCAAAATACACAACACAGATGGCATCTGTGATAAAAGCTAATATATACTCCGTCTCAGCTAACTGTGGAGCAGGCAAACGAAATCAAGTCTCTGCGCAAGTAGTGACGCGAGACGGCTCCACCAATAAACACGTGAGAGCAACGTAATTGCGTGGAGAGGGGGAAAGCGAGTGAAGTTGCCACCCTTCTCATCAGTGTCTACTGCTTCTCTCTGGCCAATAGATTTCCCTCGTTTCTCTGACGCTATGCGCGGCCATGCTCCACAGTTAGCTGGGACAGGGTATAGGTTAAAATTTTTAAAATGATAATTAACATTTTTGAAGATTGCGTATCACGGCTTGCAAAGATACGAAATAATGTTGATTTTTTTTAATCGTATGAAGATATGTATTTACATCTTAAATCCGTTTCCAGGTGATTAAATTCTCCTGTTCCTCCCTTTGCAGGTGGCCACAAGGAGAGATTCATCTTCCCTCTCCTCGCCGCTGGAGGCTTCTACACCCTCTTGATCACCCTCGGAGTCATCGCCGCCAAGTTCCTGGCCTTCAAGGCCCTTCTGGTCGGAAAGATCTCCCTCATTTTAGCCGCCATTACCGGTCTCGCTAAGGTGTTCAACCAGAACAAGTACACCACATATACCCACGTCGATGCATATGGTCACCACAGAAGCTTAGACGATGCCCCTACGTTCAATCACAACTTGTAGCTGATATTCTTCTGCCTACCATGGGACAGCAAACAGGTAAGTGCATGTATTTTCGCAACATCTCTGGTTGCCTTTCATTGCAAGCCTTGGAGCTAGTCAAAACTCCCGATCAATCCAATCAACAAGCGAGCCGATGACGTCATCTCAACCCAACACCTATCGCTCAGCTCCCTTGAGCACGCGCTGCAATGTTGGTAGACTAGCTGGCTACCGCAGTCATGCAGCTTAGGGGAGAGTCTCAACTTACGAAGCATCCAATCAGCAAGCGAGCCACTAACGTCATCTCAACCCAACACCTATCACTTGCCTTCCCGTTAACGCTTGGTAAATTTGCTAGCTAGATTCGGGAAGTCGGCTGGAGATGTTCCTAAAATAATATGAAGCTAAGAATTTCACATTATCGTTATAGCGTACACAAAAATGCATAAGATTACTTCTTAGAAGAAATTTATGCCAAGCAAAATTTTTGTGTTTGATATATTTATTGTATTTTCATTTGATCTGCTGATAAGGATGTCATTTATGTATATAATAATTATATATTGAGGATGGTATTGATGCGACTTGCCAATGTTTCGGTCACGTCTCGCCGTGTCATATCAATACTCGTCATCATCTTCGCGATTAGCCAAAAGTGGGAGAGAAGCGACGTTATACGAATATAACAAAAAAAAATTCAAAAATGAAATCGGCCATCCATCTTGAGTCTAAAAGTGTTCGCACAAACATTCACAGTGTATAACGTCAGTAAAACTAACAAATTTCTCGAAAAACGGAACTTTATTGCGAATACAATTCACATAATTACAATTGTTAAATTCACCATATTATCACAAAAAACCTTAAAAACAATTAAATAATTACAAATGACAAAACTTGTACGAATAGACCACGCGATTCAATCTCACAATTGCCACTAGCGGATTGGCTTTGCAAATTCTATGAACAAAATGTATGGTTTACCTAAAGTAATCAGAGATTTGTCTGAGAAAATAGCATAGTAAAATTAATTTGGTTTAGGTAAACTTTTCAATATTTTTTTTCTCGGACAATAAGTCTTGAGTCTCGACTCGTTTTCACAAGCCCGCCATCGACTCTGCATCATCTCTGAACGTTATTCAAATTAGATTTTATTATAACGTATTAGAATGGAAAGAAGGCTAAAGCTTTAATGTAGTAATAGGTATCTTAGTTCAACAATGTATCCTTGCATCTCGAGCACAGTTTAACGAAGAGAAAAATGCCCCCGGTGGCAAACTCGTGAACTAAAGTGAACTAAACAGTCATTTGTTTTCTACTATCGCTTTCCTCTTTTGCAGCGCTGCAAAATTTGCCAAGGCCAGAAACACGACAGTAACGCGAACACGTGATTGCATTGCTTTTGCTCGCTTGCGATTGAAAATTCGAATATAGCGCTACAGGGGTATTCTTATTTGATCGAACTAGTTTAAGAGTAATGGATATGTACTGATTGGCTTCCATTGTTGATTAGAACCGCCAAACGGACGAATAATTTCAGAATATGTGCATCGCATTGAGTTGTTAGTTCGCAGTTATTTAAACCCGTCGAATTTCATACATGTAGCTTGAATAGAAGTTATTGTAATATTTAAACTTTAAAAAAATGTTGATTCTTGATACTTTTACTATTGCAGACAGACGCACTAATAGAAGGATAATAGGTTTTGATAAATAATTATGTGTAAAGTCATCAAGTTCAGATACCCGGCTTCCTTGACTGAGTGGTTAGCCAGGAGTCCCTGGTTCGATACCCGGCATGACCATGGATGCTCTTTGTGAGTGTCCCTTCATCAACTTTATCATTGTGCATAAAGTGAATTTAAAATACCAACTTAATCACACATCCTCATTGCCTTGTAATCAAAGTGTCCCGGGTTCGATACCCGGTGGAGGCACATAGTGGTTCGAATCCCACTTTAAACTGTAGATCCAGTACCAATTAGCTTGATTGTGCATAAAGTGGACTTAAAATACCAACTTAATCACTCATCCTCATCGTCGCGATTAGCCAGTAGTGAAAAGAAAGCGAAGCTAAATAAACAGAAATAGGAATAAAGTACCAACTTCAGATAATGTAGATCTTTCGATTTGCTACTTTGCACGATTTCGACAAGTTAGATCGATTGTTGTATTTTATAACAAGCAGAGGGCAGATAAACTTACGCTACGTTTATGTATCATTTGATAGATCTAGCGGTTCACTAAATTCCATCTTATAAGCCTTACAAGTTTCTGAGATATCACTTTTGGTGATCAGCACGTTAATCATTGATACTTTTTAATTGAAATGATTATAATCATTTGTGTCTTTAATTTTTCAACTATTTTTAGATTTTGAGACTTATTTTTCCAAAATATTTATAAAATTAAAGTTATTTATGTTTTTATATGATAATTTCCAACTATACTATAGCGATACTATTCTGGTCTTATTACTAAAATATTAATAACAAATAAGTAGAATGACGAAATTACAAACCTAGACTTAATTTTTTTCTCAGACCTTGAATTGCTGTTAATTCTCTGTATGTGGAATACGATTAACGAGACGTTTGGAAAATATCTTTCCTACGCACGCATCAACAGTTTATTTTCCAATGTTTTGTTACAGTAGGCTACAAGTGTATCATATTTAATTGCCTATTTGATTTCCAGAGCTGCCTTTCGAGACATTTAGCTGCTCTGAAAATTTAAGATGCAAAGATTTCATTGTTGCAGGACAGTTGATGTGGTGCCAAAGTTCTTGAGTTGCCAATGAACTTTGGCTCTTGCCTCATCCCCAGTTACGAGGTGTGGATAGAAAAAAAACCCTGAACTGTTGCTACAAAAGCTTCCATTGGTTATTTTGTACAATACGAACATTATCCCCCTTCAAAGTACTCCACTACACTATCAATACATCGTTCTATATGAATCTTCCATTACTGGAAGCAGTGCTGGAAATCATTTTCTGAAACCATGGTCAAGACCTCCACCGCTTTTGTTTTCACAGATTCTACGGTCATAAATGTGGTTCCTTTCAGTGCTGATTTGACTTTTGGGAATAAAAAAATGGTCGCACTGAGCGAGATCCGGCGAATAGGGTGGATGTTCTAACACTAGGATCCAATCCTTGCCGAAACAAAGCCTTGACTGCCAATGCCGTGTGGGCAGGATCATTGTCCTGATGAAGAATCCATGATCTGCTTTCCCACAAATCAGGTCGTCGTCTTCTTACTCTCTCACGAAGAGTTGTCAGCACCGTAATGTAATAATGTTGGTTGGCAGTTTAACCCAATTAACGTACGCAATCCCACGGATGTCGAAAAAAAAAACAATCATCATGGCTTTGAATTTTGATTTGTTCATTCTTTTGTCGTGGCGAACTCGGGCTCTTCCAATGCATTGATTGGTGCTTGGTTTCAGGATCGTAGGCGAAAACGACGATTCCTCACAGGATATCCCTCTCTATAAGAATCTAAGTCTGTTTCAATATTTGTTAAAATATCACCACAATTGTTCACTTGAGTGTCCCTTTGTTCCACTGTCAGGTTTCATGGAACCAATTTTGAACACAATTTGTTCATGTTGAAACTTTCGTGTAATATCTGACGAACACTTTATTTGTCAATTCCTGTGAATTCAGCAACTCGAGTACTCAAGCGACGATCTTTTCGAATCAATTCACCGACATTTGCAATGTTTGATTCCGTTTTTGACGTGCAAGACCGTCCAGGACGCGAGTCGTCCGCGATCACTTCTCGTCCCTCTCTAAACCTTTGAAAGCACTCAAACACTTGCGTGCGTGATAAACACTCATCTCCGCACACTTCCCTCAACAAACCATAAGTTTCTGTGGCGGATTTTACGAGTTTCATAAGAAACTTCACATTGATACGCTGTTCCACTTTCACACTTAACATTTTTCCTACGGAGCACAGATGTACGGTTCTCTTCGTCCACAAGCTACAGCGGAACTGAGCGCCACGCACCCTGGGAAATCACAAAGTCGATAGGCAGGATATCACGTTATACACTCATGCACCGCTTGACCTTGACGCGCTTGCTGTTTGTCGACACCAACATCAATCCGTTATTTTCTAGCCACACCTCGTACATAATATACGTATTTCAAAGCTTCCATTAAAAAAAAAACCTATCGCTTAAATGTTGCCCTAAATTGAAGCGAGATACATTTCTCACTGTGTATAGGAAAAGTTAATTATTCCTTGGAAGGATTCCACCGATTACTATATGAATGACAGATTAAGTTCTCTAAATTTGCTGCAGAAATTGTGGTCATAATATAAGACAAATTCAGATATTTCACAAGGTAAGAAAAATCGGGTTTTGTCCACCATACTGCAACTTGCCTAATTTTGCTTAAATGCAATATAAATTATTGCTCCAGTGCGAATTTCCATTAAAATACACTAAATTTACGGTAGTTATCGGTTTCACAACATTGGTAATCTGCAGCTGCGTGCCCCTTTCAATTCCTGCTACAACGCAACATATTTCATAGCTTTCCTTTGTAAGTTATCGGGCAACTGGTGATCCAACAATTCTTGGCCTCCCTGATAGCGTAGTGGTAACGCCGATTAGCCTTTCTGTGTATAAAGTGGACTTAAAAAAAAAATCCAACAATTTTCTTGAGAAGAGTAGCATAGTTTTAAAAAATGTAGCCCACACAGGATTTCGAGAATGTAAAAAATATCGAAAGGTGAAAAGTACCCTACTGCACTATTTTGTTTAAATATTTATGCATAAATTGCAGTACGAGTCTCCGATTCCCCCATGAGGGACTCCGTTGTAGTGTACTTTCCTACAGAGAAATACACTAATAATTGGTTGCAGGAAAGGAACATCTCCTGGTAATTGGTTCATTTCGTCAACTGATAAACCCAATTGGTAGAAAACATTTTAGTATTTTAATTAAATATTAAACAAAACACCTTAATCTCTCTAAGAATATGTAATATCAGAAAAACATATATTAAAATTTAGTGTTTTTTTCACACTATATTAATTGTTGAAGCACAATTGAAATGTGCTCAATTTCAATATATCTGTAACAATAGAATTTTATGTAATTAATCCATCATATTACATTACACCAACCCTTGCTACGAAATTACCGGATACGATACACAGGATGTTCAAACAACTAAGAAAGTTATTTAATTTAATTTGATTTTACCATAGAAATATTCCATGTCCAAGCTTATCGTTCGCTACAGTGAAATAGACTGCTCACGATTTCTGCCATGTTGAAGTCAATCCGTGATTGGAAATCTACAGGAAGAACTCAAAGAGAATCCTGGCTTGACTGTATATGTACTCGTAGATTTCACAGAAAGACTAATGCACAATGTTACTTATTATAACATCGTCGCAAATATGCAGTGTTTGTGTTTTGTCTTTTTCGGAGACAATACAGTTAGGAAAAGTTCTGGAAAATTAGCTTGTACTACTCCTCGTTGCAAGACGTTAAATCATATGCACAAATGTGTGCTAATATTGAACAAATCATAGGTACTAAATTGCCTTATCTATCGCTACACTTTCTTCTCTCTATGTGCAGGGCCGGATTAAGATGAAATCGGGCCCGATGTGTAAAATTGATAGTATTATCTTGAAATCTTCGGTGAGCAATAAACACAACGACGTTATAGTTACGTCACAGCGCAAAGAATAATAGTAACTGTATAATAATTAACGCTGCGTCTAGGCGTCCGAAATTGGGGCTCCAAATTTCATTCTAAGATTTATTTTCAGGTTGATATAGCAAAACCTTTCGGAAAATTCTCGTCTGTTTTCATCTGGGCCTATTTCAGGAATGAGCCTAATGCACCCAGCTTAATCCGTCATTGTCCATGTGTCTTTCATCTTCCATTTCTCTTTCACACTCTCTCTGTCTTGCTATCTTTATCAGTTCTTCCTTCTATATTTCTCTTTCCTCTTTCTCTTTTCTTACTTCCTATATACTATTTTATTTCATTCTGTTTCTTTGTCCCTGCTTCTCTCCCCTCTTGCCTTTCTTTCGCCCACTCTTTCCCTGTATCTTCATTTCTATATTTCTCTATCTTTCATCAATTGCTTTTGCTTTACAACATTTCTCTTGTTCCTTGTCTCTGTTGCCCTTTTTGTTCCTTAGAATGCAAATTTAACACTTTGCTCCTGTTTTCCATATTTTACTTCAAAATTACATTATATAGAGTACTTTCTGTTATTTAACGCCACTTTTCTTCCAATTTTGGCTAATCGCGATGATAAGGATGGGTAATGACAAAGTGAAATTGATGTAGGGACCGACAATCATAAAGAACATCCGTACACAGGCAATCTGGTGGTGAGTGCGAAATTCAATCTCTTAACGGTGCTAATGATGAACAACGATTTTGAATGTTACGTATCGTATTATAAATTGCATTTTAAAATTCATAAGAGTTCTTTTAAGATGTTTCAAAACAATAAGTAAAGTAAGTAATGAACTATCACCTGGAAACTATAAATTACTTCATATTTAGATTCAGAATTCATCTTAAAAAATATTAAATATTATACTAACAAGAATAACTCCATATCTCTTCTCTCTATATATAAAAATGTATGTATGTGTGTATGTTTGTTCCAGCATAACTCTCGAACGCCTGGAGCGATTTCAACCAAACTTGGAACACGTATCACTTGCAACCTCGAAAGAAAGAAATGCTGTGGGGGTAAGACACCCTGGCACCCCTGGGGGTGGGGAGGGGGTGGGGAGGGGTGACATGTAAAGATTATTGAAAACGACCGATATTAGTGTGGAATTCATAGTTTTTGGGATCGCTAAGATGAATAGTGACACTACCAATGCCGTTCATTTTATTTATTCTTGCTCCTGGAGTTGGAACTAATATGTTGTTCATAATCAAGTTCAGTCGAAATAAAGTTCATATCATTTCCCAATCAATTGAGTTATGTCTCTTTTTTGAGATTCCAAAGCAGGATAAATCTTGGATATATATATATATATATATATAACACAAAATATGAACAAATTAGTTGCAATAAAATTATTTATTTCAACAAAAGTAAGAGAAATGGATTTCAACCGAAATGTTACTACCATTGCTGTTTATTATAATGTCAATAGAACATTATTTTTTCAATGCCATTGTTGCCAACAATTATTAACTTGCGCAGATTTTTTTAAAAACCAAAGCAAGTTACTTTTATTTATGTCTTATAACTCATAATGCTTATCACTTGCTATAATAGAGCTTACTGATAAAAATGTGCTACAAGGTGAAGAAAAATGTAAACAACCACCCCCTCCCCTAACAAATGGAGCCCGATAGAGAAATTCTGACTTCATAATCAGAATCAACATACAGAAAAACATAATAGGTGGTGAAAATTATTCGTTTAAGAAAATTATTGTTGATCGGTAAGTAATGTACTATCACCAGAAAACTATTGTATAAATTGCTTCATATTTAGCTTCATAAATTATACATAAAAATATTAATCATTAAACTAACATACATTTTATGTTATTTATAAAATTCAACTGATTTTAGGAAGGAAATATTTAAAATACTACTTTTTTCAAACACTTTAGCCTTCTATTGCTTTTAGAAACAAAGTGATCGACATTAAAAATTTATAATTATTCATACATTGATAATTATATAATCAAAGTGGTAACAAGGGAAATTCTTCCAGCGCCTTGTTATATTTAGTGGCGTCTCCTGAGGGAGGACGAAGGAAGGCTTTCCCAATTTTGATAGGAAAACAAGCCTATTAGATCAGGAAGTAGGAAGAATGAATAACGTACAGAGAGGAGGATGAAGAGAATTTGAAAGAAAGAATAAGATATAGGAAGAAAGGACAAAATAGAGAGAGAGAGAGAGAGAGAGAGAGAGAGAGAATGAAAGAGAGGTAGAAAGAGACAATAGAAAGCATTTAGTACAACGCGGTGGCTCAGTGCGGCCCCTGTGGCGGAGTGGTTAGCACATCGCGCTACGACGCTAGGGGTCCCGGGTTCGATTCCCGGCTCGGCCATGGATGTTTGTGATTGTCTGTCCTGAAAAGTCTTGAAATTGAAATATGAATGAAATGATATGAGTGAATGAAGTGTGATGGGGGAAGCTTCCGCATAGGGGCTTTCTTTTAAATAAAAAAAAAAAAAAAAAAAGTCGGTAACGCGTCTGACTACCATGCTAAAGGTCCCGGGTTCGATCCCCGGCCGGTTCAAATCCGGGAACTTTTCTAACGGTGGAAGCGGCCCCGGCGCCTACCCAGCGTCGAATAACATGGGTACCTGGGGGAAACCCTGGGGGGTAAAGGCGGTCAGGGGCGTGATGCTGATCACATCACCCCCACTCACGACCGGATCAAGAAAGTGTGGGGCGTTACCCCCACACCCCCTATACGCCTTCATGGCGTGGTGCTATGCACAGGGGAACACTTTACCTTTTTTTACCTTTAGATGGATGCATTTACGAATAGTTACCGATAAAAGCCAACAGACAGATCTCTGTTAATTCAAGCTATCCACACGTACCTTCAGGTAAGATAATAAATGCAGAATACATTCCACATGCATATTCATGCACACTAAAAGGTAACAATCCATAAACGTATGCTTTATATAGACTCATTTATGAGAAGCTTTCGTACTCTGCATGGAAGAGCATTAAACTCACAGACGCTAATACATACAACCTACTTATTAAGGCATTAAAAGCAAACTTGTCACTTGTAAAGTAGGATAGTGAGATGCAAAGGAAATGGCTTTATGATGCTTGAACTATGAATGTTTGTTCCTAATGGTATTAGCTACTGAAATCAACAGTTGTGAAATTACAGGGTGTTCTTAAATTTGAAGTTAGAACCATGAAATTTCGAACTGAAACGAAAGGGTTGGTTCAAAATGGAGGTGTCTCTCACGGTCGTTATCCTGTGAAAACAGGATGAACAAGCGTCGACGACTTCATGTAAGAAACAGAACTAATTAACTAAAACCTTTTTTAATCCAAATTCACAATTGGAATGATATTTAGGCGCATTCCTACAGAAACTTCTCTCGCTACTGGCGTTGTTCTGTCCAGCACAATTTATTTCTCCTATTTTCCTCCTAAACTCTATAAAAGTTACGTATTATTGATATCTCCCTGATTTATTTTGGAATATCTTAGGATTTAACTAGTAAATAAGAATTGTTATGTTCCATTTATATGTCTTTTCCCATAGAAATTATATGGGCTTTCCTGATGGCATAGTCATAACATATCGCTCTGTAAGCAAAGGATCCTGGTATGGCTAGCCGGTAGACATAAATAGTGGATCGAATCACATTGACGGTAGGCATAGTCCCGATTAGCTTGTCTGTGCTTCAAGTGGACTTAAAAGAGACAAATCAAACCAAACCCATATAACTTTTTTAATAAATAAAATATTTTGAGTGCAATTGTATAAAAAAATCCTCAGTAAAATAACGATGCCATAAACAGAGGGGTTCTGCCCTCTCCATGTTCTCCACCTTCTGGGGTACTCACGTCTTCGAATTTTCATGATCTTCAGTTAATATGAGAACATTACCACAACTTCACATTATGTCGTTACGTTAATAGAACAATCTCTTTCCGCTGGTCTTCATCCATGATCGTTTGGAGATATTTGAATTCATTACCAATTAAGATATGTGACATGTACGAAATATAGCTTAGAATTTTTGCTTGTGTAATTTCAAAATATCATTTGTGTTCCACTACTGTTATCAAACGCTCAAGGATCAGATCCTACCATGAGGTTAGCCTCAATAGTATATGAAGTTTGAGCTATGGATGTTTGTTCCTAATGGTATTAGCTACTGAATTCAACAGTTGTAAAAATATAGGGTGTTCTTATATTTGAAGTCAGAACCATGAAATTTCGAACTGAAGTACACTAAATACACTAAAAATAGGCTTACATGTAGTGTTACAGAGAGACACATAACGAAAATTTTCAATTAGAATTTTCTTATCATGTTACTTATAGATTTTTTTTTAAAAAAAATTATAAGTTTCAATATAAAGACCGAATCACAAGGAACTAGATTTCCAGTAAGAATGTCCTTGTTGGCGCTGAACTGGATTCTTGGAAACTGTGTTGTAATTACAAGAACTAGCTTCTCTGCTAGATGCTGTGGTAAACAGCCTATTAGAGCGAAAGCTTGATCACTGTGAGTTTTGGGAGGAAAAGTTTTTTTTGTATGTGCTTTCCAAGTGTTTTTTTTCCGCTGCTCGATTTAAAAAGTAAGATAAATGTGCTGCATTCGTGTTGATCAATATTTAGGAATTCATACATAACAATGTAATCTGTACACGACAGATATGATTAGCCGATAATGATTTTTTTTATTATTTCCACCGTGAACATTTTTTAAAAATGAATTAATCTCACGAATCTCACGTATAAATACATACACAAGTTTATTAAAAGCATGTTGAGCACACCTTGACTGCCGTATTTTCGATCGAGCCAATTTCTAGCACATGGTTTACTTTTAATTTTGGCAATTGTAAGGAAAATAACAGCAATACAGTAACTATTCACTAAGAACGTTCTTCCTCAAGTTGCTTATCTGCACAATGCGTTGAGGGAAAGAAGTCTACCAACTCGTACGATAACGAGTACCGTGTGAGGCGAAAACTAGTAGGAGAGCCAGTACCACACAGCTAGTCCAAGTCCAACTGGAAAATCCACCAGGAAAGCTAGCCTCGTATTATTCAGTCATAAATTTATCGACAATGTACACAATTTTAAGGGAATTACATCCAGTGTGTGGAGGACGAACTGTCCCCAAGCTGTTCCACGTGTCATTCACTGACCTTGAAATGTGAATATACCATACGGTACATACCATTCATATAGCTTTTTGTAAAATAACTTAAATTCTTTGAAAAGATCAAGTCCACGTTATGCTCATGTAGGGTTTTCAATACAGTTTAACGTGTGGTTCGAACGAATTATAAAGAAAGGGGATATGCGTGAATAAGGAAGCAAGTTACTGCATAAAGTATTGATACATCTTTTACGATATGTTTCTATTAGATTGACATGTGCTACCTTGTAATGAAGTTTGAATTGTGAAATTTATTTGAAATAATTTATTTCAGATTAACTACTCCATTAGATGACTGCTGAAGGAGAATGGTTAACGCCACATACAACAAGACCAGTTCAATGAGACATAAGTTGCAGTTGAGCAGAAGTCACCTGCTATTATTATAAATTATTTATATAATTTATTTACCATTTTCACGGTAAGCACATTCGTATCGAAAAAGCTTTGATTTTTTTAATTGTGGAATAGCCTTGTAAATATCATATGAAATATACATTTTTGTGTACATTTGAGAGAAATAAAATGTACAGTTATTTGTGAATATTGTTGATTTTAATTTAACTACAATCCTACAGTGTTTAACTCTTAGATTCTTAAGTGAAGTTGTGAACCCTCTGTATTTGAACAAGGGTGCTCTCGTATGCATGTGTGGACTGCAGAGTGAACGGCGGTGTTGTAGCGTTATGAGAGAGACGACAACAAGGGAGTGATTCGTCGGTCACAGTCGTGCACAGCCTCTCGTCATCTGATTCGCGAGTAACAGTGCAGCGTGGTTGCAGCTTGTTGGCCTTGAGGTCCAGAATGCAGGAGAGAAGTTCGCCCTGCACGGAGAGTTCCTCCTGCTTTGGCTTTAAGTTACCAACAAACACAAAATCTATAAATGTTAAATAACAGGAGTCAACCTACAAGTCCCCATATTTAAAGTTATATTCCATATACCTTCTATAACAGTGACAGAACCAAATATCATTCTTCCTAGAATTTCTTTTTATCATTACCATAAAATAGTGGATGTTACATAAAGAATTACAGTCACAATTCCAACAACTTCCCCTGCTAGTATGAGAAAAATTTACCCGTGGATTTTTTTCAAATATACAATTAATTAATTATTCACATCACATAGTAACATAATCAACATCCAAACTAACACATCTTTCACAGAGAAGAGAATCAATTAATAACTCCTATTTTACCCTTGCACATGCTTGTTAAACATTATACAATTCTTTCTTCTCCAATGAACCATTTGCTTTCTGACGGAGGCCATCTTGAAAAGTGCAATAAGGCAAAACCACTGCCACATTTTCTATTACTTAGAAGCAAGTTTATATATTTACTAATCACTCTATAACTTGGATCAAGATGGATAAAATAATCTGTCTTTCTTACACCAGCTTTTAAAGTACTAATTCATAATTCCCCAGATAAATATTATCTATAAATACATACAAATTTTTATGTTGTGTTTAATCCTCTTATAATAATAATAATATACTTAAAATAATTATATGCATTAAATTAAAATAGTAAAAATATGAAAAATAATTAATATTGTATTGTTATTATTCGAGCAATAGGCAACATGTCAAAATTTGTATAAAAACAACTGCCATGGCTAGGATATTAATGTCAAATAGATAAAGAATGGAATATTTTGTGAATAACAAAGGAAGGGTGTTAGATTCAGTTGACGAAAAGTAAAGTTCCAAATTAATATTTTATGCATATTATCACAAGCAGCGCATAAATCTTTATAGTACAGCCTTCAAAGCCGTATGATCCCAATATAATCATTGCTTTCTAGGAAGTTGAGAAGCATACGGTACAACAAAGGTTATTAAAGTTACATTTTAATTATATAATGTATGTGCTTCTTACGTCTTTCGGGGAGAGGGGGTTCGGACCCCCTGGATCCTCCCTCTACATACGTCCTTGTTCACGACGATATGTGATGATACACAACCTGAAGTGAGCGCAGGACATCACTAGACAGAGGTATGCGTTGTGTCTGCATACCAAAAGTGAATGTTACTTAACTTGAAAAAGTTTTCCATTTCCAGTATTCTACTCAACAATCGAAACTATACCCTGCCTCATTTATCTCTGCCGCGCATAGGAAATCGGGTGTTCAGAGCAAAGTAGTACACGCTGCTAGAAGACTGCAGTCGTTTTCCTCCCTTCCTGGCAATCCCCTTCATTCTCACGTGTTCATTGGTGGAACCGTCTCGCGTTACTACTTGCGCAGAGACTTGTTTCACGTTAGTCTGCTCCAGAGATAGTTGGAACAAGGTATAACATACATACCGATGTGCATAGAATCATTTACCAAAACTAATTCTAATGTGATCGGATAACTGAAAATAAAAGCAGAATACTGTTTGGGACTCGTAGTTGCAGCTATTGTAGGAAGCCGATTGTTGAACAAACAGTAGATGGTGTGTGTTGCTCTGGAAATTCAGATCGACTCAGATCTAAAAGCTTGATAGTAGCGAATATATTACCTTGAGAATAACGTCTGAGCAGATCAACAATAATAAATCGTGACAGTTTCCATCTACTTATGGTTTGTGGATTTTGTTCATTTGAAAGAATTTAAATGAAACTACAAATTATTACTGTTACTAAATGAATCAAACATTTAATTTTGACACAAGTTTTAAGATTCAATTATTGTGTAGAAAATAGTAGAAAATAATTATCAACTCTTGAGACTTTCATGGATTTTGTAGAGAGGAATGATTATACATTTCTACTGTCATCTATGAAGAATAGTGCAAGCTTGATAGTTTTAGCGCGTATTTGGAATTGATTTGAATTGAAGTGATTTTGGAAATGTGAATGTGTTAATTTTAGTGTTTGTTTTAAACACTACTTACAATCATGTGTAATGAAATGAATGCTAAAAAATGTAATATATATGTATTTTTGGCATTCACGCCTTGCGAAGTAATGTTTCAGCATTCAAATTTGCACTACTGACTATGTTTCTGTGAGGATTTTTTTAAAATCTTGTGTAGTAGTAGTTATGCGTTTGTGTTTTTTCTTGTGTAGTGGTCGTTATGTGTTTGTGTGTCTTGTGCAGTAGTTGTGCTGTGTAGTTTGTTTGGGTTTGTCTTGTGTAGTAGTTGTGGTGTCTAGTGTGTTTGTTTGTCTTGTGTAGTAGTTGTGGTGTGCTTGTATGTGGGTTTGTCTTGTGTAGTAGTTGTGCTGTCTAGTGTGGTTGGGATTGTCTTGTGCAGTAGGTGTGCTGTCTAGTGTGTTTGTGTTTATCTTGTGTAGTAGTTATGCTGCCTAATGTGTTTCTGTTTGTCTTGTGTAGTATCGGTGGTGTGTATGCATGTGTCTTGTGTTGTAGTTGTGCTGTCTAGTATGTTTGTTTTGTCTTGCGTAGTAGTTGTGCTGTCTAATTTGTTTGTGTTTGTCTTGAGTAGTAGTTGTGGTGTGTAGTGTGTTTGTGTTTATATTGTGTAGTAGTTGTGATGTGTTTGTGTTTATATTGTGTTATAGTTGTGATGTGTTTGTGTTTATATTGTGTTATAGTTATGATGTGTTTGTGTGTGTCTTGTGTAGGAGATATGCTGTCTAATGTGTTTGCGTTCGTCTTGTGTAGTAATTGTGCTGTCTAATGTGTTTGTGTTTGTCTTGTGTAGTAGTTCCTCCATTCATATTGGGGGTTAGGCGTAGAGCTGACAACTCTGCACTGTAAAAAGACATGTGAAGAAACAGCAATATAAGGCCATGGATGTTCCCAAGGTAAAATATTCCGGAGGTAAAATAGTCCCCCATTCGGATCTCCGGGTGGGGACTACTTTGGGAGGTCCCTGGACTAAGGAGAAGACCTACATTAGGAATAAGAATATTAAATTAGGCACCTGGAATGTTCTGAGCCTTTACCGGCCTGGGGCATTTCAGTGTACAGTCAATGAGATAGTTAAGTATAAATTAGATGTAGTAGCTGTCCAGGAAGTTAGGTGGCCAGGAGAAGGGAATTGTAAAACTAAAAATTATACTTTTTTCTATGGTGGTACTGAAAATCATAATTTTGGAACAAGCTTTTTCATAAATAATAGAATTATCTCGGCTCTTAAAACAGTAGAATGTATTAATGATAGGATATCATATGCAGTTTTACAGGGTAGGTGGTGTAAAATTATTTTAATAAACATACATGCACCAACGGAAGATAAAGATGACAATACTAAAGGTGATTTTTATACAGAGTTAGAACAGGTCTTTGATAAATTTTCTCAGTATGATATAAAAAGTCTGTTAGGTGACTGTAATGCACAGATTGGCAAAGAAGAGACATTTAAACCCACGATTGGTAAAGAAAGTCTTCATAAATTAAGTAATGATAAAGGTATATAAGATTGATTACTTTTGCAACCTCAAAGAATTTAATTGTGAAAAGTACCACTTTTAAACATAAAGATATCCATAAATATACCTGGTCTTCTCCAGATGGTAAAACTCATAATCAGATAGATCATATTCTCAATTGTAATATAATTAAGCCTTGTTTCCATATTGAAACCAATAAGTTGCTGACCAAGGCAGTTTATTAAGGTAAAAACACTTAACACGTAACGTTTCGACCCTGTATCAGGGTCTTCCTCAGACGAAGAACTAAACTAAAATGATCATTTTAGTTTAGTTCTTCGTCTGAGGAAGACCCTGATACAGGGTCGAAACGTTACGTGTTAAGTGTTTTTACCTTAATAAACTGCCTTGGTCAGCAACTTATTGGTATCATATTCTCATTGATAAGAGAAGGCATACTAGTACAATTGACGTTCGTACACATAGAGGTGCTGACTGTGCCAGTGATCATTATTTAGTAATTGCTAAATTAAGAGAAAGACTCTCAGTGATAAATCATAAGCAACAAAATCTAAAAGTTCTAAAATTTGATACAGGAAAGTTTACTGATGAAAGAATTAAGAAAGATTACCAAAGTAAACTGTCAAATAGATTTGATGTTTTGCAGGATTTAAATGATGATGAAAATATAAATGAAACAGACGTAAATAAGAATTGGGAGCACATACGTAATGCAATAGAATCAGCAGGTAAAGAAAGTATAGGATACCATAAACCGAGAAAAAGTAAGCCATGGTTTGATAATGAATGTCATAATCTAATAGAAATAAGAAATCAGGTTAGACTTAGGTGGTTAAATAACTCTGATGATACAATCTAAACAATTATAATAGAATAAAGCGAGAAGTTAACCGCACGTTTAGAAGTAAAAAAAGAGATTACTTGAAAAGCAAAATTAACGAAATTGAAACAAACAGCAAAAATAAAAATATCCGAGATTTATATAAAGGTGTAAATGAGTTTAGAAAGGGGTGGCAACCTAAAGTAAACTTGATAAAAGATAAAGATGGTGATTTTCTAGCTGACCCAAGCGATATTCTAAATAGATGGAAGAACTACTTTAATGACCTTTGAAATGTCCATGTAGGAGATAAATCAGAAGTAAATGAAGTCCACACAGCAGAACCTTTAGTTCCAGAACATAACTTGACTGAAGTTAAAGATGCTATTAAAAGGCTAAAGAATAACAAAGCACCTGGCATTGATTTAATACCAGCTGAGTTAATTAAATATGGTGGAAATTCATTAATTTGTCAAATTCATAAATTAATTTGTTTAATATGGAATAAAGAAGAAATCCCTCAACAGTGGAAAGAATCCATAATTGTTCCTGTGTTTAAAAAAGGTGATAAAATGAACTGCAATAATTACCGTGGAATTTCTCTACTCTCAACAACATACAAAATATTGTCTAACATTCTTTTAACAAGACTAACCCCATATGCTAATGAAATTATAGGTGATTATCAATGTGGATTTAAACGTAACAGATCAACTACAGATCAGATTTTTTACATCAGACGAACACTTGAAAAAAAGTGGGAATATAATCAAAATGTCCATCAGCTATTCATTGATTTCAAAAAAGCATATGATTCGGTCAAAAGAGATAAATTATATAATATATTAGTAGAGTTTGGAATACCTAAGAAGCTTGTTAGTATGATAAAAATATGCACCAGTGAAACAGAAAGTAAAATTCATGTGGGTATTAATATGTCTGACAAATTTACAATTCATGATGGGTTAAAACAAGGAGATGCATTATCTCCATTGCTCTTTAATTTTGCCTTAGAATATGCTGTTAGGAAGGTAAAAGAAACTCAAGGACTAAAATTAAATGGTGTGACTCAGTTGTTAGCATATGCAGATGATGTAGACTTACTGGGGATGATATAAATACAATTAAGAATAATGCTAAAATATTTTTCAAAACTGCTAAAGAGATAGGTTTGGAAGTTAACAAAGAGAAAACTAAATATATGCTTACAGGCCGAAACCAAGTGTTAGGTAATAATCAAAATCTAATTATTGATAACAACTCGTTTGAACCAGTTTCCAAATTCAAATACTTAGGAGTAATATTAACAAATGAAAATTATATTAAAGAGGAAATAAAAAGTAGGCTTAATTCAGGAAATGCATGTTACTTCTCTCTTCATAAACTTTTGTCTTCTAGTTTAATATCTAAGAAAACTAAAAGTTAAAATATACAAAACAGTAATTTTGCCTGTAGTATTATATGGATGTGAAACTTGGTCCCTTACATTGAAAGAGGAACATAAATTGAGAGTATTTGAAAATAAGATCCTTAGGAAAATCTTTGGACCTAAAAGGGATGAGGAGACAGGTGAGTGGAGAAGGTTACATAATTTAGAACTACATAATTTGTATTCATGTCCAGATATTATTAGAATAATTAAATCAAGAAGACTTAGGTGGGCAGGCCATGTGGCACGAATGGGAGAGGAAACAGAGTTTACAGGATTCTTGTTGGGAAAGCTGATGGTAAGAGACCTGTAGGAAGGCCAAGACGAAGATGGAGGGACAACGTTGAGATGGACCTATGGGAAATCGGTAGGGATGGAAAAGAGTATATAGATCTTGCTCAAGATAGGGAAAGATGGAAGGCCTGTGTTGCTGCAGCCATGAACCTTCCGGTTTAAGAAGGCTAGAGAGTTAGTTAGTTAGTTAGACAGTTTCCATCTTGGTAAGTGAATAATGCTTAAATTGAAGATTCTTAGAGTTTTAGCCCAACCCTGTGGCCGAGTGGCGAGTCTGCCTGCAGCTCGTGCAGGTATCAGTTCGTACCGAGCTCCGCTCTTCGCGTGAGAAGGCTTAGGGATCGAACTGTCCGAGTTAGCTAGGGCCGTATACGGTTTGCTAGTGTTGTGTTAGTTCTTTTTTCCTTTGGAGTGCAAGCGAGGTTTTGACTACAATTACCGTGAGCCAGTGAAGATACGATGAAATAGTTCACGATGAATACACAAAGAGAAAACACCTTGAAATTTGTTTTCCGTGAGGTCAAAACGCGACCTACGTCATTGGATTTTCATCGATGGTTTCATGATGTCTACCAAGTGCCTACGAACCAAGTGCTCAGTTTTGAAATAGATTACTTTCGTAAGTGTTTGTACGTGAAATTTGCGACAAAAGTGGTAGGAGAAAGGTTACTAAATGATTTTGGTGCTGAGGTAATCTACAGTGACGTAGATGGTGATCATAAAGTTGAAGTAGAATGGGCCCACCAGCGGCATGTAATCGTCAGAATCCATGTAGTCCCAATTGAATTAAGTGCAGAAGTGATAAGTCGTGTCATGAGGTCTTATGGGGAAGTGTTAAAAATTGAAGACGAGACATACACTGCAGATCACATTTACCCTACTCGAACTGGACGTGTCTTGATTAAAATGATACTACGTAAACCCATACCCTCATATGTAACAATGAATGGAGACTCTTATTGGGTAACATACCCTGGGCAGGTGCGTACGTGCCTCGCGTGTTCGGGGGAGGATCATGTAGTTGCTCAGTGCCCTAAGCGTCGATCCTCAGGGAACCAGCCCCGCAGGGGTCCGGTTAATATACCCGCTGACAATGTACCGATGGTATATGAACCAACTGTGCTACCCGTACGAACTAAACCAAGAGATTCAGCTCCGTTAGTTGCAGAAGTCCCAGCGTCAGAAGATAGCAATGGAGGGAACACAGATAGCCCCAGAATCACCGACGAGGAGACAGGTACCAGACAGGAAGTTAGTGAGAAGAATGCACCAACAGGAAGGGAAGAGATGGAGCAGCCAACATTGACCATTTCAGAGGAGATGCATCACATACCCCCGCCCCCACCCCCAAGTGCTTTGTTCGTGGAGGCAGAATTCCCCGTAGTTACCTCTCCTAGGAAATCACGGTCAAGATCTGTATCAAGGTTACGGTCAGTGGCGGAAGAGTCCATGGTGCTACGTAGAAAGAAGAAGAAAAATAATGAATGCGTAAGTTCCACAATAGTTCATAACGAATTTAGAGTAGAACCTGGTACCCCAAAACAAGATGTTTCAAAGGGTAGTTTAACAAGTCATTCAGGAAATGTAATTAAAGAGAAACCTTCGACGAGTAACAAACTTACCCCAGATTTATTTAGTGGAAAGCATAGTTAATGCATTCTAGGCAGAAATTAGTAATGTTGAAGAATGTAAGTAAGTTTAGTTTCCTTTTGTGGACAGTTCTAATCATGCAAACATTTACCTTGGCATCTATAAATTTGAATCAAATGCAAAGTAAGACCAAAATAATTGCTCTCAATGACTTTCTCATTAAATCGTCTATTGATGTGGCCCTCTTACAAGCGGTAGCCATAGACGATTTTTCTGTACTGAACATGTTTAAAGTTTACAACAATTTTACTCCCTTTGCACAAGGGACTGCCATAGCATGTAGGCGACACTTGGATTTACGTAATGTAGTGCCCCATCCCACGGGCAGACAAATAAGTGCCAAATTAGGCTCAGTGTTTCTCTGTAATGTGTATGCTCCGTCAGGAAGCCAAAACAGACGGGAAACAGAAGATTTTTTTTCAACAGTTGTAGGGCCCGAGTTGACATCCCACACACTAGACACTATACTAGTGGGAGATTTTAACTGCGTAATTCGTTCACAAGATCAAAATCCAGGATACAACTTCTCACGTGCGCTCTATGAATTAACGCAGGGGTTACAACTGCGTGACGCTTGGATACACACCAATGGCGAAAGTCAAGGTTACACACATATCACCTCCAATAGTGCGTCAAGGATCGATAGGTTTTATGTCGCACCAAGATTTCAGGAATATATCATTAGTGTTCAACATTTTCCAGTATGCTTTAGTGATCATAGTGTCCCAATTCTCAAAATAAATTTAGATTTGATCAAACCCCGACAAGGTAGCGGATACTGGCTTTTAAATAGCACATTATTACGCAATGGTAGTTATGTCCAGCTAATCAGGGAAACGTGGAACGAACTCAAGGCCTCTCGGCCAGTGCACAAGACCCTAATCGAGTGGTGGGAAACTCGAGTTAAGCCTAAATTTTGTCAGGTCAGTAAATTCTTCAGTGCAGAGGTTAGTAGAGATCAAAGAAACAAATATAATTTTTTGTATGCAGTCTTGAATGATCTCCATCGTTTAGCATTGCAAGGTAATTTCGATCGTCCTTATGCAAATGAAATAAAAGCGCAATTACTTGCTATACATAGGAAACGAAAATCTGCAGCAATAATAAAGAGCAAGATTCTTCCTATAGACCCAGACGAGCAAACCACACTAAGTCACATTCTTCAAGAACATAAACACGCCAGGAGTCACGTTATTCATAAATTAACTTTAGATTCCGGTGAAGTTGTCACCAGCCCTCATAGTATACACGACAGGTTTTTGCAATACTATAAAAATCTTCTTGGTCTAGCCTTTAATCCAACAGAAACGCAATGCAATTTTTTGAACTACCTCCCTGCGTCACTGACAGAAAATGAAAGAACTGAGCTCACACAACCGTTTAGTAAAAAGGAGGTTCATGATGCAGTATTCAAAGCTCCGAGGAATAAAACTACAGCCGAAGATGGATTACCATCAGAATTCTATCAATGTTTCTGGGACCTAATAGGAGACGAATTAACGGAATGGGTCAACGAAGTGTTGACAACAGGGACCATAGGGAAGACCAGTAGCACGGGAGTTATAGTGTTAGTTCCCAAAAAGGCAAATCCAAAGTTCGTCACAGATTTTAGGCCAATCTCCATATTGAGCAGTGACATCAAACTTATAAGTAGGTGCATGAATCAGCGTTTAAAAAAATATATTGTTAAACTTATTGGCAATTTACAGTTCGCTTGTAATACGTCCCAAAGTATACATCACTTGCTACAAACGATAAGAGACGTAATTATTACTAAACAAAATAAGAATGCATCAGAGGCAATTCTATCTTTAGATTTTTCTCAAGCATATGACAGAGTGAGCCACGAATATCTGTACAAAGTCTTAGAAGCATATGGCTTCGGAGACACTTTTCTTAATTGGATAAAAACATTATATAATCATATGCTGCTAAAACTCAAAATAAATGGTTTCTTGACAACAAGTTTTAAAATGCGACGAGGTGTACTACAAGGTAGTCCCTTGAGTAGCACATTGTACGTCCTCACAATAGCCCCCTTTTTGTTTAGTATCCAGCATCATTTACAGGGCATTTCTATGGCTTCCACCACAATACAAGTTGGCAGTTTCATGGACGACGTCACTATTTTTCTCAAGGATGAAAGAGATCTGTACAGTGTTAAAAGCCAAATACATACTTTTGAGCTCACATCAGGAGCAAAACTAAACAATCGAAAGTCATTCCTAATGCCCCTTGGCAAGGAGAATCCTTTCACAAACAATACAGAGATCCCTGTAGACAAGAAAATAAAAGTTTTAGGTATAAACTTCTATGGAAATATCGATGAAACGATCGAAGCCAATAGTAATCTCACGTGCGAGAGGGCAATCTACGTCCTCAGAGTGAACAAGATGCGCTCTCTGAGTTTAAAAACACGAGTAAGATTTATCAACGTTTTTGCTCTCTCTAAACTTTGGTATGTAGCAAAAATCCTGCCCTTCAAAACACAGCACTTAGCCAAGGTCAACAAAGCTGTTGGCCGCTTTTTGTGGCACGATACAATTTTCCGGGTGGCAATGAATGAGGTCACGTTATCAGAGAAGACAGGTGGTTTGGCACTAATACACGTGAACACACAGGCAAGAGCATTGTTTGTACAGACTGGCCTTAAAACAGCTTTCTCACTGCGCGAGTCAACGACCCAAGCATGTATACAGACGATAATACAGGACATTCCATTAGAAGCTCCCATCGATATCCAAAGTATCCCCAAAAGATTTTCGTTTTATAAGGACATCGCTTTACAGGTATGCTACCAGTTATTACGACATGAGACAATTACACCATCTGTTAAAAAGTTATATAGTGAAATCAATAGTTTCAAGCACACAGTACCACGAATAGTCAGGGATTTCAATACACATAATTGGCCACAAATATGGGAAAATGTCTCCGCCAAACACCTTTCAAAAGCGGGCCAATCAATATGGTACAAAGTGGTTCATCGTGTTATAGTGACAAGAGATAGGACATACCAATATGGAATCAGTGACTCTCCTAACTGTATATCATGCAACGTGCCTGACTCTTTAGCCCACAGGATAACCAAGTGTCGCAACTCCTCCACGGTGTGGAACAAATTGCGAACAATGCTCAGTCGTATATGCCGCACCTCAGTAACAAAGTTTACGGATACAGATATAGTTTTTCCTGCTTTCAATTTTTATCCACCAACAAAACAACGAGCAGTACAATGGTTGATAACAGAATACTTATTATATATATTTCACAATGACGAGAGCAGTTTTCAGAAACAATTCAGTATCTTCTTGCAAGAACAATATGAAAAAAATCCTCTCCAAGCAAGGAAGAAATGGTATGCAAATTTCTTATTAGTGCTTTATACTTAATTTAGGTCAAACAAAAATGTAAAGGTTAACCAGATAGAAATACGAATTGTAATAGCAGTACTACACTTATGTCAAAAACAATGTAATTCCATAACTTGTATATCAGAATGAGACAATAAAAAAAAAAAAAGTGGTTAGCACATCGCGCTGCGACGCCAAGGGTCCCGGGTTCGAATCCCGGTCGGGCTTGGTTGTTTGTGAATGTCCTTTCATCAATTTCATCACTCATCCCCATCTTCGCAAATTAGCCAAGAGGCACAAAACGCGAAGTAAAATAAACTAAAATCAAATCAAATCAAATCTTAGAGTTTTTAGTTTTTACAACTTTTCACCTATTAACCTGCCGCAACAGCTAACACGGCACGCTGTAATATTTAATGTATTATTTAATTTAAGTGGTTCAAATCAGGGTTGTTAAAGGTCCAGGAATTTTAAATAAATCCAATTCCGGTCCAGGAGAGAAAAGCAGTAAGCGTAAATGGGTTCTGGACCGTAAAGAACATTTTTATCTGTAAAGTATTTCAATTCGATCCAGGAACATTTTTTCCGGATGAATTTAAATACGGTCCAGGGACCTTGCTGACGAATCTTAAGAAAAAAATCAACTTGGTTTGATTGAGTGATGAAGTGGGAAAGTGGTAAAGAGCTGGCCCAGTTGTCTGAAAATCGCATATTCAAATCTCTTGTAGAATCGACTTTCTTTATTTAGTAGAATTGTTGCTTTTGGGCATTTATAAGAGGGAGAATATGAAAACTCTTCTTCTGTTAAATCTAATTACTTGTCGATATCACTTGGGATGGGTTTTTCCACATAACTTCTCCACTACTCAATTAATTCCTACATAGGGTGACCAGGCGTCCTCTTTTATCCGGACATGTCTTCCTTTTTAGGTGTCTTCGGCGTCCGGTCGGATTTTTTAGAAATCGGTAAATGTCTTCCCTTTTTTGGAAAGAGTTTAGCATGGACCGTAGCAAATGTTCTGCATACAGAATGCTTCCACACATAATGATATTCATATCACACGGGTTAAATATTAGAGCAATGCTCACCTAGTATCTGGGAGCTGAACACGATCACTTTACCGACTGTAGTAGTAGTGTAGGGGTGTTCGAGATCCAGAAAAGTCTGTAAAAGAAATTTCCGTCCCGATCCCGACTTCGGGAAATGATTTCCAGACATTTCGGGATCCCGAGCAGTTCGGAACTTTCAAATGGTCGTTTTAAAAAGTGGTTAATTCTTGATGCTTTCTGCCTTGTAAGTGTCTTAACACTTCTCGGAAATAGTTAGCTTTTATCTCAGAAATGAAAAAAAAAGGAACTGACGTCAAATTCGTGATTTCCACAGCGTCGGGAAATTTTTATTATTTCCCGTTCCTGAAAATTTCCCGGCTCGGTCGGGAAATTGCAGATTTTACCCGTCCCGAACGTCGGGATTTAAAAAATTCCCCGTCCCGATCAAAAATTTCTGTCCCGCACACGCCTAGTCATTAGTATGTATTACTCTAACGCGTTGCTTCGCAATATGAGACTTGTGAAACACATGAAATTTGAGCAGTTCCTTTTTGATTGACTGATATTATGGTTTATTTTAATTCCTTTTTCTGCCACTTTTCATAACCGCGAAGATGAGGATGAGCGATGATCTGATGATTTTGATGAAGGGACACTCACAAAGAACACTCATGCCCAGGCTGGGATTCGAACCCGGGACCTCTGGCGTTGTGGTGCGGTATGCTAACCACTCCGCCACAGAGGTTGGCCAGTTCATTTTAGAGTCATACATACTCGATACAGAAACGCGTAGTGAGAATTTTGAGTATTAAGTCATATTTACTTTTATGAAATAACGAAGCGAAAGTGTAAATTCATCAATGATCTTGTAAGAAAATATCCAGCTTTTAAATAATAGAAGAAACGAATATTAGGTAAAGTGTAAGGTGACTGTCACTTTCCCCTGCTCTTGAAAGAGTGCTCGAAATGTTCGTGGCATTAAAATCATATTGACCCAATCTAAATTACCTAAAATTTAAATTCAGTTTTTTGGAAATAAGTTAAAGCGAAGCTTACTTGTTACATTTGCATTAACTTATGGTGATATTGCATTCTAATATCCAAGAATTGTAAATAGAGTAAAATTCTGTGCTTCCAACTATAGCTATTCTTAGTTATGATTGTCATGTGTTAATTAACTGATTAGAAGATTAATTTCTTTGGTTAAAGGTAAGAAGGAAGTTATAGAAAGAGATAATCTGAAAAAAATATCTGTGAGCAAAGTCTTGGTAGGTTTTTTATATTGTTTAAATTATGAGTAATGGCAAATGAGTTGCCATTTTTTGCAGTGTCCTCTTTATTATGACTTTGTCCTCCTTTTTTGCCATGCTCTGTCCTATTTTTTACATGTATGTGTCTGGTCACCCTATTCCTACATGAGGCAATAAGGTGAACAGAGAAATATTCGTGGCTAACTGTGGGGTAAAATAGAGGTTGATTATTATTATTATTTTTTTTTAAAAAAAAGTCATGAAAACCCTACATCTCGTTTACAAATTCCTGGGCACTCCGCTGCAAATCAACCAAGGATGACGTCATACTGCTGAGAGAACATTCGCGTTGACTGTGTGAATTATGGTTTCAGGCAGAGAGTGCGATGCTTTCGAATCGTTGAACTGTTCTCATGTTCAGCTCGCAGGCTTCTGTAAGTAAGACTGTTGAATCATACACGACATGGGCTATCCTGTCTGTGACCGAATTTTAAATTCCCTCCTATTCAATATTTAGAGTTAACAAGAAACATAATGTTTCGTAGTTTCGAAAAACACCAAGTTTAATTGTAATATTCTGTTTGAAATATTTTCTATGAATATCAGATAAAATAGTGCAATATGGTTTGAAGACATGAGTACGAGCATATAAGCAATAAATCAAGAAGGACGGTGTGGTCCAGACATTACGATACCTGCCCATCACACGAAGGGTCCCAGCTTCGATTCTCCCCGTACAGCACTTTTTTTAAAAAACGATAGAATGCGAATTAATGTAAGTCCGTGAAATATTTATTGCGTATTTGCTTACAAATGTTTTTAATCTTTAATACAAATTGCAAATTGTTTTGAAACTGCTCAATACAAAACTACTTTAATAAATTTGAAACCATAAAAGGAGACGAATAAAATAAATGTAATAACAAAAACAATAAACAGTGTATAATTTTAAACTAGTGTTTGCATGGAATTGATGGAACTATATTTAATGCTTAGTGCGTCATTGGTTTACTGTGCTATTAAATCCTGCCTCTAAACCCAAACACAAACGCAAGTGTTAATGCTGGATTTGTTAGTAACCCAGTGCCAAGCTGCCATTTTAAAAAGTGACGTTTCTTTCAGTTTGCCATTTATATTCCTTCAGTTTCTATTAAAATAATAAATGATTTATATTGATTCATACTTTGAAAGATTGTGTAGTTTCAGGCTTATGCATGCAGTAAGCGAAGAGGATATCGACTTTGTATCCCTATCCACATACAAACGTTTCTTAAAAATTGAAAGACTATCATCAGCCCCCCCCCCCGCCCCCCACATCCCTTGGTTACAAAATTACTAGTCTCTCCACTGCAAGGTTGTTTCGATTGTGGATCCACGTGACTGAACCAATGTGCGACGTCATATAGTCATATATCTTTCGTTGATGCAGAGATCACACTTCCACGACCCTTTTGGTAACGTCCTATTGCAGAGCAATCAACGAACTAACTTCCGGTGTGTGAATTGTATCAAGGGCAAAACAGGCTTTTCTGTGCATGATCCCTACTGCCTTACACTTCCCTTAAATACCTAAACTTGCATTTATTGTCGAATAACATATACAGTCGTATAGTAGTTTTTTTTTTACAGAAGCCTAAGTGGGCAAATGAAATGCTTTGTGAACGTGACGTTGTGGTCAAGTTGATCATATCACTATCACAAGTGTTGATTCATTTCACGTGTATTCCGAATTATTAGTGGTATGTCGATCAAGGTTATTTGGAGTATATAACTAACTAACTAACTCTCTAGCCTTCTTAAACCGGAAGGTTCACGGCTGCAGCAACACAGGCCTTCCATCTGTCCCTATCTTGAGGAAGATCTATATACTCTTTTCCATCCCTACCGATTTCCTTTAGGTCTATCTCAACGTTGTCCCTCCATATTCGTCTTGGCCTTCCTGCAGGTCTCTTACCATCAGCTTTCCCAACAAGAATCCTGTAAACTCTGTTTCCTCTCCCATTCGTGCCACATGGCCTGCCCACCTAAGTCTTCTTGATTTAATTATTCTAATAATATCTGGACATAAATACAAATTATGTAGTTCTAAATTATGTAACCTTCTCCACTCACCTGTCTCCTCATCCCTTTTAGGTCCAAAGATTTTCCTAAGGATCATATTTTCAAATACTCTCAATTTATGTTCCTCTTTCCATGTAAGGGACCAAGTTTCACACCCATATAATACTACAGGCAAAATTACTATTTTGTATATTTTAACTTTTAGTTTCTTAGATATTAAACGAGAAGACAAACGTTTATGAAGAGAGAAGTTACATGCATTTCCTAAATGAAGCCTACTTTATATTTCCTCTTTAATATAATTTGCATTTGTTAGTATTACTCCTAAGTATTTGAATTTGGAAACTGGTTCAAACAAGTTGTTATGAATAATTAGATTTTGATTATTACCTAACACTTGGTTTCGGCCTGTAAGCATATATTTAGTTTTCTCTTTGTTAACTTCCAAACCTATCTCTTTAGCAGTTTTGAAAAATATTTTAGCATTATTCTTAATTGTATTTATATCATCCCCTAATAAGTCTACATTGCCCGACCCTGTGGCCGAGTGGTTAGCACATCGCGCTGCGACGCCAAGGGTCCCGGGTTCGAATCCCGGTCGGGCTTGGTTGTTTGTGAATGTCCATTCATCAATTTCATCATTTCATCACTCATCCCCATCTTCGCAAATTAGCCAAGAGGCACAAAACGCGAAGTAAAATAAACTAAATCAAATAAAAAAAAAAATCAAAATAAGTCTACATCATCTGCATATGCTAACAACTGAGTCACACCATTTAATTTTAGTCCTTCTTTAGTTTCTTTTACCTTCCTAACAGCATATTCTAAGACAAAATTAAAGAGCAATGGAGATAATGCATCTCCTTGTTTTAACCCATCATGAATTGTAAATTTGTCAGACACATTAATACCCACACGAATTTTACTTTCTGTTTCACTGGTGCATACTTTTATCATACTAACAAGCTTCTTAGGTATTCCAAACTCGACTATTATATAATTTATCTCTTTTGACCGAATCATATTCTTTTTTGAAATCAATGCTTTTTTGGAGTATATATTATTTCTTAAGATTTAAAAGTGCTTTAATTGTAGCAAGAAGAGTGAGATACATTATGTGTTGTG
Organism: Lepisma saccharinum; assembly: GCF_977018435.1. NCBI lineage: Eukaryota > Metazoa > Arthropoda > Insecta > Zygentoma > Lepismatidae > Lepisma > Lepisma saccharinum. The sequence continues at coordinate 38,850,165 of NC_139234.1, forward strand.
ATGTGCTATGACGAGATTTCATTTTTTTTCCAAGAGAACAAACATTTTTGCAGTTGGGATGTCCAAGGCATATGGACGATATGGACCCCTGGTCGGAGCCGTTGATCAACGGAGAAGCATTTCTCATTTCCTGGTATTTTCTGCAGAATCCTCTGAAGTACTCACATATCATCAGGTAGAGGTGAAGCAGCAATGTCCTCAAGAGGGCTGGGTTGAACAGGACTCAAAGCATATTTTTCTCACCGTGAAAGAATGTATAGAGAAAACTATTGAAAATCTTATCAGCTTAGACTTCAATTCTGCGGATATAGTGGCTATAGGAGTTGCAAATCAACGGGAAACCACCATAGTATGAGACAGAATCACTGGAGAGCCACTGTATAATGCAATAGTTTGTCTTGACAATCGGACAGCTCACACGGTAGATGAAGTGTTGGCCTTTGTTCCTGACAACAACAAAGATTACCTTAAGCCTCGTTGTGGCCTTCCCATTAGTACGTACTTTAGTGCTTTAAAACTCAAATGGTTGATAGACAGTGTTCACGTTGTGAGGCAAGCAGTGGACGAGAAGAGGTGCTGCTTCGGAACGATGTACTCTTGGTTGATGTGGAATCTCACTGGAGGCAAGGACGTGGATCTTCATATTACAGATGTCACTAACGCTTCCAGAACAATGTTAATGAATATTGAAACTCTTGAATGGGATCTATGCAAAGTCTTCAGTACTCCTATGCATGTATTACCCGAGATAAGGAGCACTTCGGAAATATATGGCTATTTGGTTGAGGGTCCGTTGCAAGACGTTCCAATCTCAGGGTGCTTAGGTGACCAGCAAGCAGCATTAGTTGGCCACATGTGCTTCGAGCAATGCCAAGCAAAGAATACTTACGGGACAGGGTGCTTCATAATGTACAACACAGGAAGAAATATTGTTCAATCTATTCATGGCCTGCTTACAACTGTGGCATACCGTTTCTGGAAGAATGCACCTGTTATATATGCCCTTGAAGGCTCCACAGCTGTTGCTGGTGCTGCAGTGAATTCGCTGCGCGATAATCTGGGAACAATCAATGATGTTTATGATATGGCCAACAGTGTGAAGACCACTGGAGGTGTCTACTTTGTACCTGCTTTCAAAGGACTTTACGCTCCTTACTGGAAGAAAGATGCTTGTGGGGTTGTGTGTGGTCCGACTCAGAATTCCTCGAAAGCTCACATAGCTCGGGCTGCTCTAGAGGCAATCTGTTTCCAGACGCGTGACATTTTGGAGGCCATGAAGAAGGATAGTGGGATTACACTCAGCAAACTCCAGGTGGATGGGGGAATGACCAATAATGAAGTACTCATGCAGCTACAGGCTAACCTAGTGGGAATTCCTGTTATCCGTCCAACCATGACTGAAATCACCTCCCTTGGAGCAGCAATGGCTGCTGGTAGTGCGGAGGGCATCAGCGTGTGGAAGCTGGAGACCGAAGAGGCACAATTTGTCACAAACGAAACATTCCTTCCTTTAATCCTATAAGATGAAAGAGACATGAGATACTCAAAGTGGAAGATGGCTGTCAAACGGAGTCTGGATTGGGAAGTTCCTTCGAAATCAGATTCTATGACAGGTACGAAGTTATAAAACAAAGAAATATTTTTACCTTTACACTTTTATTATACTATTTTTGCACACTTCACGTTTGAATATATTGTTCTGCAGTACCTCCTTGACCCATCCAGGTTTTGTGTTGCATTGTCTGTAAAACACAAGCAATTGCAAATATTGCAATTTATAAGATCAAGATTGTTTCTCATGACATAAACCTTTGCCAAATATGAAATCCTGTGGTATTACATTAGTATTCCCAGTAGTGCCCTGTACGGTACCAACATGCATGTTATCATTTTTCCTTGATACATTTTTCATATTTTATTGGCATGTTTACTTGAAATATTTTCTGGAATGTAAACATTCCATTGCGTTGATTTGCAAAGATTTTAATATATAAACTTTTTCCTTTTTTGTATAAGTTCAAGGTAATGTTTTATCTGAAATTATATATGCATTTACATATTTTTTGTTATGATTAATGTGTTATAAATTGTGTTGTTGTATTATATGCATATTATTCACATTTACCCAGTAACTTTTAAGAGGTAAGTATTTCTATATTGTATAGTAAGTTCAGAATAGCTGTTTCAAAAAAAAAAAGTCGTTATGATAACTTCCCAACATGCCAATGGTCTTGGGTTCGCCTCTCGTCAAAGGCAGTTTTTTTTTGCAGTGCAGTGTCAACTAATATATACCTAGGATGGAATTAATTACACATATCGCCACGACTGTTATTTTTTAATAAAAATGTAATGGGTTTGAGAGTAACTACTCGATATCAAACTTCTTACAAAATGTGGAAATGCATGCGAATGATACATACAGTTCTTTCTTTGCAAAACACGCAAGATCAAGAAGCAATGGAACGTTAATGTGGAAATTCTTAGCAGCCACGTCTAAAATTCCAGTTTTTTTTAAAATATATATATATATATATATATATATATATATATATATATATATATATATACTAGGGTCGGTTGAAGTTGCCAACAATATTTAAACTGGAAGCGGCAACTGCAACTCAAGGTAGTAAGGAACCCGTTCTAGACATCACAAATTACTTATTTGCGTCGTACTTCTCTCGTAATATTGCGCGAGTTTTACGAGCAAAATCAGAGAAAAGCACGAGGCAAAGGCCCTGTAAATAATCACAAAGGGTCCGGCAATGAATGGCGTTTAAGCTTTCTCCATTGCGATCATTCTCTAGCAAGTTAAATTTAACTTTTTCCCTCTCTCGCAGTACTGCTGCAATATCTAACAACAACATTAACATTAAACTTCATGCGCACTGTGTATAGTTTAAAAACCTAAAGATTCATCACACTCATTTTACGCTGTTTGGATCACCATTCACATGTTAAGGCGTCACGATTAACCCAATCGGTCGTCCACGTGACGTTTAGTTCATCACCTTTTTAGTTCAACAAGCGCATGCCATTCACTAGTTAGTGTAGCTATGTTTCTTATAATCTACGTGTGGTTGAGAAAGGCAAGGATTGCAAGAGATGCTACACCAAATGTCAATTTTAACAACCAACGTGAAATTTATTACATATAATCATCAACAGAAATATCTCGTAACACTTGCAAAGATTAACAATTAAGCCTGGTTTGGGCAGAATGGGATAAACGCTCCATGCGTCAGACAAGCGTGTATTCTTACACAAACCTTCAAAAATAAATTATATCAAGCACTTGTAGTTTACTCTTATCTCTGGTTTTATTGCAATACTGATTCAGAACTTAAATACCATTACTACTACGAAAACCATGAAACGTTCCATACTCTCCCCAATACTGCACATCTACATTATGTCTGCCTTTTTTGTTTGGCAAGAAACATTTACTGGACCAATACTTCTTTTATACTGATTTAAGCGTTCGTAATGCTACTGTTGGCGTAACGAGGGTCAATGATTCTACGAAAATTTAAGTCAAAAGGTTTCCTCAAACTTTATCCGTTATTTTCAAATTTTCTCAATTTGTCACAATTTTCTGTTTTGCGAAAACAAGGTTCAATTATCGCGCAATCACAACACTATTTCGTTCTCGAACACGACCTGCGCATCCATTAATTTCACCTCCTCGTGCTCAGCAATTATTATTAAGCCGTGTGCATCTAGTTTCTAACAAAAGAATATGTATTCCATAAAGGATCGTAAGCGTGACAAAGAATTTAGTTCACTTTGTTCTATTTACGCGAGTTCATTTGTGGTTCACTTTGTTCGTAAAACAAGGGGAGTCAAAAACGAACAATCGCATTAATCCACTGGAGAACATAATATGGAGTGCAGCAATTGTCTAACACTGGTTTCTCATTCCTAATACCACAGCAGTCTTTTACGTACCTAATATGTTTTAAGTCGAAAACCAAACACCATACTCGACTTTAATGGTCACCTTTCCATTCCGTAATGTTCCATTGAACGTGGAAGGCAAATGGCTGCCTTCTTTTTGATTAAGTCGCATGGACCAAGGCAAGCCACGTCACTCAGCTGAACGAGGAAAAGTTGAAGAGGTTGCAAACGTAGCGTGCACTGCTTGATTCCTGCCGATGAAGTGCTGCTGAAAATTTACGGGTTTTACTGCAAGCCGACATAATACTAAAAGTCGCTACTAGGGGCAGCACAAACAGAGCTATCAGATGGGAACGCCATCTGATGCCGAAAAGATTGAACTTTGTTGAAACTTTTAAAATTATTAAAGTTCGATTTTTTCAATATGTAAGATTAACGAATATGTGATATTCGGAAACGTTACAATATATATATATATTAGTTGAGTTATAAATAGAATTTCAATTTTTACAACGAAAAGTAGCTAAGAACATATTAGGTTATATGAGTCGACAGAATTAGTCCAGATCTTAACATTATAATTGTGTTGTAAAATCTGTAGCTGTATATAAGAATCCGACTGAGGGACGGCATGACATGGGTTCGAGTCCGCCTGGGTTCAATAGCTGGGTTCTCGACCTGTGTATACGGCCGGTGGCAACCCACCATCGTGAGGAAATTGGGGAGCTATGAGTGAGTAGCGTTACCCGGTCTCGGGAATGTTCTATAACGGCCGGGGGTTCGATGTGCTGACCCCACGTCACCCCAATAGCGGTTGAAGTTCTCCACACCTCTATGTAGGATTGTGGGAGGGATACAGGCAGTCGGGAGATAGGCCAAGGCCCTTCGAGGTCTGTTGCGCCATGGATTATTTATTATTTATTTATTTAAGAAGGAAAAATCTAAGGTGCTTTTCGAAATTAGCAGATGAAATCATTCATTAAAAATGCATGTGATATGCACTTCCTACAGCCCATTATCCCATGTATTCGAGATTCTGTGGACACATATTAAAAAAATAATCACTGTATAAATGCGCATTCGAACACACACATATGTTGGTGCCCCATTGGCAACTAAAGTATAAAAAACATTATTTTTCATGATTACATATAAAGATTATTACATACTAGGGTACAGTACATTTAAGAATTTGGCATGTAAAATGTTATTTTTGGTTGATTACATAGTTTGAAATATGTGATGTAAGTAATTCACAAATTGTGCGTGAAAGCCAGGTTGCTGATAGGTGGAGGCAAACCAAGCATAATGCCCCAGTAACCACTATGCACTGTTCTGTTTCATTCTTGGGTAATAATTAAAGGTGGAAAACAGAAGATCATCAACTGTTATATTCCTCTCGCTTGTGCGATAGATTACACTCACGAGTTTTGAGACATATTTCCAGGACGTAGCAGTTAGTTGGCATTCACTGGGCTTATGCATCAAGGTTCCAGGAACGTGACATATTGAACATAGCGAGGTGTCTGCCATGTCTATGGCATGTAGTTTCACTCCGGTCAGCAGTATATGATGCACTATAACGTACCACGCCGATCGTGTCCTTGATGCGAGATGTCTCGCGTGAATATTTTTCCACACCGCAGCCCAACGAACTTCCGGGTGTTTTGCAACTATTTTACACGCCTGTTGAGACGCTGCACGCCCCCTAAGGTTGTGGGGGGAGGGTAGTAACGTTTATGGGGGAATCCAAATGTATGTGAGCCAAGGCGTCTCGAAGGACATGACTAGTAAGACTATCAGGGCGCTGAATCATTGTCTCTATGTCCGCTTGAATGCGGAGAGCCTGGGTCTTGTGTTGCACGTGAACGAGATTCAAACCTCCGCATGCAGTAGGTAAATACAAGGTCTCGTGATTCACACGTAGAAGCTGTCCATTCCACACGAACCAGTTCACTGCACTTTTCAGCGTTGCTACATCAAGCTTACGCATCGGAAGTATTTTGGCTACAAACCACACTTTCGAAAGAGCATACAATTTAACAAACGTGACTGTTGATTGCAAACTGAGGGTTCGAAACTTACGAATTTGCAGCACTGCTTTTACACTTCCAATAACTCGATCATAATTTATTTGTATCATTCTTTGCAGAGAATGCGTAAATATTACACCAAGTATTTTTAAGGTGGTAACAACGGAAGTATCTTACGGGTGTGTGTGGTGGGTCGGTACTCAATTGCATCAGACAAGATTTTTTTACATTAATGTGGAGGCCTGAATGCACACCAAATTCCGTCGTTAATTTATGAACCGTGTCAACTTCTGCATGGGACTTAACTAGAATGCTGACGTCATCGGAGTAGGCTAACACTTTTAGAGACTTCGACAGAATAGTAATGCCTTTTAATCTAGCTTCCAGTGAGGCAAGCAGGGGACATAGCGAAATACAAAATGCTAACATTGATAAAGGATCACCCTGTCGTACACCTGTATTAATACAAAGCGATTTTGTCAGGAAACAACTAATCTGTATTTTCGATTCGGCGTTGTTATAGAGCCCTTGCAGGGCTGAGAGAAATTGGAATACGTGAATCATGTAGTTATGGTTCAGAGAGTCAAACGCACGTTCGAAATTCAGAGCTAGAATAGCTTGATCACGTAAACTTCTCTTATTTTGATTACTGGTAACCACCTCACGCAGAGTTTGCAGGACTGCATAGATGTTTTTGTTTCCGCCATATAAAGGGTTATTATAAATGATGGACCCATTTTCAAAACATCATATTTATTGAGGTACAAATCCAAAGTGAACAAGCTATATACCAATGGAAAGAGGAAGGTTCAAAGTTTGTTACCACAATGTTTGTAACTGTTATAAATGTTCAATGTGGCCACCATTGGCTGCACGGCAAACATCGACGCGGTAGCCAAACTCGTTCCACACACGCGTAAGCATATCTGCTGACAGAGACGGTCCTCTCGCGAACTCTACCGGCCGCTTCCGCAACCACCACAGCCCGCCGGCCGCTGCCCGCCAGAAACTTTAAACCTTCCTCTTTCCATTGGTATATAGCTTGTTCAATTTGGATCTGTACTTCCCTACCTATGACCAGGCCCGTAGCCAGGCAGGGGCCAGGGGGGGCTGAGCCCCCCCTGGAACTACCGTCAGCCCCCCTGGCACTGAGGTCAGCCCCCTTAACATTAGTAAAACTTTGTTATGTAATTTGTTTGCAGTGAAGAGTGAAAATGTAGACAGCAGATATTGTTTTGCTCACAACTTTGGTGAAGGATAAATTCAGGGAGCATGAACAGCAGCTATTACATTCATTCATCTTATTTATAAGAAGTCGTCTAAGTAGCGGCAAGTATTTAGAAGATTCTTTAGGCTTTAGAAAGTTCTTCCATAGGAGAGCATCTTTATTTGTACCTTCGTTGCCCCTGTTGCGACCTCCTATTTATACAGAAATCTGTGACTTTGACGTCATTATGCAAATTACCTCCTCATCTGTGTCAAAGGTCAACATCTCCCACGTTTTGGGAACGAAGGGGAGTTTTATTGTTTCGGCCGGGGAGTGGAATGTACGCTAAGGCACTATGATTGAATATTGTCCATTTTCCCTTGTGTGATATAAATATCTGTATCATCAAACGTAGTATGGAGTATGTAGTAAGGGATGATTTCAGTAGCAGCCAATTAACACTTAAGCGATATTTTAAAATATATATAAAAATGTAGTATTTGTGTGATATTTATAAACTTTATGTAACTTAATGACTTCCCTCCCCCTCCCACACACACATAATTTACCATCATTTAACACTATTAAACTTTCGAAAATAGACTTGGTTTACCAAGCCCCCCCTGATAACCCATGAGCCCCCCCTGGAGATCAATTCTAGCTACGGGCCTGCCTATGACGTTTTGAAAATGGGTCCATCATTTATAATAACCCTGTACATATTGTATGTCACCCACCAAGTTGACAGATTGCGGCATCAGTCGTGCAAGCATACAGCGTGAGAAAATTTTATAGTCAGCGCACAGTAGTGTAATGGGGCGATAATGAGTGATCTCTGTGGGCTTTGCACGTTTCAGTACTAATACTATAATACCGATCTTGGAAGATTTGCCCATATTATGTTGCTGGAAGACCGCGTTGACCCACTCGGTTAAGGTTGGCCCCATTAGAGTCCAAAATGTTTGAAAGAAACGTGTAGGAAGCCCATCTACTCCAGGGGCGGAGAACGACTTTCCCGCTTTCATCGCGTTATACACTTCGTCTAAGGTGAAATCGGCATCCAGTATCGTTCGATCAGCGTCCGAGAGTACCTCCGAGACTGCTTCCAATACTGTTCCATAATTTGAAGTGTCAGGTTAGTTCCGCGAAAACATCGTACCAAAATGCTCATATATTTTACTTTGTATTTCCTTGGGCGTTATGATTTTATTACCGGCACCATCTGTGAGTTCAGTGATGACTTGTCGTTGTGCATTTTGTCGTTCATGTATCACGTGACTGATCGAAACAGATTCTTCAGGGTCAAAATGGGGAAGTCTACTTCTAATATTAGCACCTATACGTTTGTGAGCGGTCATGCGTAAGAGTATCGCTTGTATACGTTTAATTTCTATGTGGACCGGTCGTCCTGCCGATGCTTCTTCTATTAGTTCCCGCAAGACGCGATAATAAAAATGATATTTATTACGTCAGTCTTGGGACCGCTCTTTACAATATGATATACAGAATCGTTTGACTGCCGGTTTGAGATACTCGTCCCACCAACTAATGATGTCACTATACGCGTGCGTTGCGCCACCCAAAGTCTCCATTGCTCGTGGAATGTTCGTTTGAAATCGTCATCAGAAATGAATGGAAGCATTCAGTATTCAATAACCATATCCTCGAGGCACTAGGGGGATATACAGGGTGTCATTTTAATGGCGCCCACGGACCACAGATTCGCATAGAGGACATCAAAACAAACAACTTTTCCCAGTAACATTTTTCTCGTTGGTACGTCGATTCGACGCTACAGCCGTTCAAAAAAGACCGTTTTGCCGCCTGGATGCTGGCAACCCAACACAACATTTGATCGTACCTGTGACGTCATATCCTGCGGCGAAACAGCGCACGGCAGGGTTGCAAGTAACACACAAATTTTTTGTGAAAAATGACAAACTACCAACCACATTATTAGCTGTAAAACGAAGAGTGAAACGTGTCCAGCCGACCGAACATCATAGCCTACCAGCCAGAAGATCAGCAGTCATCTCAGGGGAAGGAGGAAGTGAACCAACGATATAACAAATGGTAAAACACGTATTCAAAATGAAATGTCATGTCGGATTTTGTCTCAGCTTACATCTAAAATACCAACAACAATAAATTTTATTGGACTTACAGCTTATACGTGGCTGTTTACGCCCAACTACATGTCAAATATTTGCAAATCTCGTTGCAAGGTTGATATCTACAGGTTTGTATCCAGATGCCATGCGGTACTTTTGTGCTGATAACGGAAGTATTCGAGGTTCACGTTGTTACATTACGTCTAAAACAAGTACAACCACAGTAACAATCTAATGATGAAACAGTACCGAATATACTACCCTGTTCACATTTGCAAACTATTACATGTGTATCCGGTGCGTAGATAAAAACATAGTCGTCTTAGAGCTTGTATTACTACTACTTACTATATCCCTGTATTTTCAATCATTTTTCCCACTTGCCTCATAATGCCCTGAATAGGTATACATTGTATTATCTGTTGATTACCTTTGGAATTTTGAGTTCTTTCATTTCTATTTTGTCATCTGTTCAGTGTGCCACAGACAACTAGTATCAGAAGGACGAGGTGGATAGACTAAATTGTAGATGCCAACTTGGTAACTAGATTTGCAAATATTTGACATGTAAGCTGAAACAAAATTCGATATGACCACTTCCATTTGAATTCTAATGTTTTTTACCATTTTTCGTATCGTTTGTTTACTTCCTGTTAGGTTACAGAACGTGTTTTCTCGTTTTGTTTTACGGTACATAATGTGGCTGATTGTAGCTATGTCATTTTTCATAGAGTATGTTTGTTCCTGGCAACCCTGGAACGCATCGCTTCACGACGGGATATGACGTCACAAATGCAATCAAATGTTGTGTGTGGTTGCCAGCATTCAGGCGGCAAAACGGTCTTTTTTTAACGACTGTAGCGCCGAAACGACGCACCAACGAGAGAAATGTTACTGAGAAAAGTTGTTTGTTTTTATGTCCTCTATACGTTTCCGTGGTCAGTGGGCGCCATTAAAATGACACCCTGTATGTTAATTGCCATTACCACCGCCAGATGGTCCGAAAAACATGTAGGTGCGAGGTAAATCGAAGTTACTTTCTGACGCAGTAACGGGGTAACATAGAACCGGTCCAAGCGGGACGCACAATTGTCTCAAATGTATGTATACTACCTCTTATCGAAATGTTTATCTGTCCAAACGTCCACCAATTTAAAACCAGACACCAATATTTGTAGGGAATTTGATATGGAAAAACCAGGACATTGATCTTGTGGGAAGAGGACGCAATTAAAGTCCCCGCCACATATGATATGTTCCATTGCATCCTGCAATTCGGCCGCCACGTCTGTCGCAAAAAAATATTCCTCTGTTGTCTCTAACGAGTACCGGATGGAGCAAATATATTGCAAATCCAAACATTTGCAACTTTGGCACATATGATTCGCCCGTTTGGGTGACACGCAACGTTAGTTATCGGGACAGTATTCTTCGCGAGAAGAGCAGTCACCGTTACCTGACAATTTGCAATGTTATACACTACTACGGACGGGGGAAAGTCAAAGTTTGTCACTTGAACTCCTGGAGGAAGGCTATATCGAGGGACGACTGAATGAAAAAGTCACACACAGCCTCTTGTTTAAAATATATCCATCGTGACGTCATTTTCCATCATGATCATTTGTCAATCATCCAAACATATTGTAACATTTACATTCGGACATTTCGTGGAGAAAATATTTATTAGGAATTTCGTGAACAAAACTTACGTGGTCACAGTTCACATATATTTTGTGCCAATCTTGAACGTGGAATGCGTATTAAATGTTTCTAATTCAACATGCACTTATATTTCAGAATTGGTAGAATTTGTGATGTATAGAATCTATATTTAACCACAATCTGAACAGAGACATTTCTTGCTGCAATAACGAAACTACGCATTTTGTCTAAAAGAGAAGGAACTTAATATATTTCTAAAGACATTAAACGTTAAGGGTAAAACTAGAATACGTTTTTGGAACCAGTATGCTGAAATTTTTTTGATACAACAGTCATTTCCCAGACAACCAAACACTTGCCAATCGTTGTATTTTAGATTTCTTCACACTACTGTTTGGATCTCTGAAATTATACATTCCTATATTTCAGAAGTGCACGTTTTCCAGATGGCGTCGAAATGGATTTGAATACTAAGAACTAAAGAAGAGAAAAGATGCTATGCTTTGAATAGTATTGATGTGAAGGTATATTTACTCATTAATTATTCGACAGAATACCTGAAACCTTCATCAGATATGTAAAGATCAGGTGGAAAATGATGTGAAATATAGAGTGGACAATATGTTGAGGATATACAATGATCCTGGTACTAGAGAGAGAAATTCAATTTTCAATCTATAAGTGTACCTGAATAAAATTATCTGGTCATGTGAATTCTTCATTTGTAAAGAATTACTAACTGAATTTATAATAGGACAATTTTCATTATATTTTATGAAATTATTTTAGATTTTGTAAACGTTTAACGTATATTATTACGAAAATCATCCCATTAGCTTATTCGTATGAAGGTATTTCACAGAGAATTTTCTTCTAAATTTGCATTTTGATCTTATTTGTGTGTTATGTGGAGGAGATACGCTCTATGCTTCCAGTTATTACAATTAAGTGTCTTGGAATAAAATTATGTTTGGTACAAATTAAGCAGAACTATTCAAGAGTACATGATACTCGAATCCAAACAACATCAATCAAATTGCCCGAAGAGAGAAAAGGAAAATCCTACCCGTGTTACCTACTTTACCCAACCAACCATTCCCGTAGGAGAGAGGGAGCACGTAGAAACGAGATTGTTGGTCGGGAATCCTGTCACTTTTCTGATGGTGTTCCCTTAATCTCTTTAGTAAGGCTTTTTTGAAGAATAGCATATCAAACACGTTGAAGTTTCATCAAATCTACTACATGATCTGAATATAATTTCACTTCTATATCAATTGCACTTCAAATAATATATGAATCTTGTATAATGTTCAAAGTAATGGGAAACCGTAGAATGTGGAATATTGTAATTGAAAGCAAAAGTCATCGAATACTACCCCACCTACCCCGCCATTCCAGAATAATATCTACATTTTTATATTTACTCTCATTTCTATATTAATATACATCAAATTTTTTGAGTTTAAAACAGTGGTCGACGTTTTACAAAAATTGATCCTATCTATAGCAATATATTATAACGGAAATATATTTAATGTTGATCCTGGTTATGATACACATTTAATTAATCCTTCACGTCTTAATTTCTAAGAAAATCGCGACAAGAATATTTATATCTGCGTTCATAAAGCATTTGTTACATAACGCAGCAACAGAAATTTTTACGAGTAAAAATTCAATATTTTTAATCCGATATTGAATCAGGATTTGGGTTAAAAAGACAGAGTTCTCCCCTGTGCATAGCACCACGCCATGAAAGCGTATAGGGGGTGTGTTCAATTTTGATTGCACAATATACATCCTTTTCCTACTCCATGAAAAATGTATCCCTCGTGACGTCATTTTCCGTCATGATCGTTTGTCAATCATCCAAACATATTGTAACATTTACATTCGGACATTTCGTGGAGAAAATATTTATCAGGGATTTCGTTAACAAAACTTACGTTGTCACAGTTCACATATATTTTGTGCCAATCTTGAACGCGGAATGCGTATCAAATGTTTCTAATTCAACATGCACTTATATTTCAGAATTGGTAGAATTTGTGATGTATAGAATCTATATTCAACCACGATCTGAACAAAGACATTTCTTGCTGCAATAACGAAACTACGCATATTGTCTAAAAGAGAAGGAACTTAATATATTTCTAAAGACAATAAACGTTAAGGGTAAAATTAGAATACGTTTTTGGAACCAGTATGCTGAATTGTTTTGAAAACAACAGTCATTCCCAGACAACCAAACACTTGACAACCTCTGCATTGTAGATTTCTGCACACTAGTGTTTGGATCTCTGAAATTATACATTCCTATATTTCAGAAGTGCACGTTTTCCAGATGGCGTCGAAATGGATTTGAATACTAAGAACTGAAGAAGAGAAAAGATGCTATGCTTTGAATAGTATTGATGTGAAGGTATATTTACTCAATAATTATTCGACAGATTAACTGAAACCTTCATCAGATATGTAAAGATCAGATGGAAAATGATGTGAAATATAGAGTGGACAATATGTTGAGGATATACAATGGTCCTGGTACTAGAGAGAGAAATTCAATTTACAATCAATACGTGTACCTGAATAACAATTATGTGGTCATGTGAATTCTTCATTTGTAAAGAATTACTACCTGAATTTATAATAGGACAACTTTGATTATATTTTATGAAATTATTTTAGATTTTGTAAACGTTTAACGTATATTATTACGAAAATCATCCCATTAGCTTATTCGTATCAGGGTATTTCACAGAGAATTTTCTTCTAAATTTGCATTTTGATCTTATGTGTGCATTATGTGGAGGAGATACGCTCTATCTTTCAGTTATTACAATTAAGTGTCTTGGAATAAATATATGTTTGGTACAAATTAAGCAGAAATATTCAAGAGTACATGATACTACCTCACTCAAATTGCCCGAAGAGAGAAAAGGAAAATCCTCCCCGTGTTACCTACTTTACCCAACCCACCATTCCCGTAGGACAGAGGGAGCACGTAGAAACGAGATTGTTGGTCGGGAATCCTGTCACTTTTCTGATGGTGTTCCCTTAATCTCTTTAGTAAGGCTTTTTTGAAGAATAGCATATCAAACACGTTGAAGTTTCATCAAATCTACTACATGATCTGTATATGATTTCACTTCTATATCAATTGCACTTCAAATAATATATGAATCTTGTATAATGTTCAAAGTAATGGGAAACCGTAGAATGTGGAATATTGTAATTGAAAGCAAAAGTCATCGAATACTACCCCACCTACCCCGCCATTCCAGAATAATATCTACATTTTTATATTTACTCTCATTTCTATATTAATATACATCAAATTTTTTGAGTTTAAAACAGTGGTCGACGTTTTACAAAAATTGATCCTATCTATAGCAATATATTATAACGGAAATATATTTAATGTTGATCCTGGTTATGATACACATTTAATTAATCCTTCACGTCTTAATTTCTAAGAAAATCGCGACAAGAATATTTATATCTGCGTTCATAAAGCATTTGTTACATAACGCAGCAACAGAAATTTTTACGAGTAAAAATTCAATATTTTTAATCCGATATTGAATCAGGATTTGGGTTAAAAAGACGGAGTTCTCCCCTGTGCATAGCACCACGCCATGAAAGCGTATAGGGGGTGTGTTCAATTTTGATTGCACAATATACATCCTTTTCCTACTCCATGAAAAATGTATCCCTCGTGACGTCATTTTCCGTCATGATCGTTTGTCAATCATCCAAACATATTGTAACATTTACATTCGGACATTTCGTGGAGAAAATATTTATCAGGGATTTCGTTAACAAAACTTACGTTGTCACAGTTCACATATATTTTGTGCCAATCTTGAACGCGGAATGCGTATCAAATGTTTCTAATTCAACATGCACTTATATTTCAGAATTGGTAGAATTTGTGATGTATAGAATCTATATTCAACCACGATCTGAACAAAGACATTTCTTGCTGCAATAACGAAACTACGCATTTTGTCTAAAAGAGAAGGAACTTAATATATTTCTAAAGACAATAAACGTTAAGGGTAAAATTAGAATACGTTTTTGGAACCAGTATGCTGAATTGTTTTGAAAACAACAGTCATTTCCCAGACAACCAAACACTTGACAACCTCTGCATTGTAGATTTCTGCACACTAGTGTTTGGATCTCTGAAATTATACATTCCTATATTTCAGAAGTGCACGTTTTCCAGATGGCGTCGAAATGGATTTGAATACTAAGAACTGAAGAAGAGAAAAGATGCTATGCTTTGAATAGTATTGATGTGAAGGTATATTTACTCATTAATTATTCGACAGATTAACTGAAACCTTCATCAGATATGTAAAGATCAGATGGAAAATGATGTGAAATATAGAGTGGACAATATGTTGAGGATATACAATGGTCCTGGTACTAGAGAGAGAAATTCAATTTACAATCAATACGTGTACCTGAATAACAATTATGTGGTCATGTGAATTCTTCATTTGTAAAGACTTACTACCTGAATTTATAATAGGACAACTTTGATTATATTTTATGAAATTATTTTAGATTTTGTAAACGATTATCGTATATTATTACGAAAATCATCCCATTAGCTTATTCGTATCAGGGTATTTCACAGAGAATTTTCTTCTAAATTTGCATTTTGATCTTATGTGTGCATTATGTGGAGGAAATACGCTCTATCTTTCAGTTATTACAATTAAGTGTCTTGGAATAAAAATATGTTTGGTACAAATTAAGCAGAAATATTCAAGAGTACATGATACTACCTCACTCAAATTGCCCGAAGAGAGAAAAGGAAAATCCTCCCCGTGTTACCTACTTTACCCAACCCACCATTCCCGTAGGACAGAGGGAGCACGTAGAAACGAGATTGTTGGTCGGGAATCCTGTCACTTTTCTGATGGTGTTCCCTCAATCTCTTTAGTAAGGCTTTTTTGAAGAATAGCATATCAAACACGTTGAAGTTTCATCAAATCTACTACATGATCTGTATATGATTTCACTTCTATATCAATTGCACTTCAAATAACATATGAATCTTGTATAATGTTCAAAGTAATGGGAAACCGTAGAATGTGGAATATTGTAATTGAAAGCAAAAGTCATCGAATACTACCCCACCTACCCCGCCATTCCAGAATAATATCTACATTTTTATATTTACTCTCATTTCTATATTAATATACATCAAATTTTTTGAGTTTAAAACAGTGGTCGACGTTTTACAAAAAATTGATCCTATCTATAGCAATATATTATAACGGAAATATATTTAATGTTGATCCTGGTTTTGATACACATTTAATTAATCCTTCACGTCTTAATTTCTAAGAAAATCGCGACAAGAATATTTATATCTGCGTTCATAAAGCATTTGTTACATAACGCAGCAACAGAAATTTTTACGAGTAAAAATTCAATATTTTTAATCCG
The DNA here is from genome assembly GCF_977018435.1 of Lepisma saccharinum. Classification (NCBI taxonomy): domain Eukaryota; kingdom Metazoa; phylum Arthropoda; class Insecta; order Zygentoma; family Lepismatidae; genus Lepisma; species Lepisma saccharinum. Next base: position 38,866,541 of record NC_139234.1, read on the forward strand.
ATATTGAATCAGGATTTGGGTTAAAAAGACAGAGTTCTCCCCTGTGCATAGCACCACGCCATGAAAGCGTATAGGGGGTGTGTTCAATTTTGATTGCACAATATACATCCTTTTCCTACTCCATGAAAAATGTATCCCCCGTGACGTCATTTTCGTCATGATCGTTTGTCAATCATCCAAACATATTGTAACATTTACATTCGGACATTTCGTGGAGAAAATATTTATCAGGGATTTCGTTAACAAAACTTACGTTGTCACAGTTCACATATATTTTGTGCCAATCTTGAACGCGGAATGCGTATCAAATGTGTCTAATTCAACATGCACTTATATTTCAGAATTGGTAGAATTTGTGATGCATAGAATCTATATTTAACCACGATCTGAACAAAGACATTTCTTGCTGCAATAACGAAACTACGCATTTTGTCTAAAAGAGAAGGAACTTAATATATTTCTAAAGACAATAAACGTTAAGGGTAAAATTAGAATACGTTTTTGGAACCAGTATGCTGAATTGTTTTGAAAACAACAGTCATTTCCCAGACAACCAAACACTTGACAACCTCTGCATTGTAGATTTCTGCACACTAGTGTTTGGATCTCTGAAATTATACATTCCTATATTTCAGAAGTGCACGTTTTCCAGATGGCGTCGAAATGGATTTGAATACTAAGAACTGAAGAAGAGAAATGATGCTATGCTTTGAATAGTATTGATGTGAAGGTATATTTACTCATTAATTATTCGACAGATTAACTGAAACCTTCATCAGATATGTAAAGATCAGATGGAAAATGATGTGAAATATAGAGTGGACAATATGTTGAGGATATACAATGGTCCTGGTACTAGAGAGAGAAATTCAATTTACAATCAATACGTGTACCTGAATAACAATTATGTGGTCATGTGAATTCTTCATTTGTAAAGACTTACTACCTGAATTTATAATATAACAATTTTGATTATATTTTATGAAATTATTTTAGATTTTGTAAACGTTTAACGTATATTATTACGAAAATCATCCCATTAGCTTATTCGTATCAGGGTATTTCACCGAGAATTTTCTTCTAAATTTGCATTTTGATCTTATGTGTGCATTATGTGGAGGAGATACGCTCTATCTTTCAGTTATTACAATTAAGTGTCTTGGAATAAAAATATGTTTGGTACAAATTAAGCAGAAATATTCAAGAGTACATGATACTACCTCACTCAAATTGCCCGAAGAGAGAAAAGGAAAATCCTCCCCGTGTTACCTACTTTACCCAACCCACCATTCCCGTAGGACAGAGGGAGCACGTAGAAACGGGATTGTTGGTCGGGAATCCTGTCACTTTTCTGATGGTGTTCCCTCAATCTCTTTAGTAAGGCTTTTTTGAAGAATAGCATATCAAACACGTTGAAGTTTCATCAAATCTACTACATGATCTGTATATGATTTCACTTCTATATCAATTGCACTTCAAATAATATATGAATCTTGTATAATGTTCAAAGTAATGGGAAACCGTAGAATGTGGAATATTGTAATTGAAAGCAAAAGTCATCGAATACTACCCCACCTAGCCCGCCATTCCAGAATAATATCTACATTTTTATATTTACTCTCATTTCTATATTAATATACATCAAATTTTTTGAGTTTAAAACAGTGGTCGACGTTTTACAAAAAATTGATCCTATCTATAGCAATATATTATAAGGGAAATATATTTAATGTTGATCCTGGTTATGATACACATTTAATTAATCCTTCACGTCTTAATTTCTAAGAAAATCGCGACAAAAATATTTATATCTGCGTTCATAAAGCATTTGTTACATAACGCAGCAACAGAAATTTTTTACGAGTAAAAATTCAATATTTTTAATCCGATATTGAATCAGGATTTGGGTTAAAAAACAGAGTTCTCCCCTGTACATAGCACCACGCCATGAAAGCGTATAGGGGGTGTGTTCAATTTTGATTGCACAATATACATCCTTTTCCTACTCCATGAAAAATGTATCCCTCGTGACGTCATTTTCCGTCATGATCGTTTGTCAATCATCCAAACATATTGTAACATTTACATTCGGACATTTCGTGGAGAAAATATTTATCATGGATTTCGTTAACAAAACTTATGTTGTCACAGTTCACATATATTTTGTGCCAATCTTGAACGCGGAATGCGTATTAAATGTTTCTAATTCAACATGCACTTATATTTCAGAATTGGTAGAATTTGTGATGTATAGAATCTATATTTAACCACGATCTGAACAAAGACATTTCTTGCTGCAATAACGAAACTACGCATTTTGTCTAAAAGAGAAGGAACTTAATATATTTCTAAAGACAATAAACGTTAAGGGTAAAATTAGAATACGTTTTTGGAACCAGTATGCTGAATTGTTTTGAAAACAACAGTCATTTCCCAGAAAACCAAACACTTGACAACCTCTGCATTGTAGATTTCTGCACACTTGTGTTTGGATCTCTGAAATTATACATTCCTATATTTCAGAAGTGCACGTTTTCCAGATGGCGTCGAAATGGATTTGAATACTAAGAACTGAAGAAGAGAAATGATGCTATGCTTTGAATAGTATTGATGTGAAGGTATATTTACTCATTAATTATTCGACAGATTAACTGAAACCTTCATCAGATATGTAAAGATCAGATGGAAAATGATGTGAAATATAGAGTGGACAATATGTTGAGGATATACAATGGTCCTGGTACTAGAGAGAGAAATTCAATTTACAATCAATACGTGTACCTGAATAACAATTATGTGGTCATGTGAATTCTTCATTTGTAAAGAATTACTACCTGAATTTATAATAGGACAACTTTGATTATATTTTATGAAATTATTTTAGATTTTGTAAACGTTTAACGTATATTATTACGAAAATCATCCCATTAGCTTATTCGTATCATGGTATTTCACAGAGAATTTTCTTCTAAATTTGCATTTTGATCTTATGTGTGCGTTATGTGGAGGAAATACGCTCTATCTTTCAGTTATTACAATTAAGTGTCTTGGAATAAAAATATGTTTGGTACAAATTAAGCAGAAATATTCAAGAGTACATGATACTACCTCACTCAAATTGCCCGAAGAGAGAAAAGGAAAATCCTCCCCGTGTTACATACTTTACCCAACCCACCATTCCCGTAGGACAGAGGGAGCACGTAGAAACGAGATTGTTGGTCGGGAATCCTGTCACTTTTCTGATGGTGTTCCCTCAATCTCTTTAGTAAGGCTTTTTTGAAGAATAGCATATCAAACACGTTGAAGTTTCATCAAATCTACTACATGATCTGTATATGATTTCACTTCTATATCAATTGCACTTCAAATAACATATGAATCTTGTATAATGTTCAAAGAAATGGGAAACCGTAGAATGTGGAATATTGTAATTGAAAGCAAAAGTCATCGAATACTACCCCACCTAGCCCGCCATTCCAGAATAATATCTACATTTTTATATTTACTCTCATTTCTATATTAATATACATCAAATTTTTTGAGTTTAAAACAGTGGTCGACGTTTTACAAAAAATTGATCCTATCTATAGCAATATATTATAACGGAAATATATTTAATGTTGATCCTGGTTTTGATACACATTTAATTAATCCTTCACGTCTTAATTTCTAAGAAAATCGCGACAAGAATATTTACATAAGCGTTCATAAAGCATTTGTTACATAACGCAGCAACAGAAATTTTTACGAGTAAAAATTCAATATTTTTAATCCGATATTGAATCAGGATTTGGGTTAAAAAGACAGAGTTCTCCCCTGTGCATAGCACCACGCAATGAAAGCGTATAGGGGGTGTGTTCAATTTTGATTGCACAATATACATCCTTTTCCTACTCCATGAAAAATGTATCCCTCGTGACGTCATTTTCCGTCATGATCGTTTGTCAATCATCCAAACATATTGTAACATTTACATTCGGACATTTCGTGGAGAAAATATTTATCAGGGATTTCGTTAACAAAACTTACGTTGTCACAGTTCACATATATTTTGTGCCAATCTTGAACGCGGAATGCGTATTAAATGTTTCTAATTCAACATGCACTTATATTTCAGAATTGGTAGAATTTGTGATGTATAGAATCTATATTTAACCACGATCTGAACAAAGACATTTCTTGCTGCAATAACGAAACTACGCATTTTGTCTAAAAGAGAAGGAACTTAATATATTTCTAAAGACAATAAACGTTAAGGGTAAAATTAGAATACGTTTTTGGAACCAGTATGCTGAATTGTTTTGAAAACAACAGTCATTTCCCAGACAACCAAACACTTGACAACCTCTGCATTGTAGATTTCTGCACACTAGTGTTTGGATCTCTGAAATTATACATTCCTATATTTCAGAAGTGCACGTTTTCCAGATGGCGTCGAAATGGATTTGAATACTAAGAACTGAAGAAGAGAAATGATGCTATGCTTTGAATAGTATTGATGTGAAGGTATATTTACTCATTAATTATTCGACAGATTAACTGAAACCTTCATCAGATATGTAAAGATCAGATGGAAAATGATGTGAAATATAGAGTGGACAATATGTTGAGGATATACAATGGTCCTGGTACTAGAGAGAGAAATTCAATTTACAATCAATACGTGTACCTGAATAACAATTATGTGGTCATGTGAATTCTTCATTTGTAAAGACTTACTACCTGAATTTATAATAGGACAACTTTGATTATATTTTATGAAATTATTTTAGATTTTGTAAACGTTTAACGTATATTATTACGAAAATCATCCCATTAGCTTATTCGTATCAGGGTATTTCACCGAGAATTTTCTTCTAAATTTGCATTTTGATCTTATGTGTGCATTATGTGGAGGAGATACGCTCTATCTTTCAGTTATTACAATTAAGTGTCTTGGAATAAAAATATGTTTGGTACAAATTAAGCAGAAATATTCAAGAGTACATGATACTACCTCACTCAAATTGCCCGAAGAGAGAAAAGGAAAATCCTCCCCGTGTTACCTACTTTACCCAACCCACCATTCCCGTAGGACAGAGGGAGCACGTAGAAACGGGATTGTTGGTCGGGAATCCTGTCACTTTTCTGATGGTGTTCCCTCAATCTCTTTAGTAAGGCTTTTTTGAAGAATAGCATATCAAACACGTTGAAGTTTCATCAAATCTACTACATGATCTGTATATGATTTCACTTCTATATCAATTGCACTTCAAATAATATATGAATCTTGTATAATGTTCAAAGTAATGGGAAACCGTAGAATGTGGAATATTGTAATTGAAAGCAAAAGTCATCGAATACTACTCCACCTAGCCCGCCATTCCAGAATAATATCTACATTTTTATATTTACTCTCATTTCTATATTAATATACATCAAATTTTTTGAGTTTAAAACAGTGGTCGACGTTTTACAAAAAATTGATCCTATCTATAGCAATATATTATAAGGGAAATATATTTAATGTTGATCCTGGTTATGATACACATTTAATTAATCCTTCACGTCTTAATTTCTAAGAAAATCGCGACAAAAATATTTATATCTGCGTTCATAAAGCATTTGTTACATAACGCAGCAACAGAAATTTTTTACGAGTAAAAATTCAATATTTTTAATCCGATATTGAATCAGGATTTGGGTTAAAAAACAGAGTTCTCCCCTGTACATAGCACCACGCCATGAAAGCGTATAGGGGGTGTGTTCAATTTTGATTGCACAATATACATCCTTTTCCTACTCCATGAAAAATGTATCCCTCGTGACGTCATTTTCCGTCATGATCGTTTGTCAATCATCCAAACATATTGTAACATTTACATTCGGACATTTCGTGGAGAAAATATTTATCATGGATTTCGTTAACAAAACTTATGTTGTCACAGTTCACATATATTTTGTGCCAATCTTGAACGCGGAATGCGTATTAAATGTTTCTAATTCAACATGCACTTATATTTCAGAATTGGTAGAATTTGTGATGTATAGAATCTATATTTAACCACGATCTGAACAAAGACATTTCTTGCTGCAATAACGAAACTACGCATTTTGTCTAAAAGAGAAGGAACTTAATATATTTCTAAAGACAATAAACGTTAAGGGTAAAATTAGAATACGTTTTTGGAACCAGTATGCTGAATTGTTTTGAAAACAACAGTCATTTCCCAGAAAACCAAACACTTGACAACCTCTGCATTGTAGATTTCTGCACACTTGTGTTTGGATCTCTGAAATTATACATTCCTATATTTCAGAAGTGCACGTTTTCCAGATGGCGTCGAAATGGATTTGAATACTAAGAACTGAAGAAGAGAAATGATGCTATGCTTTGAATAGTATTGATGTGAAGGTATATTTACTCATTAATTATTCGACAGATTAACTGAAACCTTCATCAGATATGTAAAGATCAGATGGAAAATGATGTGAAATATAGAGTGGACAATATGTTGAGGATATACAATGGTCCTGGTACTAGAGAGAGAAATTCAATTTACAATCAATACGTGTACCTGAATAACAATTATGTGGTCATGTGAATTCTTCATTTGTAAAGAATTACTACCTGAATTTATAATAGGACAACTTTGATTATATTTTATGAAATTATTTTAGATTTTGTAAACGTTTAACGTATATTATTACGAAAATCATCCCATTAGCTTATTCGTATCATGGTATTTCACAGAGAATTTTCTTCTAAATTTGCATTTTGATCTTATGTGTGCGTTATGTGGAGGAAATACGCTCTATCTTTCAGTTATTACAATTAAGTGTCTTGGAATAAAAATATGTTTGGTACAAATTAAGCAGAAATATTCAAGAGTACATGATACTACCTCACTCAAATTGCCCGAAGAGAGAAAAGGAAAATCCTCCCCGTGTTACATACTTTACCCAACCCACCATTCCCGTAGGACAGAGGGAGCACGTAGAAACGAGATTGTTGGTCGGGAATCCTGTCACTTTTCTGATGGTGTTCCCTCAATCTCTTTAGTAAGGCTTTTTTGAAGAATAGCATATCAAACACGTTGAAGTTTCATCAAATCTACTACATGATCTGTATATGATTTCACTTCTATATCAATTGCACTTCAAATAACATATGAATCTTGTATAATGTTCAAAGTAATGGGAAACCGTAGAATGTGGAATATTGTAATTGAAAGCAAAAGTCATCGAATACTACCCCACCTAGCCCGCCATTCCAGAATAATATCTACATTTTTATATTTACTCTCATTTCTATATTAATATACATCAAATTTTTTGAGTTTAAAACAGTGGTCGACGTTTTACAAAAAATTGATCCTATCTATAGCAATATATTATAACGGAAATATATTTAATGTTGATCCTGGTTTTGATACACATTTAATTAATCCTTCACGTCTTAATTTCTAAGAAAATCGCGACAAGAATATTTACATAAGCGTTCATAAAGCATTTGTTACATAACGCAGCAACAGAAATTTTTACGAGTAAAAATTCAATATTTTTAATCCGATATTGAATCAGGATTTGGGTTAAAAAGACAGAGTTCTCCCCTGTGCATAGCACCACGCAATGAAAGCGTATAGGGGGTGTGTTCAATTTTGATTGCACAATATACATCCTTTTCCTACTCCATGAAAAATGTATCCCTCGTGACGTCATTTTCCGTCATGATCGTTTGTCAATCATCCAAACATATTGTAACATTTACATTCGGACATTTCGTGGAGAAAATATTTATCAGGGATTTCGTTGACAAAACTTACGTTGTCACAGTTCACATATATTTTGTGCCAATCTTGAACGCGGAATGCGTATTGAATGTTTCTAATTCAACATGCACTTATATTTCAGAATTGGTAGAATTTGTGATGTATAGAATCTATATTTAACCACGATCTGAACAAAGACATTTCTTGCTGCAATAACGAAACTACGCATTTTGTCTAAAAGAGAAGGAACTTAATATATTTCTAAAGACAATAAACGTTAAGGGTAAAATTAGAATACGTTTTTGGAAACAGTATGCTGAATTGTTTTGAAAACAACAGTCATTTCCCAGACAACCAAACACTTGACAACCTCTGCATTGTAGATTTCTGCACACTAGTGTTTGGATCTCTGAAATTATACATTCCTATATTTCAGAAGTGCACGTTTTCCAGATGGTGTCGAAATGGATTTGAATACTAAGAACTGAAGAAGAGAAAAGATGCTATGCTTTGAATAGTATTGATGTGAAGGTATATTTACTCATTAATTATTCGACAGATTAACTGAAACCTTCATCAGATATGTAAAGATCAGATGGAAAATGATGTGAAATATAGAGTGGACAATATGTTGAGGATATACAATGGTCCTGGTACTAGAGAGAGAAATTCAATTTACAATCAATACGTGTACCTGAATAACAATTATGTGGTCATGTGAATTCTTCATTTGTAAAGACTTACTACCTGAATTTATAATAGGACAATTTTGATTATATTTTATGAAATTATTTTAGATTTTGTAAACGTTTAACGTATATTATTACGAAAATCATCCCATTAGCTTATTCGTATCAGGGTATTTCACAGAGAATTTTCTTCTAAATTTGCATTTTGATCTTATGTGTGCATTATGTGGAGGAGATACGCTCTATCTTTCAGTTATTACAATTAAGTGTCTTGGAATAAAAATATGTTTGGTACAAATTAAGCAGAAATATTCAAGAGTACATGATACTACCTCACTCAAATTGCCCGAAGAGAGAAAAGGAAAATCCTCCCCGTGTTACCTACCTTACCCAACCCACCATTCCCGTAGGACAGAGGGAGCACGTAAAAACGAGATTGTTGGTCGGGAATCCTGTCACTTTTCTGATGGTGTTCCCTCAATCTCTTTAGTAAGGCTTTTTTGAAGAATAGCATATCAAACACGTTGAAGTTTCATCAAATCTACTACATGATCTGTATATGATTTCACTTCTATATCAATTGCACTTCAAATAATATATGAATCTTGTATAATGTTCAAAGTAATGGGAAACCGTAGAATGTGGAATATTGTAATTGAAAGCAAAAGTCATCGAATACTACCCCACCTAGCCCGCCATTCCAGAATAATATCTACATTTTTATATTTACTCTCATTTCTATATTAATATACATCAAATTTTTTGAGTTTAAAACAGTGGTCGACGTTTTACAAAAAATTGATCCTATCTATAGCAATATATTATAACGGAAATATATTTAATGTTGATCCTGGTTATGATACACATTTAATTAATCCTTCACGTCTTAATTTCTAAGAAAATCGCGACAAGAATATTTATATCTGCGTTCATAAAGCATTTGTTACATAACGCAGCAACAGAAATTTTTTACGAGTAAAAATTCAATATTTTGAATCCGATATTGAATCAGGATTTGGGTTAAAAAACAGAGTTCTCCCCTGTACATAGCACCACGCCATGAAAGCGTATAGGGGGTGTGTTCAATTTTGATTGCACAATATACATCCTTTTCCTACTCCATGAAAAATGTATCCCTCGTGACATCATTTTCCGTCATGATCGTTTGTCAATCATCCAAACATATTGTAACATTTACATTCGGACATTTCGTGGAGAAAATATTTATCAGGGATTTCGTTAACAAAACTTAAGTTGTCACAGTTCACATATATTTTGTGCCAATCTTGAACGCGGAATGCGTATTAAATGTTTCTAATGCAACATGCACTTATATTTCAGAATTGGTAGAATTTGTGATGTATAGAATCTATATTTAACCACGATCTGAACAAAGACATTTCTTGCTGCAATAACGAAACTACGCATTTTGCCTAAAAGAGAAGGAACTTAATATATTTCTAAAGACAATAAACGTTAAGGGTAAAATTAGAATACGTTTTTGGAACCAGTATGCTGAATTGTTTTGAAAACAACAGTCATTTCCCAGACAACCAAACACTTGACAACCTCTGCATTGTAGATTTCTGCACACTAGTGTTTGGATCTCTGAAATTATACATTCCTATATTTCAGAAGTGCACGTTTTCCAGATGGTGTCGAAATGGATTTGAATACTAAGAACTGAAGAAGAGAAAAGATGCTATGCTTTGAATAGTATTGATGTGAAGGTATATTTACTCATTAATTATTCGACAGATTAACTGAAACCTTCATCAGATATGTAAAGATCAGATGGAAAATGATGTGAAATATAGAGTGGACAATATGTTGAGGATATACAATGGTCCTGGTACTAGAGAGAGAAATTCAATTTACAATCAATACGTGTACCTGAATAACAATTATGTGGTCATGTGAATTCTTCATTTGTAAAGACTTACTACCTGAATTTATAATAGGACAACTTTGATTATATTTTATGAAATTATTTTAGATTTTGTAAACGTTTAACGTATATTATTACGAAAATCATCCCATTAGCTTATTCGTATCAGGGTATTTCACAGAGAATTTTCTTCTAAATTTGCATTTTGATCTTATGTGTGCATTATGTGGAGGAGATACGCTCTATCTTTCAGTTATTACAATTAAGTGTCATGGAATAAAAATATGTTTGGTACAAATTAAGCAGAAATATTCAAGAGTACATGATACTACCTCACTCAAATTGCCCGAAGAGAGAAAAGGAAAATCCTCCCCGTGTTACCTACTTTACCCAACCCACAATTCCCGTAGGACAGAGGGAGCACGTAGAAACGAGATTGTTGGTCGGGAATCCTGTCACTTTTCTGATGGTGTTCCCTCAATCTCTTTAGTAAGGCTTTTTTGAAGAATAGCATATCAAACACGTTGAAGTTTCATCAAATCTACTACATGATCTGTATATGATTTCACTTCTATATCAATTGCACTTCAAATAATATATGAATCTTGTATAATGTTCAAAGTAATGGGAAACCGTAGAATGTGGAATATTGTAATTGAAAGCAAAAGTCATCGAATACTACCCCACCTAGCCCGCCATTCCAGAATAATATCTACATTTTTATATTTACTCTCATTTCTATATTAATATACATCTAATTTTTTGAGTTTAAAACAGTGGTCGACGTTTTACAAAAAATTGATCCTATCTATAGCAATATATTATAACGGAAATATATTTAATGTTGATCCTGGTTATGATACACATTTAATTAATCCTTCACGTCTTAATTTCTAAGAAAATCGCGACAAGAATATTTATATCTGCGTTCATACAGCATTTGTTACATAACGCAGCAACAGAAATTTTTTACGAGTAAGAATTCAATATTTTTAATCCGATATTGAATCAGGATTTGGGATAAAAAACAGAGTTCTCCCCTGTGCATAGCACCACGCCATGAAAGCGTATTGGGGGTGTGTTCAATTTTGATTGCACAATATACATCCTTTTCCTACTCCATGAAAAATGTATCCCTCGTGATGTCATTTTCCGTCATGATCGTTTGTCAATCATCCAAACATATTGTAACATTTACATTCGGTCATTTCGTGGAGAAAATATTTATCAGGGTTTTCTTTAACAAAACTTATGTTGTCACAGTTCACATATATTTTGTGCCAATCTTGAACGCGGAATGCGTATTAAATGTTTCTAATTCAACATGCACTTATATTTCAGAATTGGTAGAATTTGTGATGTATAGAATCTATATTTAACCACGATCTGAACAAAGAAATTTCTTGCTGCAATAACGAAACTACGCATTTTGTCTAAAAGAGAAGGAACTTAATATATTTCTAAAGACAATAAACGTTAAGGGTAAAATTAGAATACGTTTTTGGAACCAGTATGCTGAATTGTTTTGAAAACAACAGTCATTGCCCAGACAACCAAACACTTGACAACCTCTGCATTGTAGATTTCTGCACACTAGTGTTTGGATCTCTGAAATTATACATTCCTATATTTCAGAAGTGCACGTTTTCCAGATGGCGTCGAAATGGATTTGAATACTAAGAACTGAAGAAGAGAAAAGATGCTATGCTTTGAATAGTATTGATGTGAAGGTATATTTACTCATTAATTATTCGACAGATTAACTGAAACCTTCATCAGATATGTAAAGATCAGATGGAAAATGATGTGAAATATAGAGTGGACAATATGTTGAGGATATACAATGGTCCTGGTACTAGAGAGAGAAATTCAATTTACAATCAATACGTGTACCTGAATAACAATTATGTGGTCATGTGAATTCTTCATTTGTAAAGAATTACTACCTGAATTTATAATAGGACAACTTTGATTATATTTTATGAAATTATTTTAGATTTTGTAAACGTTTAACGTATATTATTACGAAAATCATCCCATTAGCTTATTCGTATCAGGGTATTTCACAGAGAATTTTCTTCTAAATTTGCATTTTGATCTTATGTGTGCATTATGTGGAGGAGATACGCTCTATCTTTCAGTTATTACAATTAAGTGTCTTGGAATAAAAATATGTTTGGTACAAATTAAGCAGAAATATTCAAGAGTACATGATACTACCTCACTCAAATTGCCCGAAGAGAGAAAAGGAAAATCCTCCCCGTGTTACCTACTTTACCCAACCCACCATTCCCGTAGGACAGAGGGAGCACGTAGAAACGAGATTGTTGGTCGGGAATCCTGTCACTTTTCTGATGGTGTTCCCTCAATCTCTTTAGTAAGGCTTTTTTGAAGAATAGCATATCAAACACGTTGAAGTTTCATCAAATCTACTACATGATCTGTATATGATTTCACTTCTATATCAATTGCACTTCAAATAATATATGAATCTTGTATAATGTTCAAAGTAATGGGAAACCGTAGAATGTGGAATATTGTAATTGAAAGCAAAAGTCATCGAATACTACCCCACATAGCCCGCCATTCCAGAATAATATCTACATTTTTATATTTACTCTCATTTCTATATTAATATACATCAAATTTTTTGAGTTTAAAACAGTGGTCGACGTTTTACAAAAATTGATCCTATCTATAGCAATATATTATAACGGAAATATATTTAATGTTGATCCTGGTTATGATACACATTTAATTAATCCTTCACGTCTTAATTTCTAAGAAAATCGCGACAAGAATATTTATATCTGCGTTCATAAAGCATTTGTTACATAACGCAGCAACAGAAATTTTTACGAGTAAAAATTCAATATTTTTAATCCGATATTGAATCAGGATTTGGGTTAAAAAGACGGAGTTCTCCCCTGTGCATAGCACCACGCCATGAAAGCGTATAGGGGGTGTGTTCAATTTTGATTGCACAATATACATCCTTTTCCTAGTCCATGAAAAATGTATCCCTCGTGACGTCATTTTCCGTCATGATCGTTTGTCAATCATCCAAACATATTGTAACATTTACATTCGGACATTTCGTGGAGAAAATATTTATCAGGGATTTCGTTAACAAAACTTACGTTGTCACAGTTCACATATATTTTGTGCCAATCTTGAACGCGGAATGCGAATCAAATGTTTCTAATTCAACATGCACTTATATTTCAGAATTGGTAGAATTTGTGATGTATAGAATCTATATTCAACCACGATCTGAACAAAGACATTTCTTGCTGCAATAACGAAACTACGCATTTTGTCTAAAAGAGAAGGAACTTAATATATTTCTAAAGACAATAAACGTTAAGGGTAAAATTAGAATACGTTTTTGGAACCAGTATGCTGAATTGTTTTGAAAACAACAGTCATTGCCCAGACAACCAAACACTTGACAACCTCTGCATTGTAGATTTCTGCACACTAGTGTTTGGATCTCTGAAATTATACATTCCTATATTTCAGAAGTGCACGTTTTCCAGATGGCGTCGAAATGGATTTGAATACTAAGAACTGAAGAAGAGAAAAGATGCTATGCTTTGAATAGTATTGATGTGAAGGTATATTTACTCATTAATTATTCGACAGATTAACTGAAACCTTCATCAGATATGTAAAGATCAGATGGAAAATGATGTGAAATATAGAGTGGACAATATGTTGAGGATATACAATGGTCCTGGTACTAGAGAGAGAAATTCAATTTACAATCAATACGTGTACCTGAATAACAATAATGTGGTCATGTGAATTCTTCATTTGTAAAGAATTACTACCTGAATTTATAATAGGACAACTTTGATTATATTTTATGAAATTATTTTAGATTTTGTAAACGTTTAACGTATATTATTACGAAAATCATCCCATTAGCTTATTCGTATCAGGGTATTTCACAGAGAATTTTCTTCTAAATTTGAATTTGATCTTATGTGTGCATTATGTGGAGGAGATACGCTCTATCTTTCAGTTATTACAATTAAGTGTCTTGGAATAAAAATATGTTTGGTACAAATTAAGCAGAAATATTCAAGAGTACATGATACTACCTCACTCAAATTGCCCGAAGAGAGAAAAGGAAAATCCTCCCCGTGTTACCTACTTTACCCAACCCACCATTCCCGTAGGACAGAGGGAGCACAAAGAAACGAGATTGTTGGTCGGGAATCCTGTCACTTTTCTGATGGTGTTCCCTCAATCTCTTTAGTAAGGCTTTTTTGAAGAATAGCATATCAAACACGTTGAAGTTTCATCAAATCTACTACATGATCTGTATATGATTTCACTTCTATATCAATTGCACTTCAAATAATATATGAATCTTGTATAATGTTCAAAGTAATGGGAAACCGTAGAATGTGGAATATTGTAATTGAAAGCAAAAGTCATCGAATACTACCCCACATAGCCCGCCATTCCAGAATAATATCTACATTTTTATATTTACTCTCATTTCTATATTAATATACATCAAATTTTTTGAGTTTAAAACAGTGGTCGACGTTTTACAAAAATTGATCCTATCTATGGCAATATATTATAACGGAAATATATTTAATGTTGATCCTGGTTATGATACACATTTAATTAATCCTTCACGTCTTAATTTCTAAGAAAATCGCGACAAGAATATTTATATCTGCGTTCATAAAGCATTTGTTACATAACGCAGCAACAGAAATTTTTTACGAGTAAAAATTCAATATTTTTAATCCGATATTGAATCAGGATTTGGGTTAAGAAACAGAGTTCTCCCCTGTGCATAGCACCACGCCATGAAAGCGTATAGGGGGTGTGTTCAATTTTGATTGCACAATATACATCCTTTTCCTAGTCCATGAAAAATGTATCCCTCGTGACGTCATTTTCCGTCATGATCGTTTGTCAATCATCCAAACATATTGTAACATTTACATTCGGACATTTCGTGGAGAAAATATTTATCAGGGATTTCGTTAACAAAACTTATGTTGTCACAGTTCACATATATTTTGTGCCAATCTTGAACGCGGAATGCGTATTAAATGTTTCTAATTCAACATGCACTTATATTTCAGAATTGGTAGAATTTGTGATGTATAGAATCTATATTTACCCACGATCTGAACAAAGACATTTCTTGCTGCAATAACGAAACTACGCATTTTGTCTAAAAGAGAAGGAACTTAATATATTTCTAAAGACAATAAACGTTAAGGGTAAAATTAGAATACGTTTTTGGAACCAGTATGCTGAATTGTTTTGAAAACAACAGTCATTTCCCAGACAACCAATCACTTGACAACCTCTGCATTGTAGATTTCTGCACACTAGTGTTTGGATCTCTGAAATTATACATTCCTATATTTCAGAAGTGCACGTTTTCCAGATGGCGTCGAAATGGATTTGAATACTAAGAACTGAAGAAGAGAAATGATGCTATGCTTTGAATAGTATTGATGTGAAGGTATATTTACTCATTAATTATTCGACAGATTAACTGAAACCTTCATCAGATATGTAAAGATCAGATGGAAAATGATGTGAAATATAGAGTGGACAATATGTTGAGGATATACAATGGTCCTGGTACTAGAGAGAGAAATTCAATTTACAATCAATACGTGTACCTGAATAACAATTATGTGGTCATGTGAATTCTTCATTTATAAAGAATTACTACCTGAATTTATAATAGGACAACTTTGATTATATTTTATGAAATTATTTTAGATTTTGTAAACGTTTAACGTATATTATTACGAAAATCATCCCATTAGCTTATTCGTATCATGGTATTTCACAGAGAATTTTCTTCTAAATTTGCATTTTGATCTTATGTGTGCGTTATGTGGAGGAAATACGCTCTATCTTTCAGTTATTACAATTAAGTGTCTTGGAATAAAAATATGTTTGGTACAAATTAAGCAGAAATATTCAAGAGTACATGATACTACCTCACTCAAATTGCCCGAAGAGAGAAAAGGAAAATCCTCCCCGTGTTACATACTTTACCCAACCCACCATTCCCGTAGGACAGAGGGAGCACGTAGAAACGAGATTGTTGGTCGGGAATCCTGTCACTTTTCTGATGGTGTTCCCTCAATCTCTTTAGTAAGGCTTTTTTGAAGAATAGCATATCAAACACGTTGAAGTTTCATCAAATCTACTACATGATCTGTATATGATTTCACTTCTATATCAATTGCACTTCAAATAACATATGAATCTTGTATAATGTTCAAAGTAATGGGAAACCGTAGAATGTGGAATATTGTAATTGAAAGCAAAAGTCATCGAATACTACCCTTCCTACCCCGCCATTCCAGAATAATATCTACATTTTTATATTTACTCTCATTTCTATATTAATATACATCAAATTTTTTGAGTTTAAAACAGTGGTCGACGTTTTACAAAAAATTGATCCTATCTATAGCAATATATTATAACGGAAATATATTTAATGTTGATCCTGGTTTTGATACACATTTAATTAATCCTTCACGTCTTAATTTCTAAGAAAATCGCGACAAGAATATTTACATAAGCGTTCATAAAGCATTTGTTACATAACGCAGCAACAGAAATTTTTACGAGTAAAAATTCAATATTTTTAATCCGATATTGAATCAGGATTTGGGTTAAAAAGACAGAGTTCTCCCCTGTGCATAGCACCACGCAATGAAAGCGTATAGGGGGTGTGTTCAATTTTGATTGCACAATATACATCCTTTTCCTACTCCATGAAAAATGTATCCCCCGTGACGTCATTTTCGTCATGATCGTTTGTCAATCATCCAAACATATTGTAACATTTACATTCGGACATTTCGTGGAGAAAATATTTATCAGGGATTTCGTTAACAAAACTTACGTTGTCACAGTTCACATATATTTTGTGCCAATCTTGAACGCGGAATGCGTATCAAATGTGTCTAATTCAACATGCACTTATATTTCAGAATTGGTAGAATTTGTGATGCATAGAATCTATATTTAACCACGATCTGAACAAAGACATTTCTTGCTGCAATAACGAAACTACGCATTTTGTCTAAAAGAGAAGGAACTTAATATATTTCTAAAGACAATAAACGTTAAGGGTAAAATTAGAATACGTTTTTGGAACCAGTATGCTGAATTGTTTTGAAAACAACAGTCATTTCCCAGACAACCAAACACTTGACAACCTCTGCATTGTAGATTTCTGCACACTAGTGTTTGGATCTCTGAAATTATACATTCCTATATTTCAGAAGTGCACGTTTTCCAGATGGCGTCGAAATGGATTTGAATACTAAGAACTGAAGAAGAGAAATGATGCTATGCTTTGAATAGTATTGATGTGAAGGTATATTTACTCATTAATTATTCGACAGATTAACTGAAACCTTCATCAGATATGTAAAGATCAGATGGAAAATGATGTGAAATATAGAGTGGACAATATGTTGAGGATATACAATGGTCCTGGTACTAGAGAGAGAAATTCAATTTACAATCAATACGTGTACCTGAATAACAATTATGTGGTCATGTGAATTCTTCATTTGTAAAGACTTACTACCTGAATTTATAATAGGACAACTTTGATTATATTTTATGAAATTATTTTAGATTTTGTAAACGTTTAACGTATATTATTACGAAAATCATCCCATTAGCTTATTCGTATCAGGGTATTTCACCGAGAATTTTCTTCTAAATTTGCATTTTGATCTTATGTGTGCATTATGTGGAGGAGATACGCTCTATCTTTCAGTTATTACAATTAAGTGTCTTGGAATAAAAATATGTTTGGTACAAATTAAGCAGAAATATTCAAGAGTACATGATACTACCTCACTCAAATTGCCCGAAGAGAGAAAAGGAAAATCCTCCCCGTGTTACCTACTTTACCCAACCCACCATTCCCGTAGGACAGAGGGAGCACGTAGAAACGGGATTGTTGGTCGGGAATCCTGTCACTTTTCTGATGGTGTTCCCTCAATCTCTTTAGTAAGGCTTTTTTGAAGAATAGCATATCAAACACGTTGAAGTTTCATCAAATCTACTACATGATCTGTATATGATTTCACTTCTATATCAATTGCACTTCAAATAATATATGAATCTTGTATAATGTTCAAAGTAATGGGAAACCGTAGAATGTGGAATATTGTAATTGAAAGCAAAAGTCATCGAATACTACCCCACCTAGCCCGCCATTCCAGAATAATATCTACATTTTTATATTTACTCTCATTTCTATATTAATATACATCAAATTTTTTTAGTTTAAAACAGTGGTCGACGTTTTACAAAAAATTGATCCTACCTATAGCAATATATTATAAGGGAAATATATTTAATGTTGATCCTGGTTACGATACACATTTAATTAATCCTTCACGTCTTAATTTCTAAGAAAATCGCGACAAAAATATTTATATCTGCGTTCATAAAGCATTTGTTACATAACGCAGCAACAGAAATTTTTTACGAGTAAAAATTCAATATTTTTAATCCGATATTGAATCAGGATTTGGGTTAAAAAACAGAGTTCTCCCCTGTACATAGCACCACGCCATGAAAGCGTATAGGGGGTGTGTTCAATTTTGATTGCACAATATACATCCTTTTCCTACTCCATGAAAAATGTATCCCTCGTGACGTCATTTTCCGTCATGATCGTTTGTCAATCATCCAAACATATTGTAACATTTACATTCGGACATTTCGTGGAGAAAATATTTATCAGGGATTTCGTTAACAAAACTTATGTTGTCACAGTTCACATATATTTTGTGCCAATCTTGAACGCGGAATGCGTATTAAATGTTTCTAATTCAACATGCACTTATATTTCAGAATTGGTAGAATTTGTGATGTATAGAATCTATATTTAACCACGATCTGAACAAAGACATTTCTTGCTGCAATAACGAAACTACGCATTTTGTCTAAAAGAGAAGGAACTTAATATATTTCTAAAGACAATAAACGTTAAGGGTAAAATTAGAATACGTTTTTGGAACCAGTATGCTGAATTGTTTTGAAAACAACAGTCATTTCCCAGAAAACCAAACACTTGACAACCTCTGCATTGTAGATTTCTGCACACTTGTGTTTGGATCTCTGAAATTATACATTCCTATATTTCAGAAGTGCACGTTTTCCAGATGGCGTCGAAATGGATTTGAATACTAAGAACTGAAGAAGAGAAATGATGCTATGCTTTGAATAGTATTGATGTGAAGGTATATTTACTCATTAATTATTCGACATATTAACTGAAACCTTCATCAGATATGTAAAGATCAGATGGAAAATGATGTGAAATATAGAGTGGACAATATGTTGAGGATATACAATGGTCCTGGTACTAGAGAGAGAAATTCAATTTACAATCAATACGTGTACCTGAATAACAATTATGTGGTCATGTGAATTCTTCATTTGTAAAGAATTACTACCTGAATTTATAATAGGACAACTTTGATTATATTTTATGAAATTATTTTAGATTTTGTAAACGTTTAACGTATATTATTACGAAAATCATCCCATTAGCTTATTCGTATCATGGTATTTCACAGAGAATTTTCTTCTAAATTTGCATTTTGATCTTATGTGAGCGTTATGTGGAGGAAATACGCTCTATCTTTCAGTTATTACAATTAAGTGTCTTGGAATAAAAATATGTTTGGTACAAATTAAGCAGAAATATTCAAGAGTACATGATACTACCTCACTCAAATTGCCCGAAGAGAGAAAAGGAAAATCCTCCCCGTGTTACATACTTTACCCAACCCACCATTCCCGTAGGACAGAGGGAGCACGTAGAAACGAGATTGTTGGTCGGGAATCCTGTCACTTTTCTGATGGTGTTCCCTCAATCTCTTTAGTAAGGCTTTTTTGAAGAATAGCATATCAAACACGTTGAAGTTTCATCAAATCTACTACATGATCTGTATATGATTTCACTTCTATATCAATTGCACTTCAAATAACATATGAATCTTGTATAATGTTCAAAGTAATGGGAAACCGTAGAATGTGGAATATTGTAATTGAAAGCAAAAGTCATCGAATACTACCCCACCTAGCCCGCCATTCCAGAATAATATCTACATTTTTATATTTACTCTCATTTCTATATTAATATACATCAAATTTTTTGAGTTTAAAACAGTGGTCGACGTTTTACAAAAAATTGATCCTATCTATAGCAATATATTATAACGGAAATATATTTAATGTTGATCCTGGTTTTGATACACATTTAATTAATCCTTCACGTCTTAATTTCTAAGAAAATCGCGACAAGAATATTTATATAAGCGTTCATAATGCATTTGTTACATAACGCAGAAACAGAAATTTTTACGAGTAAAAATTCAATATTTTTAATCCGATATTGAATCAGGATTTGGGTTAAAAAGACAGAGTTCTCCCCTGTGCATAGCACCACGCAATGAAAGCGTATAGGGGGTGTGTTCAATTTTGATTGCACAATATACATCCTTTTCCTACTCCATGAAAAATGTATCCCTCGTGACGTCATTTTCCGTCATGATCGTTTGTCAATCATCCAAACATATTGTAACATTTACATTCGGACATTTCGTGGAGAAAATATTTATCAGGGATTTCGTTAACAAAACTTACGTTGTCACAGTTCACATATATTTTGTGCCAATCTTGAACGCGGAATGCGTATTAAATGTTTCTAATTCAACATGCACTTATATTTCAGAATTGGTAGAATTTGTGATGTATAGAATCTATATTTAACCACGATCTGAACAAAGACATTTCTTGCTGCAATAACGAAACTACGCATTTTGTCTAAAAGAGAAGGAACTTAATATATTTCTAAAGACAATAAACGTTAAGGGTAAAATTAGAATACGTTTTTGGAACCAGTATGCTGAATTGTTTTGAAAACAACAGTCATTTCCCAGACAACCAAACACTTGACAACCTCTGCATTGTAGATTTCTGCACACTAGTGTTTGGATCTCTGAAATTATACATTCCTATATTTCAGAAGTGCACGTTTTCCAGATGGCGTCGAAATGGATT
The DNA here is from genome assembly GCF_977018435.1 of Lepisma saccharinum. Classification (NCBI taxonomy): domain Eukaryota; kingdom Metazoa; phylum Arthropoda; class Insecta; order Zygentoma; family Lepismatidae; genus Lepisma; species Lepisma saccharinum. Next base: position 38,887,975 of record NC_139234.1, read on the forward strand.
TGAATACTAAGAACTGAAGAAGAGAAAAGATGCTATGCTTTGAATAGTATTGATGTGAAGGTATATTTACTCATTAATTATTCGACAGATTAACTGAAACCTTCATCAGATATGTAAAGATCAGATGGAAAATGATGTGAAATATAGAGTGGACAATATGTTGAGGATATACAATGGTCCTGGTACTAGAGAGAGAAATTCAATTTACAATCAATACGTGTACCTGAATAACAATTATGTGGTCATGTGAATTCTTCATTTGTAAAGACTTACTACCTGAATTTATAATAGGACAACTTTGATTATATTTTATGAAATTATTTTAGATTTTGTAAACGTTTAACGTATATTATTACGAAAATCATCCCATTAGCTTATTCGTATCATGGTATTTCACAGAGAATTTTCTTCTAAATTTGCATTTTGATCTTATGTGTGCGTTATGTGGAGGAAATACGCTCTATCTTTCAGTTATTACAATTAAGTGTCTTGGAATAAAAATATGTTTGGTACAAATTAAGCAGAAATATTCAAGAGTACATGATACTACCTCACTCAAATTGCCCGAAGAGAGAAAAGGAAAATCCTCCCCGTGTTACCTACTTTACCCAACCCACCATTCCCGTAGGACAGAGGGAGCACGTAGAAACGAGATTGTTGGTCGGGAATCCTGTCACTTTTCTGATGGTGTTCCCTCAATCTCTTTAGTAAGACTTTTTTGAAGAATAGCATATCAAACACGTTGAAGTTTCATCAAATCTACTACATGATCTGTATATGATTTCACTTCTATATCAATTGCACTTCAAATAATATATGAATCTTGTATAATGTTCAAAGTAATGGGAAACCGTAGAATGTGGAATATTGTAATTGAAAGCAAAAGTCATCGAATACTACCCCACCTAGCCCGCCATTCCAGAATAATATCTACATTTTTATATTTACTCTCATTTCTATATTAATATACATCAAATTTTTGAGTTTAAAACAGTGGTTGACGTTTTACAAAAAATTGATCCTATCTATAGCAATAGATTATAACGGAAATATATTTAATGTTGATCCTGGTTATGATACACATTTAATTAATCCTTCACGTCTTAATTTCTAAGAAAATCGCGACAAGAATATTTATATCTGCGTTCATAAAGCATTTGTTACGTAACGCAGCAACAGAAATTTTTTACGAGTAAAAATTCAATATTTTTAATCCGATATTGAATCAGGATTTGGGTTAAAAAACAGAGTTCTCTCCTGTGCATAGCACCACGCCATGAAAGCGTATAGGGGGTGTGTTCAATTTTGATTGCACAATATAAATCCTTTTCCTACTCCATGAAAAATGTATCCCTCGTGACGTCATTTTCCGTCATGATCGTTTGTCAATCATCCAAACATATTGTAACATTTACATTCGGACATTTCGTGGAGAAAATATTTATCAGGGATTTCGTTAACAAAACTTACGTTGTCACAGTTCACATATATTTTGTGCCAATCTTGAACGCGGAATGCGTATTGAATGTTTCTAATTCAACATGCACTTATATTTCAGAATTGGTAGAATTTGTGATGTATAGAATCTATATTCAACCACGATCTGAACAAAGACATTTCTTGCTGCAATAACGAAACTACGCATTTTGTCTAAAAGAGAAGGAACTTAATATATTTCTAAAGACAATAAACGTTAAGGGTAAAATTAGAATACGTTTTTGGAACCAGTATGCTGAATTGTTTTGAAAACAACAGTCATTTCCCAGACAACCAAACACTTGACAACCTCTGCATTGTAGATTTCTGCACACTAGTGTTTGGATCTCTGAAATTATACATTCCTATATTTCAGAAGTGCACGTTTTCCAGATGGTGTCGAAATGGATTTGAATACTAAGAACTGAAGAAGAGAAAAGATGCTATGCTTTGAATAGTATTGATGTGAAGGTATATTTACTCATTAATTATTCGACAGATTAACTGAAACCTTCATCAGATATGTAAAGATCAGATGGAAAATGATGTGAAATATAGAGTGGACAATATGTTGAGGATATACAATGGTCCTGGTACTAGAGAGAGAAATTCAATTTACAATCAATACGTGTACCTGAATAACAATTATGTGGTCATGTGAATTCTTCATTTGTAAAGACTTACTACCTGAATTTATAATAGGACAATTTTGATTATATTTTATGAAATTATTTTAGATTTTGTAAACGTTTAACGTATATTATTACGAAAATCATCCCATTAGCTTATTCGTATCAGGGTATTTCACAGAGAATTTTCTTCTAAATTTGCATTTTGATCTTATGTGTGCATTATGTGGAGGAGATACGCTCTATCTTTCAGTTATTACAATTAAGTGTCTTGGAATAAAAATATGTTTGGTACAAATTAAGCAGAAATATTCAAGAGTACATGATACTACCTCACTCAAATTGCCCGAAGAGAGAAAAGGAAAATCCTCCCCGTGTTACCTACTTTACCCAACCCACCATTCCCGTAGGACAGAGGGAGCACGTAAAAACGAGATTGTTGGTCGGGAATCCTGTCACTTTTCTGATGGTGTTCCCTCAATCTCTTTAGTAAGGCTTTTTTGAAAAATAGCATATCAAACACGTTGAAGTTTCATCAAATCTACTACATGATCTGTATATGATTTCACTTCTATATCAATTGCACTTCAAATAATATATGAATCTTGTATAATGTTCAAAGTAATGGGAAACCGTAGAATGTGGAATATTGTAATTGAAAGCAAAAGTCATCGAATACTACCCCACCTAGCCCGCCATTCCAGAATAATATCTACATTTTTATATTTACTCTCATTTCTATATTAATATACATCAAATTTTTTGAGTTTAAAACAGTGGTCGACGTTTTACAAAAAATTGATCCTATCTATAGCAATATATTATAACGGAAATATATTTAATGTTGATCCTGGTTATGATACACATTTAATTAATCCTTCACGTCTTAATTTCTAAGAAAATCGCGACAAGAATATTTATATCTGCGTTCATAAAGCATTTGTTACATAACGCAGCAACAGAAATTTTTTACGAGTAAAAATTCAATATTTTGAATCCGATATTGAATCAGGATTTGGGTTAAAAACAGAGTTCTCCCCTGTACATAGCACCACGCCATGAAAGCGTATAGGGGGTGTGTTCAATTTTGATTGCACAATATACATCCTTTTCCTACTCCATGAAAAATGTATCCCTTGTGACATCATTTTCCGTCATGATCGTTTGTCAATCATCCAAAGATATTGTAACATTTACATTCGGACATTTCGTGGAGAAAATATTTATCAGGGATTTCGTTAACAAAACTTATGTTGTCACAGTTCACATATATTTTGTGCCAATCTTGAACGCGGAATGCGTATTAAATGTTTCTAATGCAACATGCACTTATATTTCAGAATTGGTAGAATTTGTGATGTATAGAATCTATATTTAACCACGATCTGAACAAAGACATTTCTTGCTGCAATAACGAAACTACGCATTTTGTCTAAAAGAGAAGGAACTTAATATATTTCTAAAGACAATAAACGTTAAGGGTAAAATTAGAATACGTTTTTGGAACCAGTATGCTGAATTGTTTTGAAAACAACAGTCATTTCCCAGACAACCAAACACTTGACAACCTCTGCATTGTAGATTTCTGCACACTAGTGTTTGGATCTCTGAAATTATACATTCCTATATTTCAGAAGTGCACGTTTTCCAGATGGCGTCGAAATGGATTTGAATACTAAGAACTGAAGAAGAGAAAAGATGCTATGCTTTGAATAGTATTGATGTGAAGGTATATTTACTCATTAATTATTCGACAGATTAACTGAAACCTTCATCAGATATGTAAAGATCAGATGGAAAATGATGTGAAATATAGAGTGGACAATATGTTGAGGATATACAATGGTCCTGGTACTAGAGAGAGAAATTCAATTTACAATCAATACGTGTACCTGAATAACAATTATGTGGTCATGTGAATTCTTCATTTGAAAAGACTTACTACCTGAATTTATAATAGGACAACTTTGATTATATTTTATGAAATTATTTTAGATTTTGTAAACGTTTAACGTATATTATTACGAAAATCATCCCATTAGCTTATTCGTATCAGGGTATTTCACAGAGAATTTTCTTCTAAATTTGCATTTTGATCTGATGTGTGCATTATGTGGAGGAGATACGCTCTATCTTTCAGTTATTACAATTAAGTGTCTTGGAATAAAAATATGTTTGGTACAAATTAAGCAGAAATATTCAAGAGTACATGATACTACCTCACTCAAATTGCCCGAAGAGAGAAAAGGAAAATCCTCCCCGTGTTACCTACTTTACCCAACCCACAATTCCCGTAGGACAGAGGGAGCACGTAGAAACGAGATTGTTGGTCGGGAATCCTGTCACTTTTCTGATGGTGTTCCCTCAATCTCTTTAGTAAGGCTTTTTTGAAGAATAGCATATCAAACACGTTGAAGTTTCATCAAATCTACTACATGATCTGTATATGATTTCACTTCTATATCAATTGCACTTCAAATAATATATGAATCTTGTATAATGTTCAAAGTAATGGGAAACCGTAGAATGTGGAATATTGTAATTGAAAGCAAAAGTCATCGAATACTACCCCACCTAGCCCGCCATTCCAGAATAATATCTACATTTTTATATTTACTCTCATTTCTATATTAATATACATCTAATTTTTTGAGTTTAAAACAGTGGTCGACGTTTTACAAAAAATTGATCCTATCTATAGCAATATATTATAACGGAAATATATTTAATGTTGATCCTGGTTATGATACACATTTAATTAATCCTTCACGTCTTAATTTCTAAGAAAATCGCGACAAGAATATTTATATCTGCGTTCATACAGCATTTGTTACATAACGCAGCAACAGAAATTTTTTACGAGTAAGAATTCAATATTTTTAATCCGATATTGAATCAGGATTTGGGATAAAAAACAGAGTTCTCCCCTGTGCATAGCACCAGGCCATGAAAGCGTATAGGGGGTGTGTTCAATTTTGATTGCACAATATACATCCTTTTCCTACTCCATGAAAAATGTATCCCTCGTGATGTCATTTTCCGTCATGATCGTTTGTCAATCATCCAAACATATTGTAACATTTACATTCGGTCATTTCGTGGAGAAAATATTTATCAGGGTTTTCTTTAACAAAACTTATGTTGTCACAGTTCACATATATTTTGTGCCAATCTTGAACGCGGAATGCGTATTAAATGTTTCTATTTCAACATGCACTTATATTTCAGAATTGGTAGAATTTGTGATGTATAGAATCTATATTTAACCACGATCTGAACAAAGAAATTTCTTCCTGCAATAACGAAACTACGCATTTTGTCTAAAAGAGAAGGAACTTAATATATTTCTAAAGACAATAAACGTTAAGGGTAAAATTAGAATACGTTTTTGGAACCAGTATGCTGAATTGTTTTGAAAACAACAGTCATTGCCCAGACAACCAAACACTTGACAACCTCTGCATTGTAGATTTCTGCACACTAGTGTTTGGATCTCTGAAATTATACATTCCTATATTTCAGAAGTGCACGTTTTCCAGATGGCGTCGAAATGGATTTGAATACTAAGAACTGAAGAAGAGAAAAGATGCTATGCTTTGAATAGTATTGATGTGAAGGTATATTTACTCATTAATTATTCGACAGATTAACTGAAACCTTCATCAGATATGTAAAGATCAGATGGAAAATGATGTGAAATATAGAGTGGACAATATGTTGAGGATATACAATGGTCCTGGTACTAGAGAGAGAAATTCAATTTACAATCAATACGTGTACCTGAATAACAATTATGTGGTCATGTGAATTCTTCATTTGTAAAGAATTACTACCTGAATTTATAATAGGACAACTTTGATTATATTTTATGAAATTATTTTAGATTTTGTAAACGTTTAACGTATATTATTACGAAAATCATCCCATTAGCTTATTCGTATCAGGGTATTTCACAGAGAATTTTCTTCTAAATTTGCATTTTGATCTTATGTGTGCGTTATGTGGAGGAAATACGCTCTATCTTTCAGTTATTACAATTAAGTGTCTTGGAATAAAAATATGTTTGGTACAAATTAAGCAGAAATATTCAAGAGTACATGATACTACCTCACTCAAATTGCCCGAAGAGAGAAAAGGAAAATCCTCCCCGTGTTACCTACTTTACCCAACCCACAATTCCCGTAGGACAGAGGGAGCACGTAGAAACGAGATTGTTGGTCGGAAATCCTGTCACTTTTCTGATGGTGTTCCCTCAATCTCATTAGTAAGGCTTTTTTGAAGAATAGCATATCAAACACGTTGAAGTTTCATCAAATCTACTACATGATCTGTATATGATTTCACTTCTATATCAATTGCACTTCAAATAATATATGAATCTTGTATAATGTTCAAAGTAATGGGAAACCGTAGAATGTGGAATATTGTAATTGAAAGCAAAAGTCATCGAATACTACCCCACCTAGCCCGCCATTCCAGAATAATATCTACATTTTTATATTTACTTTCATTTCTATATTAATATACATCTAATTTTTTGAGTTTAAAACAGTGGTCGACGTTTTTCAAAAAATTGATCCTATCTATAGCAATATATTATAACGGAAATATATTTAATGTTGATCCTGGTTATGATACACATTTAATTAATCCTCACGTCTTAATTTCTAAGAAAATCGCGACAAGAATATTTATATCTGCGTTCATAAAGCATTTGTTACATAACGCAGCAACAGAAATTTTTTACGAGTAAAAATTCAATATTTTTAATCCGATATTGAATCAGGATTTGGGTTAAAAAACAGAGTTCTGCCCTGTGCATAGCACCACGCCATGAAAGCGTATAGGGGGTGTGTTCAATTTTGATTGCACAATATACATCCTTTTCCTACTCCATGAAAAATGTATCCCTCGTGACGTCATTTTCCGTCATGATCGTTTGTCAATCATCCAAACATATTGTAACATTTACATTCGGACATTTCGTGGAGAAAATATTTATCAGGGATTTCGTTAACAAAACTTACGTTGTCACAGTTCACATATATTTTGTGCCAATCTTGAACGCGGAATGCGTATCAAATGTTTCTAATTCAACATGCACTTATATTTCAGAATTGGTAGAATTTGTGATGTATAGAATCTATATTTAACCACGATCTGAACAAAGACATTTCTTGCTGCAATAACGAAACTACGCATTTTGTCTAAAAGAGAAGGAACTTAATATATTTCTAAAGACAATAAACGTTAAGGGTAAAATTAGAATACGTTTTTGGAACCAGTATGCTGAATTGTTTTGAAAACAACAGTCATTTCCCAGACAACCAAACATTTGACAACCTCTGCATTGTAGATTTCTGCACACTAGTGTTTGGATCTCTGAAATTATACATTCCTATATTTCAGAAGTGCACGTTTTCCAGATGGCGTCGAAATGGATTTGAATACTAAGAACTGAAGAAGAGAAAAGATGCTATGCTTTGAATAGTATTGATGTGAAGGTATATTTACTCAATAATTATTCGACAGATTAACTGAAACCTTCATCAGATATGTAAAGATCAGATGGAAAATGATGTGAAATATAGAGTGGACAATATGTTGAGGATATACAATGGTCCTGGTACTAGAGAGAGAAATTCAATTTACAATCAATACGTGTACCTGAATAACAATAATGTGGTCATGTGAATTCTTCATTTGTAAAGAATTACTACCTGAATTTATAATAGGACAACTTTGATTATATTTTATGAAATTATTTTAGATTTTGTAAACGTTTAACGTATATTATTACGAAAATCATCCCATTAGCTTATTCGTATCATGGTATTTCACAGAGAATTTTCTTCTAAATTTGCATTTTGATCTTATGTGTGCGTTATGTGGAGGAAATACGCTCTATCTTTCAGTTATTACAATTAAGTGTCTTGGAATAAAAATATGTTTGGTACAAATTAAGCAGAAATATTCAAGAGTACATCATACTACCTCACTCAAATTGCCCGAAGAGAGAAATGGAAAATCCTCCCCGTGTTACCTACTTTACCCAACCCACCATTCCCGTAGGACAGAGGGAGCACGTAGAAACGAGATTGTTGGTCGGGAATCCTGTCACTTTTCTGATGGTGTTCCCTCAATCTCTTTAGTAAGGCTTTTTTAAAGAATAGCATATCAAACACGTTGAAGTTTCATCAAATCTACTACATGATCTGTATATGATTTCACTTCTATATCAATTGCACTTCAAATAAAATATGAATCTTGTATAATGTTCAAAGTAATGGGAAACCGTAGAATGTGGAATATTGTAATTGAAAGCAAAAGTCATCGAATACTACCCCACCTAGCCCGCCATTCCAGAATAATATCTACATTTTTATATTTACTCTCATTTCTATATTAATATACATCTAATTTTTTGAGTTTAAAACAGTGGTCGACGTTTTACAAAAAATTGATCCTATCTATAGCAATATATTATAACGGAAATATATTTAATGTTGATCCTGGTTATGATACACATTTAATTAATCCTTCACGTCTTAATTTCTAAGAAAATCGCGACAAGAATATTTATATCTGCGTTCATAAAGCATTTGTTACATAACGCAGCAACAGAAATTTTTTACGAGTAAAAATTCAATATTTTTAATCCGATATTGAATCAGGATTTGGGTTATAAAACAGAGTTCTCCCCTGTACATAGCACCACGCCATGAAAGCGTGTAGGGTGTGTGTTCAATTTTGATTGCACAATATACATCCTTTTCCTACTCCATGAAAAATGTATCCCTCGTGACGTCATTTTCCGTCATGATCGTTTGTCAATCATCCAAACATATTGTAACATTTACATTCGGACATTTCGTGGAGAAAATATTTATCAGGGATTTCGTTAACAAAACTTACGTTGTCACAGTTCACATATATTTTGTGCCAATCTTGAACGCGGAATGCGTATTAAATGTTTCTAATTCAACATGCACTTATATTTCAGAATTGGTAGAATTTGTGATGTATAGAATCTATATTTAACCACGATCTGAACAAAGACATTTCTTGCTGCAATAACGAAACTACGCATTTTGTCTAAAAGAGAAGGAACTTAATATATTTCTAAAGACAATAAACGTTAAGGGTAAAATTAGAATACGTTTTTGGAACCAGTATGCTGAATTGTTTTGAAAACAACAGTCATTTCCCAGACAACCAAACACTTGACAACCTCTGCATTGTAGATTTCTGCACACTAGTGTTTGGATCTCTGAAATTATACATTCCTATATTTCAGAAGTGCACGTTTTCCAGATGGCGTCGAAATGGATTTGAATACTAAGAACTGAAGAAGAGAAATGATGCTATGCTTTGAATAGTATTGATGTGAAGGTATATTTACTCATTAATTATTCGACAGATTAACTGAAACCTTCATCAGATATGTAAAGATCACATGGAAAATGATGTGAAATATAGAGTGGACAATATGTTGAGGATATACAATGGTCCTGGTACTAGAGAGAGAAATTCAATTTACAATCAATACGTGTACCTGAATAACAATTATGTGGTCATGTGAATTCTTCATTTGTAAAGAATTACTATTTGAATTTATAATAGAACAACTTTGATTATATTTTATGAAATTATTTTAGATTTTGTAAACGTTTAACGTATATTATTACGAAAATCATCCCATTAGCTTATTCGTATCATGGTATTTCACAGAGAATTTTCTTCTAAATTTGCATTTTGATCTTATGTGTACGTTATGTGGAGGAAATACGCTCTATCTTTCAGTTATTACAATTAAGTGTCTTGGAATAAAAATATGTTTGGTACAAATTAAGCAGAAATATTCAAGAGTACATGATACTACCTCACTCAAATTGCCCGAAGAGAGAAAAGGAAAATCCTCCCCGTGTTACCTACTTTACCCAACCCACCATTCCCGTAGGACAGAGGGAGCACGTAGAAACGAGATTGTTGGTCGGGAATCCTGTCACTTTTCTGATGGTGTTCCCTCAATCTCTTTAGTAAGGCTTTTTTGAAGAATAGCATATCAAACACGTTGAAGTTTCATCAAATCTACTACATGATCTGTATATGATTTCACTTCTATATCAATTGCACTTCAAATAATATATGAATCTTGTATAATGTTCAAAGTAATGGGAAACCGTAGAATGTGGAATATTGTAATTGAAAGCAAAAGTCATCGAATACTACCCCACCTAGCCCGCCATTCCAGAATAATATCTACATTTTTATATTTACTTTCATTTCTATATTAATATACATCTAATTTTTTGAGTTTAAAACAGTGGTCGACGTTTTTCAAAAAATTGATCCTATCTATAGCAATATATTATAACGGAAATATATTTAATGTTGATCCTGGTTATGATACACATTTAATTAATCCTCACGTCTTAATTTCTAAGAAAATCGCGACAAGAATATTTATATCTGCGTTCATAAAGCATTTGTTACATAACGCAGCAACAGAAATTTTTTACGAGTAAAAATTCAATATTTTTAATCCGATATTGAATCAGGATTTGGGTTAAAAAACAGAGTTCTGCCCTGTGCATAGCACCACGCCATGAAAGCGTATAGGGGGTGTGTTCAATTTTGATTGCACAATATACATCCTTTTCCTACTCCATGAAAAATGTATCCCTCGTGACGTCATTTTCCGTCATGATCGTTTGTCAATCATCCAAACATATTGTAACATTTACATTCGGACATTTCGTGGAGAAAATATTTATCAGGGATTTCGTTAACAAAACTTACGTTGTCACAGTTCACATATATTTTGTGCCAATCTTGAACGCGGAATGCGTATCAAATGTTTCTAATTCAACATGCACTTATATTTCAGAATTGGTAGAATTTGTGATGTATAGAATCTATATTTAACCACGATCTGAACAAAGACATTTCTTGCTGCAATAACGAAACTACGCATTTTGTCTAAAAGAGAAGGAACTTAATATATTTCTAAAGACAATAAACGTTAAGGGTAAAATTAGAATACGTTTTTGGAACCAGTATGCTGAATTGTTTTGAAAACAACAGTCATTTCCCAGACAACCAAACATTTGACAACCTCTGCATTGTAGATTTCTGCACACTAGTGTTTGGATCTCTGAAATTATACATTCCTATATTTCAGAAGTGCACGTTTTCCAGATGGCGTCGAAATGGATTTGAATACTAAGAACTGAAGAAGAGAAAAGATGCTATGCTTTGAATAGTATTGATGTGAAGGTATATTTACTCAATAATTATTCGACAGATTAACTGAAACCTTCATCAGATATGTAAAGATCAGATGGAAAATGATGTGAAATATAGAGTGGACAATATGTTGAGGATATACAATGGTCCTGGTACTAGAGAGAGAAATTCAATTTACAATCAATACGTGTACCTGAATAACAATAATGTGGTCATGTGAATTCTTCATTTGTAAAGAATTACTACCTGAATTTATAATAGGACAACTTTGATTATATTTTATGAAATTATTTTAGATTTTGTAAACGTTTAACGTATATTATTACGAAAATCATCCCATTAGCTTATTCGTATCATGGTATTTCACAGAGAATTTTCTTCTAAATTTGCATTTTGATCTTATGTGTGCGTTATGTGGAGGAAATACGCTCTATCTTTCAGTTATTACAATTAAGTGTCTTGGAATAAAAATATGTTTGGTACAAATTAAGCAGAAATATTCAAGAGTACATGATACTACCTCACTCTAATTGCCCGAAGAGAGAAATGGAAAATCCTCCCCGTGTTACCTACTTTACCCAACCCACCATTCCCGTAGGACAGAGGGAGCACGTAGAAACGAGATTGTTGGTCGGGAATCCTGTCACTTTTCTGATGGTGTTCCCTCAATCTCTTTAGTAAGGCTTTTTTAAAGAATAGCATATCAAACACGTTGAAGTTTCATCAAATCTACTACATGATCTGTATATGATTTCACTTCTATATCAATTGCACTTCAAATAAAATATGAATCTTGTATAATGTTCAAAGTAATGGGAAACCGTAGAATGTGGAATATTGTAATTGAAAGCAAAAGTCATCGAATACTACCCCACCTAGCCCCCCATTCCAGAATAATATCTACATTTTTATATTTACTCTCATTTCTATATTAATATACATCTAATTTTTTGAGTTTAAAACAGTGGTCGACGTTTTACAAAAAATTGATCCTATCTATAGCAATATATTATAACGGAAATATATTTAATGTTGATCCTGGTTATGATACACATTTAATTAATCCTTCACGTCTTAATTTCTAAGAAAATCGCGACAAGAATATTTATATCTGCGTTCATAAAGCATTTGTTACATAACGCAGCAACAGAAATTTTTTACGAGTAAAAATTCAATATTTTGAATCCGATATTGAATCAGGATTTGGGTTAAAAACAGAGTTCTCCCCTGTACATAGCACCACGCCATGAAAGCGTATAGGGGGTGTGTTCAATTTTGATTGCACAATATACATCCTTTTCCTACTCCATGAAAAATGTATCCCTTGTGACATCATTTTCCGTCATGATCGTTTGTCAATCATCCAAAGATATTGTAACATTTACATTCGGACATTTCGTGGAGAAAATATTTATCAGGGATTTCGTTAACAAAACTTATGTTGTCACAGTTCACATATATTTTGTGCCAATCTTGAACGCGGAATGCGTATTAAATGTTTCTAATGCAACATGCACTTATATTTCAGAATTGGTAGAATTTGTGATGTATAGAATCTATATTTAACCACGATCTGAACAAAGACATTTCTTGCTGCAATAACGAAACTACGCATTTTGTCTAAAAGAGAAGGAACTTAATATATTTCTAAAGACAATAAACGTTAAGGGTAAAATTAGAATACGTTTTTGGAACCAGTATGCTGAATTGTTTTGAAAACAACAGTCATTTCCCAGACAACCAAACACTTGACAACCTCTGCATTGTAGATTTCTGCACACTAGTGTTTGGATCTCTGAAATTATACATTCCTATATTTCAGAAGTGCACGTTTTCCAGATGGCGTCGAAATGGATTTGAATACTAAGAACTGAAGAAGAGAAAAGATGCTATGCTTTGAATAGTATTGATGTGAAGGTATATTTACTCATTAATTATTCGACAGATTAACTGAAACCTTCATCAGATATGTAAAGATCAGATGGAAAATGATGTGAAATATAGAGTGGACAATATGTTGAGGATATACAATGGTCCTGGTACTAGAGAGAGAAATTCAATTTACAATCAATACGTGTACCTGAATAACAATTATGTGGTCATGTGAATTCTTCATTTGTAAAGAATTACTATTTGAATTTATAATAGGACAACTTTGATTATATTTTATGAAATTATTTTAGATTTTGTAAACGTTTAACGTATATTATTACGAAAATCATCCCATTAGCTTATTCGTATCAGGGTATTTCACAGAGAATTTTCTTCTAAATTTGCATTTTGATCTGATGTGTGCATTATGTGGAGGAGATACGCTCTATCTTTCAGTTATTACAATTAAGTGTCTTGGAATAAAAATATGTTTGGTACAAATTAAGCAGAAATATTCAAGAGTACATGATACTACCTCACTCAAATTGCCCGAAGAGAGAAAAGGAAAATCCTCCCCGTGTTACCTACTTTACCCAACCCACAATTCCCGTAGGACAGAGGGAGCACGTAGAAACGAGATTGTTGGTCGGGAATCCTGTCACTTTTCTGATGGTGTTCCCTCAATCTCTTTAGTAAGGCTTTTTTGAAGAATAGCATATCAAACACGTTGAAGTTTCATCAAATCTACTACATGATCTGTATATGATTTCACTTCTATATCAATTGCACTTCAAATAATATATGAATCTTGTATAATGTTCAAAGTAATGGGAAACCGTAGAATGTGGAATATTGTAATTGAAAGCAAAAGTCATCGAATACTACCCCACCTAGCCCGCCATTCCAGAATAATATCTACATTTTTATATTTACTCTCATTTCTATATTAATATACATCTAATTTTTTGAGTTTAAAACAGTGGTCGACGTTTTACAAAAAATTGATCCTATCTATAGCAATATATTATAACGGAAATATATTTAATGTTGATCCTGGTTATGATACACATTTAATTAATCCTTCACGTCTTAATTTCTAAGAAAATCGCGACAAGAATATTTATATCTGCGTTCATACAGCATTTGTTACATAACGCAGCAACAGAAATTTTTTACGAGTAAGAATTCAATATTTTTAATCCGATATTGAATCAGGATTTGGGATAAAAAACAGAGTTCTCCCCTGTGCATAGCACCAGGCCATGAAAGCGTATAGGGGGTGTGTTCAATTTTGATTGCACAATATACATCCTTTTCCTACTCCATGAAAAATGTATCCCTCGTGATGTCATTTTCCGTCATGATCGTTTGTCAATCATCCAAACATATTGTAACATTTACATTCGGTCATTTCGTGGAGAAAATATTTATCAGGGTTTTCTTTAACAAAACTTATGTTGTCACAGTTCACATATATTTTGTGCCAATCTTGAACGCGGAATGCGTATTAAATGTTTCTATTTCAACATGCACTTATATTTCAGAATTGGTAGAATTTGTGATGTATAGAATCTATATTTAACCACGATCTGAACAAAGAAATTTCTTCCTGCAATAACGAAACTACGCATTTTGTCTAAAAGAGAAGGAACTTAATATATTTCTAAAGACAATAAACGTTAAGGGTAAAATTAGAATACGTTTTTGGAACCAGTATGCTGAATTGTTTTGAAAACAACAGTCATTGCCCAGACAACCAAACACTTGACAACCTCTGCATTGTAGATTTCTGCACACTAGTGTTTGGATCTCTGAAATTATACATTCCTATATTTCAGAAGTGCACGTTTTCCAGATGGCGTCGAAATGGATTTGAATACTAAGAACTGAAGAAGAGAAAAGATGCTATGCTTTGAATAGTATTGATGTGAAGGTATATTTACTCATTAATTATTCGACAGATTAACTGAAACCTTCATCAGATATGTAAAGATCAGATGGAAAATGATGTGAAATATAGAGTGGACAATATGTTGAGGATATACAATGGTCCTGGTACTAGAGAGAGAAATTCAATTTACAATCAATACGTGTACCTGAATAACAATTATGTGGTCATGTGAATTCTTCATTTGTAAAGAATTACTACCTGAATTTATAATAGGACAACTTTGATTATATTTTATGAAATTATTTTAGATTTTGTAAACGTTTAACGTATATTATTACGAAAATCATCCCATTAGCTTATTCGTATCAGGGTATTTCACAGAGAATTTTCTTCTAAATTTGCATTTTGATCTTATGTGTGCGTTATGTGGAGGAAATACGCTCTATCTTTCAGTTATTACAATTAAGTGTCTTGGAATAAAAATATGTTTGGTACAAATTAAGCAGAAATATTCAAGAGTACATGATACTACCTCACTCAAATTGCCCGAAGAGAGAAAAGGAAAATCCTCCCCGTGTTACCTACTTTACCCAACCCACAATTCCCGTAGGACAGAGGGAGCACGTAGAAACGAGATTGTTGGTCGGAAATCCTGTCACTTTTCTGATGGTGTTCCCTCAATCTCATTAGTAAGGCTTTTTTGAAGAATAGCATATCAAACACGTTGAAGTTTCATCAAATCTACTACATGATCTGTATATGATTTCACTTCTATATCAATTGCACTTCAAATAATATATGAATCTTGTATAATGTTCAAAGTAATGGGAAACCGTAGAATGTGGAATATTGTAATTGAAAGCAAAAGTCATCGAATACTACCCCACCTAGCCCGCCATTCCAGAATAATATCTACATTTTTATATTTACTTTCATTTCTATATTAATATACATCTAATTTTTTGAGTTTAAAACAGTGGTCGACGTTTTTCAAAAAATTGATCCTATCTATAGCAATATATTATAACGGAAATATATTTAATGTTGATCCTGGTTATGATACACATTTAATTAATCCTCACGTCTTAATTTCTAAGAAAATCGCGACAAGAATATTTATATCTGCGTTCATAAAGCATTTGTTACATAACGCAGCAACAGAAATTTTTTACGAGTAAAAATTCAATATTTTTAATCCGATATTGAATCAGGATTTGGGTTAAAAAACAGAGTTCTGCCCTGTGCATAGCACCACGCCATGAAAGCGTATAGGGGGTGTGTTCAATTTTGATTGCACAATATACATCCTTTTCCTACTCCATGAAAAATGTATCCCTCGTGACGTCATTTTCCGTCATGATCGTTTGTCAATCATCCAAACATATTGTAACATTTACATTCGGACATTTCGTGGAGAAAATATTTATCAGGGATTTCGTTAACAAAACTTACGTTGTCACAGTTCACATATATTTTGTGCCAATCTTGAACGCGGAATGCGTATCAAATGTTTCTAATTCAACATGCACTTATATTTCAGAATTGGTAGAATTTGTGATGTATAGAATCTATATTTAACCACGATCTGAACAAAGACATTT
Organism: Lepisma saccharinum; assembly: GCF_977018435.1. Lineage (NCBI taxonomy): Eukaryota > Metazoa > Arthropoda > Insecta > Zygentoma > Lepismatidae > Lepisma > Lepisma saccharinum. The sequence continues at coordinate 38,904,693 of NC_139234.1, forward strand.
CTTGCTGCAATAACGAAACTACGCATTTTGTCTAAAAGAGAAGGAACTTAATATATTTCTAAAGACAATAAACGTTAAGGGTAAAATTAGAATACGTTTTTGGAACCAGTATGCTGAATTGTTTTGAAAACAACAGTCATTTCCCAGACAACCAAACATTTGACAACCTCTGCATTGTAGATTTCTGCACACTAGTGTTTGGATCTCTGAAATTATACATTCCTATATTTCAGAAGTGCACGTTTTCCAGATGGCGTCGAAATGGATTTGAATACTAAGAACTGAAGAAGAGAAAAGATGCTATGCTTTGAATAGTATTGATGTGAAGGTATATTTACTCAATAATTATTCGACAGATTAACTGAAACCTTCATCAGATATGTAAAGATCAGATGGAAAATGATGTGAAATATAGAGTGGACAATATGTTGAGGATATACAATGGTCCTGGTACTAGAGAGAGAAATTCAATTTACAATCAATACGTGTACCTGAATAACAATAATGTGGTCATGTGAATTCTTCATTTGTAAAGAATTACTACCTGAATTTATAATAGGACAACTTTGATTATATTTTATGAAATTATTTTAGATTTTGTAAACGTTTAACGTATATTATTACGAAAATCATCCCATTAGCTTATTCGTATCATGGTATTTCACAGAGAATTTTCTTCTAAATTTGCATTTTGATCTTATGTGTGCGTTATGTGGAGGAAATACGCTCTATCTTTCAGTTATTACAATTAAGTGTCTTGGAATAAAAATATGTTTGGTACAAATTAAGCAGAAATATTCAAGAGTACATCATACTACCTCACTCAAATTGCCCGAAGAGAGAAATGGAAAATCCTCCCCGTGTTACCTACTTTACCCAACCCACCATTCCCGTAGGACAGAGGGAGCACGTAGAAACGAGATTGTTGGTCGGGAATCCTGTCACTTTTCTGATGGTGTTCCCTCAATCTCTTTAGTAAGGCTTTTTTAAAGAATAGCATATCAAACACGTTGAAGTTTCATCAAATCTACTACATGATCTGTATATGATTTCACTTCTATATCAATTGCACTTCAAATAAAATATGAATCTTGTATAATGTTCAAAGTAATGGGAAACCGTAGAATGTGGAATATTGTAATTGAAAGCAAAAGTCATCGAATACTACCCCACCTAGCCCGCCATTCCAGAATAATATCTACATTTTTATATTTACTCTCATTTCTATATTAATATACATCTAATTTTTTGAGTTTAAAACAGTGGTCGACGTTTTACAAAAAATTGATCCTATCTATAGCAATATATTATAACGGAAATATATTTAATGTTGATCCTGGTTATGATACACATTTAATTAATCCTTCACGTCTTAATTTCTAAGAAAATCGCGACAAGAATATTTATATCTGCGTTCATAAAGCATTTGTTACATAACGCAGCAACAGAAATTTTTTACGAGTAAAAATTCAATATTTTTAATCCGATATTGAATCAGGATTTGGGTTATAAAACAGAGTTCTCCCCTGTACATAGCACCACGCCATGAAAGCGTGTAGGGGGTGTGTTCAATTTTGATTGCACAATATACATCCTTTTCCTACTCCATGAAAAATGTATCCCTCGTGACGTCATTTTCCGTCATGATCGTTTGTCAATCATCCAAACATATTGTAACATTTACATTCGGACATTTCGTGGAGAAAATATTTATCAGGGATTTCGTTAACAAAACTTACGTTGTCACAGTTCACATATATTTTGTGCCAATCTTGAACGCGGAATGCGTATTAAATGTTTCTAATTCAACATGCACTTATATTTCAGAATTGGTAGAATTTGTGATGTATAGAATCTATATTTAACCACGATCTGAACAAAGACATTTCTTGCTGCAATAACGAAACTACGCATTTTGTCTAAAAGAGAAGGAACTTAATATATTTCTAAAGACAATAAACGTTAAGGGTAAAATTAGAATACGTTTTTGGAACCAGTATGCTGAATTGTTTTGAAAACAACAGTCATTTCCCAGACAACCAAACACTTGACAACCTCTGCATTGTAGATTTCTGCACACTAGTGTTTGGATCTCTGAAATTATACATTCCTATATTTCAGAAGTGCACGTTTTCCAGATGGCGTCGAAATGGATTTGAATACTAAGAACTGAAGAAGAGAAATGATGCTATGCTTTGAATAGTATTGATGTGAAGGTATATTTACTCATTAATTATTCGACAGATTAACTGAAACCTTCATCAGATATGTAAAGATCACATGGAAAATGATGTGAAATATAGAGTGGACAATATGTTGAGGATATACAATGGTCCTGGTACTAGAGAGAGAAATTCAATTTACAATCAATACGTGTACCTGAATAACAATTATGTGGTCATGTGAATTCTTCATTTGTAAAGAATTACTATTTGAATTTATAATAGAACAACTTTGATTATATTTTATGAAATTATTTTAGATTTTGTAAACGTTTAACGTATATTATTACGAAAATCATCCCATTAGCTTATTCGTATCATGGTATTTCACAGAGAATTTTCTTCTAAATTTGCATTTTGATCTTATGTGTACGTTATGTGGAGGAAATACGCTCTATCTTTCAGTTATTACAATTAAGTGTCTTGGAATAAAAATATGTTTGGTACAAATTAAGCAGAAATATTCAAGAGTACATGATACTACCTCACTCAAATTGCCCGAAGAGAGAAAAGGAAAATCCTCCCCGTGTTACCTACTTTACCCAACCCACCATTCCCGTAGGACAGAGGGAGCACGTAGAAACGAGATTGTTGGTCGGGAATCCTGTCACTTTTCTGATGGTGTTCCCTCAATCTCTTTAGTAAGGCTTTTTTGAAGAATAGCATATCAAACACGTTGAAGTTTCATCAAATCTACTACATGATCTGTATATGATTTCACTTCTATATCAATTGCACTTCAAATAATATATGAATCTTGTATAATGTTCAAAGTAATGGGAAACCGTAGAATGTGGAATATTGTAATTGAAAGCAAAAGTCATCGAATACTACCCCACCTAGCCCGCCATTCCAGAATAATATCTACATTTTTATATTTACTTTCATTTCTATATTAATATACATCTAATTTTTTGAGTTTAAAACAGTGGTCGACGTTTTTCAAAAAATTGATCCTATCTATAGCAATATATTATAACGGAAATATATTTAATGTTGATCCTGGTTATGATACACATTTAATTAATCCTCACGTCTTAATTTCTAAGAAAATCGCGACAAGAATATTTATATCTGCGTTCATAAAGCATTTGTTACATAACGCAGCAACAGAAATTTTTTACGAGTAAAAATTCAATATTTTTAATCCGATATTGAATCAGGATTTGGGTTAAAAAACAGAGTTCTGCCCTGTGCATAGCACCACGCCATGAAAGCGTATAGGGGGTGTGTTCAATTTTGATTGCACAATATACATCCTTTTCCTACTCCATGAAAAATGTATCCCTCGTGACGTCATTTTCCGTCATGATCGTTTGTCAATCATCCAAACATATTGTAACATTTACATTCGGACATTTCGTGGAGAAAATATTTATCAGGGATTTCGTTAACAAAACTTACGTTGTCACAGTTCACATATATTTTGTGCCAATCTTGAACGCGGAATGCGTATCAAATGTTTCTAATTCAACATGCACTTATATTTCAGAATTGGTAGAATTTGTGATGTATAGAATCTATATTTAACCACGATCTGAACAAAGACATTTCTTGCTGCAATAACGAAACTACGCATTTTGTCTAAAAGAGAAGGAACTTAATATATTTCTAAAGACAATAAACGTTAAGGGTAAAATTAGAATACGTTTTTGGAACCAGTATGCTGAATTGTTTTGAAAACAACAGTCATTTCCCAGACAACCAAACATTTGACAACCTCTGCATTGTAGATTTCTGCACACTAGTGTTTGGATCTCTGAAATTATACATTCCTATATTTCAGAAGTGCACGTTTTCCAGATGGCGTCGAAATGGATTTGAATACTAAGAACTGAAGAAGAGAAAAGATGCTATGCTTTGAATAGTATTGATGTGAAGGTATATTTACTCAATAATTATTCGACAGATTAACTGAAACCTTCATCAGATATGTAAAGATCAGATGGAAAATGATGTGAAATATAGAGTGGACAATATGTTGAGGATATACAATGGTCCTGGTACTAGAGAGAGAAATTCAATTTACAATCAATACGTGTACCTGAATAACAATAATGTGGTCATGTGAATTCTTCATTTGTAAAGAATTACTACCTGAATTTATAATAGGACAACTTTGATTATATTTTATGAAATTATTTTAGATTTTGTAAACGTTTAACGTATATTATTACGAAAATCATCCCATTAGCTTATTCGTATCATGGTATTTCACAGAGAATTTTCTTCTAAATTTGCATTTTGATCTTATGTGTGCGTTATGTGGAGGAAATACGCTCTATCTTTCAGTTATTACAATTAAGTGTCTTGGAATAAAAATATGTTTGGTACAAATTAAGCAGAAATATTCAAGAGTACATGATACTACCTCACTCAAATTGCCCGAAGAGAGAAATGGAAAATCCTCCCCGTGTTACCTACTTTACCCAACCCACCATTCCCGTAGGACAGAGGGAGCACGTAGAAACGAGATTGTTGGTCGGGAATCCTGTCACTTTTCTGATGGTGTTCCCTCAATCTCTTTAGTAAGGCTTTTTTAAAGAATAGCATATCAAACACGTTGAAGTTTCATCAAATCTACTACATGATCTGTATATGATTTCACTTCTATATCAATTGCACTTCAAATAAAATATGAATCTTGTATAATGTTCAAAGTAATGGGAAACCGTAGAATGTGGAATATTGTAATTGAAAGCAAAAGTCATCGAATACTACCCCACCTAGCCCCCCATTCCAGAATAATATCTACATTTTTATATTTACTCTCATTTCTATATTAATATACATCTAATTTTTTGAGTTTAAAACAGTGGTCGACGTTTTACAAAAAATTGATCCTATCTATAGCAATATATTATAACGGAAATATATTTAATGTTGATCCTGGTTATGATACACATTTAATTAATCCTTCACGTCTTAATTTCTAAGAAAAATCGCGACAAGAATATTTATATCTGCGTTCATAAAGCATTTGTTACATAACGCAGCAACAGAAATTTTTTACGAGTAAAAATTCAATATTTTTAATCCGATATTGAATCAGGATTTGGGTTAAAAAACAGAGTTCTCCCCTGTACATAGCACCACGCCATGAAAGCGTGTAGGGGGTGTGTTCAATTTTGATTGCACAATATACATCCTTTTCCTACTCCATGAAAAATGTATCCCTCGTGACGTCATTTTCCGTCATGATCGTTTGTCAATCATCCAAACATATTGTAACATTTACATTCGGACATTTCGTGGAGAAAATATTTATCAGGGATTTCGTTAACAAAACTTATGTTGTCACAGTTCACATATATTTTGTGCCAATCTTGAACGCGGAATGCGTATTAAATGTTTCTAATTCAACATGCACTTATATTTCAGAATTGGTAGAATTTGTGATGTATAGAATCTATATTTAACCACGATCTGAACAAAGACATTTCTTGCTGCAATAACGAAACTACGCATTTTGTCTAAAAGAGAAGGAACTTAATATATTTCTAAAGACAATAAACGTTAAGGGTAAAATTAGAATACGCTTTTGGAACCAGTATGCTGAATTGTTTTGAAAACAACAGTCATTTCCCAGACAACCAAACACTTGACAACCTCTGCATTGTAGATTTCTGCACACTAGTGTTTGGATCTCTGAAATTATACATTCCTATATTTCAGAAGTGCACGTTTTCCAGATGGCGTCGAAATGGATTTGAATACTAAGAACTGAAGAAGAGAAAAGATGCTATGCTTTGAATAGTATTGATGTGAAGGTATATTTACTCATTAATTATTCGACAGATTAACTGAAACCTTCATCAGATATGTAAAGATCAGATGGAAAATGATGTGAAATATAGAGTGGACAATATGTTGAGGATATACAATGGTCCTGGTACTAGAGAGAGAAATTCAATTTACAATCAATACGTGTACCTGAATAACAATTATGTGGTCATGTGAATTCTTCATTTGTAAAGACTTACTACCTGAATTTATAATAGGACATCTTTGATTATATTTTATGAAATTATTTTAGATTTTGTAAACGTTTAACGTATATTATTACGAAAATCATCCCATTAGCTTATTCGTATCATGGTATTTCACAGAGAATTTTCTTCTAAATTTGCATTTTGATCTTATGTGTGCGTTATGTGGAGGAAATACGCTCTATCTTTCAGTTATTACAATTAAGTGTCTTGGAATAAAAATATGTTTGGTACAAATTAAGCAGAAATATTCAAGAGTACATGATACTACCTCACTCAAATTGCCCGAAGAGAGAAAAGGAAAATCCTCCCCGTGTTACCTACTTTACCCAACCCACCATTCCCGTAGGACAGAGGGAGCACGTAGAAACGAGATTGTTGGTCGGGAATCCTGTCACTTTTCTGATGGTGTTCCCTCAATCTCTTTAGTAAGACTTTTTTGAAGAATAGCATATCAAACACGTTGAAGTTTCATCAAATCTACTACATGATCTGTATATGATTTCACTTCTATATCAATTGCACTTCAAATAATATATGAATCTTGTATAATGTTCAAAGTAATGAGAAACAGTAGTTATGCACCCGCGTAGAGTCCGATAAATCAATTGATTGGAAAAGATCGATCAAAGATCAATTGATGACCAAGCAGTGTGGGCAAGCAAGGGTGGGTGTTTTGAGTGATGACGTCATAAATGGGTGTGGTTTATTTTGTGAGGAAGGATTTGATTGGTGTGACGTCATTGAATGGGTTGTGATTAATTTGTGAGGAGTGTTTTGATTGGTTGAGGAGGAAAAGTCGGTGGGGGAATTGATAAGATGGTTTCCTGTTGTTAATGATGAGGTGACGGTTTTCTGGGAATGTTGATATGGGTTGGGGTTTCCTGTTGTTAATGAGGAAGTGACTGTTTTCTGGGAATGATGATATGGGTTTCCGTTCCGGTTGGGGGGCGTAAATGACTGTTGAAGTTGATAAGAGTCGACGGATGAGAAGATAAAGGAGTTGGAAAGGAAATGTGTTGGGATGTTGAAGTGATATGGAGAGATTGTGGAACACGTGTTGGGACATGTCGGATGTTTCTTGGGCGTGTAGAAGTTTGTGGGAACGTTGATAAGGTATGACTGTGTGCAGGATACGTTAGTAGGCGGCGGAATGGAGAGCGGGAAAAAGAGCGGATGTGTGTAATTGGTTTTTAGGGGCGTTGGTTATGAGTTTAGTTGAGATAAATGCTATTTGTGTAGGAACATGTGCTGGTTGGGATTGTAAATGCAAAGATAGAGAAAATTTGATACTGTTTTTGCTGGATGGAGAACGGAAGGAAAGAAAAGAAAACAGTACGTTTCTCCGAAGAGGTGGATGTGTATGTGATACCGGGGGAGGAGGATCGACGAGGTACGTGGGCACTCGACGCTCTGCGCGAGAGGATGCGCAAGGAACTTCAGGGAGAAGTTATCAGCGAGGAAGAGGAGGGGTAGGTAGGTATATAAAAAGTTCCGTTGTGTTTGAATTTCACTATTCACCAGACATATTCAGCTGTGTACATCATTGGAGATAGTTGTTACCGGAGGAAGCGATAGAACAGCTATTCGAAGGAAGGTAAGTATGATGGGTTTGGTGTCCTGGGTGTTGACGTTTTTCGGTGGGGTGATTGGAAAATTATCCCCAGCTGAACCAGTTTCGGATTGTAGTAGTGACGTACCTGCTCCTGAAAGTTTACCGGAATCATCGATACGTCCAGGTGGGAGTACGGAAGAGAATGAGGGTAGTTGTATTAGCGAAGCAGAATTTCGACGTAGTTGGGAGGAAAAAAATGCCGCCCATCATGTATACGAGAAACTAAAACGCTGTAGAGGAAAACGTATCGATGATGACGGTAAACGTTCAAGGAGGAGGAAACAGAATATTCTGAAGAATGTTGTGTCTAACCCCTTATATGGCTATACGGAGTACTCTCCATGTAAAACAACGTGTCTGGCATACCCTGCTACGATTTCTGGTCTAGGGAAAGTGAAGTCGTCGGTCAAACCAAAATTGTCTGGTGGGAAGAATTGTGAGTTGCTGATTATAGATGCACCTGTAAGATTCAGAGAATCTCTTCTGGTCACCTATTACAGCAGGAATGTATCGCGTGAAAGATGTTTGGAATTGGACAATGATGGATTTGCGATCAGTATGTTCTATTCCCGAGATCGTATGCACGGATTATGCGAGACACATTTTGTTACAGAAAGAGCTCCCGTGTACAGCCACTTACCGTACTGTGTGTGGTCGGAGAAGGTAGCAGATGATATAGCTGCACACGGGTACCAGGCAGGGCCGTTCATCGTAGTTACGGGGGTTGCCTCAACTAACTGTATATGCCAGGAAACAGAAACGGAGTTAAATTCCGAGCATATAAATGTAGATTATCTGCATGTTCCTCCTCAATGTGTTGCCACAAAATATCTGATGGGAGCCGGCGAGAACTTGAGACATTCTGTTTCAGGCATCGAGATGGTTCGCTATGAGAATTTGGAGGAGCTAGTTAGTGAGGAAATCCCACGTGTCTACCGAGTAGGGTGCCACAAGTCCTACATGATAGTTGATTACTGTGACGTTTCAACGTTAATGCAGATGTTTCGAAAAAGTTACCGAGACTCTGTATTAACGTTGAACGAGATTTTCAAATGGTTCCACACCGGTATAATGTTAAACAACTCGATAGGCACGGTAATGGGTGTGAACGGCCATGTTTTGGATCCTGCGGAATTACTGGAGTACGGTAACGATCCGACAATAAGTGGACTAAAAAGAATATTCATTTTTCTTTCCAGCATATACAAAGTGGAGGAACAGTTTTCCGGAAGTAGAACCCCACCGACACGGCGGTACCCAGATATCATAGAAGAGACGGACACCTCAGAAATTGACGAAGAGTGAACGGTGAGAAAGCATATTGTTTTTGTTCTGTATTCCGGAGTAGGGTATAATTTCCGAAACTGAGGGTAAAATAAAAAAAGATCGATATTTAAAAATAGTAATAAACGTGTACATATATTTAAAATGAGCTATGAATACAAAGTTAGAAGCGATAGAATATAAAAAACAGAAAACTCACCGGAGATTCGGTACTTATACCTGTTGAGCTTCTTCTTCTTCTTCTCCGGAAAGTACCTCCACTATCTCCGGTTGGGGGTTACTTCCACCCGAAGATAGTGAAGTAGTAGACTTACCAGCATTCGGTATCAGGGGGGAGGACAGACGTGCGAACAGTAGAGCAGAACTCGGAGGGGGAATTTGTGGAAGAGCTGCAGGTTCGAGAGGCACGGGTTCTGTAGCAAGAGTGTGAGTAGTAGAGGTAGAAGGTTTGGAACGGTCGAAAGGTGACGGAGACGTAGGTATCAGAGGGGGTGGGGGGTTTACTGTTGTGGAAGATGAAGAAGTTTGTTTTCGTCTTAAACTCTTCCCTGATGCTAGATGCTGGTAACGTCTTACATGTCTTTTTCGGAGAGTATCGAACCTGTAAATAGATAGAAATATTTTGTGAGAAAATGCATATAAATATATAGAACGAATTAGTAATGATTAAAATGTTTAAATTTAGAAGAACGTTTGTAAGTATAGAAAAGTATGTTTCTATGTGTGAATCGGGAATTATCAGATACTTTAATCGAAAAATTGTAAATATGCGTGTATAAGAAATTATAATTTGAGAATTCCAGAAAAAATGTATTCCAATAGACGTGTCAAAATATTGTATTATAAAATATGGTATTTACCCTGTTTGGTGGGTATGGCACTCGTCCAGAATCTCGTTCTGCATATCATGAGTACCGAATCTCCGGTCCAGCTCCTCTTCCATCTGGTCCAACTGCCCCCTCATGGCGTCTATTTTTTGCTTGAAGAAATTTCTGTTTTGCTGATTTATCCTGTGATATTTCGCCAATATATTTCTTATGTTTCTGAGAAACGTCTCTTCCGTACCCGTCATCACACCGAATATCTGCATTAATATGAACTGTGTGTTCATCATGTTGCCCATGGTGAAAAACTTTTCCTGAAAACAAAAACATATGTCTTACTTTTTGTTTCTTATTTCCAGATGGCATCCCTACCGTTCGAATTTGACCTCCTACACGCGAATGTGAAAAATGAAGCTGAACGTGGAGGTGAGAGAAGGAATCTATGGAGCAAGACCCATGCGAAGCAGGCTGAGAAGCAGATTGCGTGCTTTGTAGATTTTTGCGAGGAGAATGGTTTAGCTGGAGAGTTGTTGGAAAATCTGGAAGAGGTGTGCAAGGATATGGAGGTTAGACTCGACAACCTCGTAAAGCTGTTCACGTACATATTCGACAAAAAACAAACAAGTCCGGTGTTCGAGGGATTTATTGAAAATATAAGAAAAGCTACCTATGTACCATCCCACTTCAGCATGAAAGTGTGTTTTGAACTGATGGAAGTTTTCAAAGGTGTGCGGAAGCAGAAAGGTATAGATACAATGGGGGGTACAGAAGGTGAAATGGAGAAGAGGATGCTAGAGATTTTGAAAAAACGAAAATTGGATAACTAAAAACTAACAATGCTAACACACTAATCATCTTATTCAATTTTCGTTATTTCTATATATGTAATGCATATAAGTTGACATGTGTGCACAGTAACACTGTTTTTTCTGATCCATATATGTATTTTGAATAAATGGAAATAAACATATATTGAATATATAAAAAATGATTATGTTAATTATTTACTTGGAATACTTACAAAGTTCTCTCTCTCCATATTCTTGATGGCTTCTATAAGATGTCAGAACAAACACTGTCAGTGTATTCGACAAGTTTCATTTTCCATTCGCAATATCAAAAGGAAATGGGTGGATGTTGATATCTCTGTAAGGAAATGGGTGGATGTTGATATCTCTGTACGGAAGTGGGTGGATAGCGGTATCATATTCTGCTAACGAGAATGACAAACAATTCGCAGTATGTCACAGAACCTGCTAACACACATAACTCATGGTTAAAGTGTAAACCTTTGTAACCGTAAGTTAATGACCGCTAATAACAGTAGATATATATATATATATCACACACACACACACACATTGTTAGAGTATATATATATATACATATACATCTTGACCTTGACCTTGACGTGACCTTGACCTTGACCTTGACCTTGGCCGTGACCTTGACCTTGACCTTGACCTTGGCCGTGACCTTGACCTTGACCTTGACCTTGGCCGTGACCTTGACCTTGGCCTTGACCTTGACCTTGGCCGTGACCTTGACCTTGACCTTGGCCGTGACCTTGACCTTGACCTTTGCCGTGACCTTGACCTTGACCTTGGCCGTGACCTTGACCTTGACCTTGACCTTGGCCGTGACCTTGACCTTGACCTTGGCCGTGACCTTGACCTTGACCTTGACCTTGGCCGTGACCTTGACCTTGACCTTGACCTTGGCCGTGACCTTGACCTTGACCTTGGCCGTGACCTTGACCTTGACCTTGGCCGTGACCTTGACCTTGACCTTGACCTTGGCCGTGACCTTGACCTTGACCTTGACCTTGACCTTGGCCGTGACCTTGACCTTGACCTTGGCCGTGACCTTGACCTTGACCTTGACCTTGACCTTGACGTTGAAATGACCTTGAAACTTAAAATCGCTATATCTCGACTCCTAATTGACCTAGGAGGATGATTGATAGCTTGTTGGACTCGGAGTGAAGTCCTCTTTCCGGTGAACCAGGTTTCATTGTTCTAGGACCGACCGTTTCCTACTTTCTTTATTTTCAATCGTAGACCCCCTTCCGACCACTCTACTGAAAGGTCTCGACGTGCAGATTACGAATTTGTCATCACTTCCGGTCTAGCTCAATTAGGAGCCGTGCTATTTTCTTATCTACGTCCTTCTTCCTTTGCCGATAGATAAACATTTCAGACGTTCCTTCGTTAAGAATTTATCTACATCCTGTGTCCTGTGTTTACAGATAAACACGAAAACCGTTACATAGCGATATCAACGAGGAAAACATGTGGTGAAGACTGTTAATCATTTCCGGGATAATCACATAGGGTCAGTAGAACCGTTAGGATCGGAGATAACTGTTGCGTCATGCTTGCGTATATAAAGAACGGCGTTCTCTCCACAAGACAGTCTTCTTGAAATAATCATTGTACGATCATGGACGTACAGTTATCCGCTGACGATCTGTTAGTGCTATATCGTGACGGATATTACACAACATCTGCACAATTACGGGAAGTGTTGGCGAACATTGCGCAGAAAATCATCGCGGGAGAAAATATCTCATTGGTCGAGGAGTATGACCACTTACTACGGACAGTGACAACATCCGCACCCGATCTTTCAGGAGGAGGATGGACAGGTATTCCCGAAGAGTCCCCAGGCCCCTCATCGACACCTGATCCTGTATCCCGAGTCACAAAGGAGACGCAGGCATCCGACACAGGAACTTCTACAAACGCTGCATCCAGATCACACCCGGAGCCTTTGCCAGGACCGTCATGGAGACCGGACCCACCAGCAGAAGGAGGATGGACAGGTATTCCCGAAGAGTCCCCAGGCCCCCCGTCGACACCTGATCCTGTATCCCGAGTCACCAATGAGACGCAGGCATCCGACACAGGAACTAACGCTGCATCCAGATCACACCCGGAGCCTTTGCCAGGACCGTCATGGAGACCGGACCCCCCAGCAGAACAGCCATCAAATGGGAAAGGTAAGAAAAGGAAACGTGCTTCAGTGTCTCGTGAACAGATAGGGAATATAACATTACATAACATTCAAGAACGTGAATATCCTAAATTCCGTTCCAAGGGACGGCGTGTTGAATTCAGTTTCTCACAGCCACCAGAAAATGTCGATCCTCACACTTGGATTCGCGAAGGTGTTGAAAATCTTCTCATCTACGTTAAAAAAGATACCAAGGATGAAGACAAAATAGGTTTAACTTTGTCTAACATATCTGACCCAACTGTGAAAGATATTTACATCGGGTGGCATAGATGTGATCAGTTGCATAGTGATATGGTGTGGAACATTATGTACAAAATACTACAAAGTGCGAAAACCTTCACTGCTACAGATCGTTTAATTTTACGAGCAGACCATGTCAGTATACCTGTTGGAGGTGGTGGGGGTAATCGAACATATTGTTTACCTAATTATATGTTAAGCACTCGAAAAAGAAGTATCGTCGGTGTGCCAAATAGAAAAAAACCACTCTGTTTAGCTGAAGCGCTGGTCATAGGGAAAGCCTATGCTGATAACGATCCTTCCTATACTCAATACAGAAAAAACAGAAATCTTCTCAAACCTGTTTTCGAAATTATGCGAAAAGCAGATGTAGATCTGACAGACAATACGTGTGTCGGAAGTGGAATTCCCGAACTGAGAAAATTTCAGCAAGTTCTCCCAGAATATAAAATTATTGTATACAACAATCTTCGTGACGTTAAAGATGTTTTGTTTGAAGGACAGGTTGAAAACGCTTCCAAATTTATATATCTTCTCTACGATAACCTGAGACAGCATTATGATGTGATAGTGAACCGTGTTGGAGCATTTGCGGCAAAACAAGAATGTCGCGGGTGTAACGAACTCATATTTCAGAAAGCTCATAACCATCTGTGTAAACAGTTATGTTCTATGTGCCGTTCAACTCCACCGTGTGTGCCTGAAGAGGGTGTTCGTAGAATATGTCAAACATGTAACAGAATTTTCAAAAATGAGAACTGCTTCACAAATCATGTTTCTACACCGTTCCGAAACGGTACTGTCTGCAGCGAAATCCAACAGTGTCCCCGATGTTTCAGAATTATTCTCACGAACAATAGATATGAGAAAGTACATAGATGCAACATGAAATATTGTACGGTATGTAATTGTGTGAAACCTGTAAATCATTTCTGTTACATGTCTATACCGAAACCTAAACAGAACTCAAAATTTCTATTTGTGTTTTATGACTTTGAATGCTACACTGACATTCCTTATTTTGAGAAAGAAAAAACTTTTCTTCACGTTCCAAATCTTATTGTGGTGCAGACGGCCTGTCACGCATGTTACAAAAAAGAGGATTTAACGGTTCCGTGTTCTGTTTGTGGAACAAGAGAGTTTATATTCTGGGATGACCCTGTAGACACATTCCTGTCCTATTTGGAATTGCAGCATAAGTTTTCCGACATAACCATCTGTGCACATAATGCACGAGGTTACGATTGTACATTTTTATTACGGAGAATGTTGGAGAGAGAAATGAAACCTCGTGTCATCTTAGATGGTACCAAAATCATCAGCATGACATACCAAAATCTTCATTTTGTGGACAGTCTCAACTACGTTCAGACAAATCTTGCAGGCTTTTCGAAACTTTTCGGTTTGCCTGTTCAGAAAGGATATTATCCGCATTTGTGGAACACCTACAAGAACAGAAATTACATTGGACCGATGCCTCCTCCTTCTGCATACGGTTATGAATACATGAAAACAGTTGAAGATCAACACCGTTTCATGTCTTGGTATGACGTCGAATGCATGCGAAATATACCTTTCAACAACAGAAACCAACTTCTCCAATACTGCATCAAGGATGTTACCCTGTTGAGACAAGGATGTCTGAAGCTGAGACAGAATTTCCTAGACATATGCAAAATAGACATTTTCAAGGATTGCCTCACAATAGCATCTGCCTGTTCACTAATTTACAGACAGAAATTTATGCCTGCTAACACTATAGGAATAATTCCTAAAGGAGGTTACCATCATGCAGATCAGATGTCGAAGTTTGCATTGAAATGGCTAACCTACGTTGAAGAACAGAATGATGTAATACTTCTTCACGGCGGACGTACTCGTGAAAAATATGTCATAGGAGGACGTTACAGAGTGGACGGTTATCACGAGGAGACGAGGACAGTGTATGAGGCCCTGGGCTGTTACTGGCATGGTTGTCAACGTTGCATATCCGTTAACAGGGATATGTATCCGAAAGATGACGATGAAACCGATCAGGATAGTAACAGTCAGAAACACAGTGACATGTTGAACACAGCAGCCTTCAGATACGAGACAACATGTCGTAAACTTGCGGCTTTACGTTCTGAAGGATACCATGTCGTCACTATGTGGGAATGCGATTTCAACAAAATATTGAAAGCAGATCCTGAACTGAATAGATATCTATCGACACATCCTATTGTCTGCTGCATTCCTTTAAATCCACGAGACGCCTTATATGGAGGAAGAGTTGAAACAGTCAGGACTTATTACAAGATCAAGGAAAACGAGAAATTGCAGTACAACGATTTTACAAGTTTGTACCCTTATGTGAACAAATACTGTGCCTATCCTGTCGGACATCCTACAATATTTCTAGGAAATTCTATTCCTCCGGTAAATGAGGTTTTGAACATGGAGGGACTCATCAAATGTACTATTCTGCCACCGAAATCCCTTTTACATCCTGTTTTACCTACAAAAATGCACGGAAAACTGATGTTTGTATTGTGCAAGGAATGTGCTTTTAGATTAAAATGTGAAGGTACATGCAGCCATTCCGATGATCAGCGTATACTTTCAGGAACTTGGGTCATAGCCGAGGTGCGTAAAGCTTGCAGTTTAGGCTACAAAGTGCTGTCAGTGTCGGAAGTGTGGAAGTATGAAACATCGATGTACGACCCTGTCACAAAGACTGGAGGACTTTTTTCTGGTTATGTCAACACCTTCTTGAAAATAAAACAGGAAGCGAGCGGGTGGCCTTCATGGTGTCAGAACGACGAGGATAAGCAGAAATACATACAGGAATATTTCGATAAGGAGGGTATTCTGTTGGAAGAAAACAGTATCGAAGTCAATCCCGGGAAACGTACTCTGGCTAAACTCTGCCTTAATTCTTTATGGGGCAAGTTCTGCCAACGGGACAATCTTTCCCAGACAACCATCATCAAGGAATCGAAGGATTTCCTCGATAAAATGACTGACCCAAATATCATAATCGGAGGAGTCGTATTCATCAATCAGGACACCGTTTTAGTGAACTGGAAATATGTTGAAGAGGCAGTCAGTCAGAACAGGAAAGTAAACGTTCCTATCGCTGCCTTCACAACATGTCATGCTCGTCTGAAACTTTATGAACTTCTAGAAAAATTGGGTGACAGGGTATGTTATTGTGATACAGATTCAGTAATTTACATAGATAGTCCTGAAATGGAATACCATCCCCAGACAGGTGACGCACTAGGAGAACTCACCGATGAATTGGCAGATTTCGGCACCGATGCGGTTTGTGAACAGTTTGTTTCAACGGGACCGAAAAGTTACAGCATGAAAATAACAAAACCGTTCTCCGAAGCACAGTATATCTGTAAAGTGAAAGGGATTACATTGAATACCTCCACATCAGAATTGATTAATTTCGATACCATGTGCGACATGATAAACAATCAGAAACCTGAAGTTATGGTCGAAAATATTTTCCGAATCAGAAGAACAAAACAGTTCCAAGTCATCAGTACAAATGAAAAAAAGCTGTTTCAGCCAGTATTGTTGAAACGACAATTCGACCATGAACATTTATCGTTTCCTTTCGGATACTGTGCAGACTAAAATATGTCTGTAACGGTCCAGAGTTCGAACCCTTCGGGGCTGATATAAAACGTGTTCGCAGACTGCCAGACCTTCATTTTTCTTCAGAATCTGTAAGACGTTTCTTCAGCATGATTCCTAAACTTTCTCATCCTTTCACCATGATGGTTTGCGGAGCATCAGGGAGCGGAAAAACTACTTTTGTGACAAATATGGTCGATTCCATCGTTCATCTTGTAGAAGGATCCGTCAAGAAAATCATATGGTGTTACGATCAGGAGAACAGTATTCCACAAAGTCTTCGAGATGTGCAATATCATAAAGGTATCGTCGATTGGCAGTCGTGGAACGGAAAAACTCCTACACTCATAATCCTGGATGATCTTATGATGGTTGCACAAGGGGAAAAAGTCGCCGACCTTTTCACAAAAGGTAGCCATCACAAAAACATTTCGGTGGTGTTCATAACACAGAATCTTTTTCACCAAGGAAAAAATTGCAGAGATATTTCGTTGAACGTGAAGCACTTTGTTATTTTTAAAAATCCTCGAGATATGAACCAATTCACTGTTTTTGCAAGACAACTTCATCCTCACCGCATGAAGGAACTCGAAAAAGTATATATAGATGCTACCACTCAACCTTTCAGTTATTTGTATATCGATCTCTCACAGTCAACACCGGATCCTTTACGTTATCAGACAGACGTTTTCAACCAGAATTACTCAACTGTATATCTTCCTCAGGAATGTTTAAAACATCGAGATGAGGAAAACGAGGAAGACACGTACCAACTCACGTTCTAACAGGAATAGACATTCCACTTCTTTCAAGAAACATTCACCTTTCTTGCACGTGTTGAAAAATTCACCGCCCAAAATCCGTAAATCATTATTGAAAAGTGCTCCGAAAAAAACGATACGTTTCATCAGCGAATGCTGCCTGAACGTTTTAAAAGGAAACGTGAAAATTAAACCGTCCGCAAAACGTCGTCTGACACCTTACAAGTCGGTCATACGCAATCTAGTGAAACCGAAAGTGAACATCGAGAAACGCAGAAAGCTTCTTGTTCAGAAAGGAGGATTTCTACCTTTACTTCTAGGCTCCTTGTTATCGGGTCTTCTCGGTACTCTCATTCCTCATTGAGAAATGACATCTTCTTACAAAAAGATGATCGTCCTTTCACCGGAACAGTTAGCACGTATTCGTGGTTCCGAATTGTCTGTAACTCAAAAATTATCCGTTCTAGATAAGAAGATGAATGATATTCTAAAAATGAAAAATATATCAGACGATCAAAAATGGCGTCTTTACAGAAAGGAACTGGACGAGTATTTATGGCTGAGTCGAAAATCCAAAGAACCATTACAGATTCCTATTGTTCAAGATAACGACGGTTCTTCTACTATTTCACCAGAATCGACGTATTTTCCTCAGAACCTGGCAGAGACATTACCCCGTAATACACGCCATCAGTTACAGAATATCATAGATGAGTACCAATCTACGGCACAACATTTGATAGACGAACGTCAGGAAAAAACACTTCCGGATCCGAAAACGTTGAACTTCTCATCGTCGCCAACGGAAAGCCCTGGACCGTCTCGTCGACAGAAGAAGAAGAAGAAAGTGACAGTCCGTGTTTCCAGGAAAACTACACCTTTTCTGAGAACACCTGACGCTTACAAACTGGTTCCTCTGAGAAAAAGCCGTAGACAGAGAGATCGGTCATGGGAGTCTCTAAGTTGAAACACAATAAAATTCTCACCAAAATATATTACGATCCCCGACACCATGCTTCATTCTCATCTGTAGATCGTCTGTGGAAAGCGGTACGGGATAAAAATATATCCCGCGATACGGTGAAAAAATGGCTGATGCATCAGGAAACCTACACTCTCCACAAACCTGCGAGAAAAAGGTTTCCTCGAAATCATTACAATGTATGGAACATAGACATGCTTTGGGAAGCTGATCTCAACGACATGACCTCGATACAAAAACATAACGACGGATACAAATATCTTCTGACAGTGATCGACGTATTTTCAAAATATGCCTTTGCATTACCGCTAAAAAATAAAACAAGCAATTCGGTAACCGAAGCTTTCAAAACTATTTTCGAAGAAAACAGACGGAAACCTGTTACACTGCAGACCGACCAAGGAACGGAATTTACAAATTCTACATTCCAGAAATTTTTAAAAAATGAACATGTACAATTTTCGACAGCAACAAATTATCCTGTGAAAGCGAGTGTAGTGGAACGTTTCAACAGAACATTAAAAGAACGGATGTGGAAATATTTCACCTCAAAACAGACAAGACGTTATGTAGATATTTTACCGCAACTTCTCGAAGGTTACAATACGGCAATCCATAGTTCCATAGGAATGGCCCCTCGAGATGTCAACGAGACAAATGTTTACATTGTGTGGAAACGTCTTAACAAACATGACAAACATGTCTCGCAACCGTCTTCAGATCTTAATGTAGGTGATATTGTACGAATTTCTGTCGTCAAAGGACATTTTGAGAAAGGATACGAACAAACGTGGTCACGAGAACTTTTCAAAATCCATTCCCTTGTTCAGCGAACACCTGTACCTGTATACATATTAGACGACTTAAATGAAGAACCAGTAAAAGGTACATTTTACAAACACGAACTGCAGAAAGTTTATTCGGATCCTGACGAAGAGTATAAAATTGATAAGATTTTGAACACCCGGGGAAAAGGAAAAAATTTGGAATACCTGGTTCGTTGGCTCGGATATCCGCCTAGTTTCGATTCATGGATCAAGGCATCTTCCGTAAAACAGTTATCGGGAAAATAATTTTCAAAACATATTTATATCAAAATATAACGTTACAGCGATCCAGTGAGTCCTCTGTGTTCGGCGAGAATGGATGATAATTTCTACGTTTACCTCCTATCATCTGCATCGGAGGAATATTTTCCAGACAACACACTCACTCATTTCACCGTAAAACTTGCCAAACGGATCGATCTGTCTCCAGAATTGTGGGAAGTCGGATTGGCAGAACTACATTATTCAACTCTATACGACAATGTTTTGGAAACTGATTCTGGAATGTTAACTCTTCCTGTTCGGACATATGCAAGTGCTGAGGACCTGATCTCTACCATCATCGAATCTCTCCCCGACGACCTGGAAATAAGGAGATCCGTTCTCGAGAAATTCTGGCATTTTTTGACGGAACCGCAATGGGGAACATTTGGATCTACTGTTTGTGCGGATAACACACTCTATATTAACGAACAACCATTTTATTTTCCTGCAACAACATATACGATAGAGGATCTGATTTATTTCCTGAAAACAGACCCTGCTAATGTAGCTGTTCCTACTCATCTCAGGTTTTTCTTCAAACAGGCCGTGTACAAACATCTATCCGTGATAGGGGTTCCGAAGCCTGAACCTGACGATGCTCCAACAAATACCGTTACACCCATAAACGAAACTGATGACTATGCTAAATTTCGATATGACATATTGAAATCTATTTATTCTACGCACGCACAGTCCAATAGCGTTGTGGATAAAAACCCATATATATTTATTTACTCCGATCTGGTGAAACAACAATTGGTCGGGGGAGAAATGGTACGTCTCTTGCGTCTTACCCGAAAACAGTGTTCGGACACAAATACGTCTTGCACAGTACCCGTAGCCCATCAATCATTCGACCCGATTCATTACGTTCCTCTGGATAAAGCCTCTTTCGAAACAATAGAAATTGCGTTGTACGATAGAAAAGGAAATTTCTTACCTTTGAGAACTGGCTCCGTACCCACAATCGCTGTTTTACATTTTCGTAGAAAAGCAAAGTCCTTTTAAAAAACAGTAGACAGCTATTTGTCTCAGTCTTTGTCGAAAAGCGAATGAATCATCATGAATTCGCAGACCGAATATTACAGTAACCAAATCCGTGGAGGAATTGGCCCCATCTACCGTTCAACTAGAAATCAAAAAGGGAGAGGATTGGGGTCACTTTTCGCAGGACTGTTTAGAATGGTGAAACCTCTACTCTGGAGCGGTGCAAAGGCGATCGGAAGAGAAGCTTTAAAAACAGGCGCTAACATTATCACCGACATTGCAACAAACCAACAAACTCCGAAAACTATTGTTCGTCAACGGGTACGTGAAGCAGGTCAAAATCTTCAAAGTAAAGCACAACGAAAAATCGACTCTCTGGTAGGTTCTGGTATAAGAACAAAACCTGCAACAAGAATTGCTCAGTTGATGTTAAAACGTTCAGCCACCCGTATTAGAACATCTACGATCCGTAAAAAACGAGCATCCAAAAAACGAAGGAAAACATCCGCAAAATCTAGGAGAACACGTAAAAGAAAAATCAAACAGAAGGTCTCAGGGAAAGATATTTTTGGATAATGATGGAGGATAACATGTGCATGATCTCGCAGTTCGACCTCTTCCGGAAAAAACCTATTCAGCAAAATGTGGAAAAAACGTACACAGCCACCTACAAACCTATCGCTTCCATCGATAATCAAAATATAATTCAGTTTGTCATACCGGGGGCAGGAACTGATTTTCTCGATCTTTCATCTGCATATCTCCGTCTGCAAACGCAAATGGTTAAACAGGATGGAAGTCCCATGAGTGCTTCCGAAACCGAAAATGGCCTCACAAAAAACTGCGGGGTCGTGAATTATCTTCTCCATTCACTCTTTTCCCAATGTACAGTGACTCTCAACGGCATTGCTGTAACAACCGCCGATAACAATTACGCATATAAAGCGATCTTCGAAGCAGCTATCAATTACGGAAGCGATGCCGCAAACACGCATCTCACGAATGCCCTATGGTATTTGGACACACCTGAACATCAAGATGAAATCACTGCCGACAACACAGGTTTCACCACAAGGAAAAAATTTTTCCAGTATGTTCCGACGACAGGCAATCCTACGGAAGTGACAGCCGTGGTCGACCTTATGGGAAAACTTCACATAGATTTCTTCCACCAGTCTAAATACCTGATCAACGGTGTTGAAGTACGCATCGATCTAGCTAGATCACGTGACGCTTTTTACATCTGGGGAGACCAGACATCACCTACAGTCAGAATAAAAATTTTAAAGGCTGTTCTCGAAATAAATCACATCATTCCTACTCCTACCACCAGTTTGGCCATAGACAGAGCACTCACTTACGCTCCTGCTCATTATCCGTTCACCAGAAGCGTGATCAAAGCTTATTCTTACGTCGCCGGAACGCAGCAGATTTCGATCGATAATGCTTTTCAAGGTCCTTTTCCGAATGTTGTTCTTTTTGCTATGGTATCCACCGCCAGCTTTCTCGGAGACAGTAAGAAAAATCCGTTCGACTTTAGAAGTTTTAACCTATCTTCTTTCCATCTTGTGAAAAATGGAGAACTCGTACCTTCCGAACCTTTACGGATCACCACAGGAGGAAACAGCGGATTGATAACACGTGCCTATCAAACTCTATTTTCCGGTACAGGCATTCACCACGCCAATTACGGACACCAGATCACACGGAAAATGTTCGAGAACGGATTCTTTTTTCTGATTTACGACATAACGCCTGACTCTTCAGGAAACGACACGCACACCAGTCTCCAGGAACAAGGCATCATCGGAGCCGAGATGCAATTTTCTCCCCCGCTGTCGGAAAATATAACATGCCTTTTGTATGCTGAATTTGAATCTGCAGTGGATATACCTAAAGATAGAAGTGTCATCCTCCATCAGTGAGACAGAATTTTCCATAAATATGTCTGCCTGTGTTTCTGACTCACAGTGTTATCGAAACAGCTCTTATGTAAACATTATACTACTTGTGATGGAAAAACCCACCAAAGTGATAACCCGTACTATTAAGCATAGTAGTGTTTCTTCGAAAGTGACAACTTCAAAACCTGTGAAGATACAATCGTTTCCCGAACTACTTGACAACAGCCCTGGAAGCATAGAAATGACCAAAGACAGACGCATTATTATACATTATTGAAAACATAAGCAGCATGAACACGTCGCAGATCAGACAGATTCTATCTCGTAACTGTTCCACCAGAAACATTTTCTACGGTGTTTACCCGAGGGATCTTTTACCTCGGACGTTTCCTACCCCGGCCTTGATCATCGCAAACACTGACAAGTCCGACTCCCGGGGTACACACTGGGTGGCCTTCTATTTCGACAAAAACAATGTAGCCGAGTATTTCGATTCATACGGATTTCATCCTTTCTATCAAGAATTCGTAAATTTCCTGAACAGTCATTCCTCGGTATGGACTTACAACAACATTCCCTTACAGGGGATATTGGCCACAACATGCGGCCATTACTGTTGCGTGTATGCTTATTACAAAGCACGTCACGTTACAACCAAGGATTTCATCCACACATTTCCACCAGGTATCAGTAAAGATGGATATATCCTCCACCGTTTTCGTCAGATCTTCAAATGTTTACCACATTCCAAGTGTTCCAGAGGGGAACAAACGTGTTGTTCTATCCACACGATCCAGGCTCGCGTCATGAAGAAATCTATTTAAAAAGTGTGCTGCCGTATCTTTCTCTCAGTGCCATCGAGACAGTTCTAGTGAACACACCATGGAACCTACTGCGGCTTCTATAATGGAGAAACACGACAAACTTGTGACACGCATGACCCATAAGGATGATGTTTCCAAACGTAAACCTCGCAAACGTGTGCAACCTATTAAATTAGAAACCGTTACTATCAAGAACGAGACGGCTGACGAGGGAATGGATGTGACTACGGACTGTGATTTCATAAAGAGACGTAGGGAAATTGGTTTTTCCACAGACAGAATCGAGTGTCCTAAACTATATGACGTAGATGCATGTTTAGATCTCTATCTTGCAAACACATATTTTCTGAACAAGGAAAAAAACAAGTACGTAGCCATAGGATTCGAAAAGGAATCCCCTTTCAATTTGGTGTGGGAGTTTTCGCAACAGGGGAGATCACCCGTACGCATCGATTCTAAACAGATTAGAGAACTGTGTGCTTTAAAATCTGACTTACTGAATTACGTCGACACTGGTCGACGATTCAATTATTTGGTTACTGGAAATATCACCGTTAGTGGTGTAAATTTTTTCGGGAAACGTTGCATCTCGATGTATCAACATCATTCACCGGATGCTTTCATTTTCACAGCCTCTGAACTACATTTATTTATGTGTAATCTTTTTAGACCTCTGCAAAAATTAATGAACGAACGTTATCATAAATTACAACCCGAAATGGAGGCTTTTGTACATTGTATAAAAAAGAATATGGTTTCAGAAAAAAAAGAAGTACCCGATGTATTGAACTATTTTTATGTACTTTGGTACAACGAACTGATGATTGAAATATATCTTGAGAACAATCTTGGACACACATTGATATTGTAAATAAGTTATCTTATGTATCTGATGCTGCAAAGTATCCATTGTAAATCTATTCCATATTGTATTCCATTGTTATTTTTATGTATTGTAAATCAGTCTTTGTTATTTTATGTATTGTAAATCAGTCTTTTTTATTTTATGTATTGTAATATAACCCTTCAGGTATTGTAAACCTTCCATATCATCAATTGTAAATAAAATATTTGTGTTATTCTATATCCATACTATCAATTATAAATAAAACATTTGTATATTTTGAATATTTCTTTTATTTATTACAATAAAAAGTGTACATTTTCCAGACATTTTCAACTGCACAGGTTTTTTCACCTTTACCATGTTCTTTACATTTTAAACTTTCTGAACTGTTTTTGACACTGCTTAACTTTGGACATTCAAGTTCTTCGATATTGCATACAGTCATCTTACCCTCACCTTTTTTCCCCACTAATGTTTTCACCCATTCCATTTTCTCCGTACCTTTAACATAAACTTGCTGATTCATAAGCACTAAATACAGAAGATCTTCTAATTTCTCGTACGGTAGCCATCCATCATTCCAATCGAGACCATGTTTGTTGGTACGGAGCCAGTAATTCACTCGGCGATACTTTTCACTCAACAAGTGTAAACCATATGGAGGTTTCACTAAACAGTCAAATGCACTGTCGAAAGGAAATTTTAAAATTCCTACTTCTTTACACACAAATTCTCCTTCGACTCCTCGAAAACCTTGAATGTCCAAAAAACAGGCATCCATTTTGTTCAACAGGTGAACACTGTCAATGTATCATCAATACTGCCCCGACATACCGCACACTTGTCCAATTGAGAGGCACAGAGACCACAGGCTACAAAATGTCGACACGGAAGAATTACCACACTGCGAGAGTTTTCAAAACATATTTTACAGAGTAGCACAGAATCCACACTCTTTTTATCGGATGTTTTTTCAGTAGTTTCCACACTGTCGCAATATTTGCAACTTTTCGAATCACTGTGTAACGCTGCAACACTCTGTATGTAACTACAGGCTGGTATTGCCTGGTAATGTTCTAGAATCGGGCAATCTTCGGATGTCCAATCACACGCTCCGTACCCACAATGGAAACATATTACCCTATCACTGAATCCTGAATAATAAAAACCTGCAGTGACTAATTCTTCAGCAGTCTGACGTAATCCTATTGGCCACTTTCTGTAAGTCTTGTATCTCGCATTCACCGACATATAATCGGTGGTAAAAGGACCGCCTGCTATCAGACGAGTATGGTAAGTATACACTCTCATATGTCGAACAAAGGAAACTCGTCTGATACTGTAGGTGACGGCGTTGTAGGCTCGGTGCGAGTCCAGCAATCGTGGTGAGTAAACACTCTCATACGAGGTAAAAACGAATTAAATCGGGTTCTGTAGGTGACAGGGTCCTTGGCATCGGGTATGAAGGTTCAGCCAGAATATTCTCAAAATCAGATACTATAGGTGACGGGGTCCTCGGTATCGGCGATAAAGGTTCAGCCAGAATATCCTCAGGATCGTCGGGGAACAGCCGTCTGCGAAAATCGAAACCTTCGGGAGGAACCACAGGGAAACAAGGATGACCTTCTAAGTTAAGTAACAATGGACGATCACAGCCAGAACACCACACGGAATTTCTGTCTGCCAACAAAGAAAGCCACTCTTTCACTCTCTTCTTCAAAGCTTCGCCCAACTCTTCCTTCCTGCGACGTAGTTCGCAGATACACCCGTGACTCGGAAATCCTGTTCTCTCGTCACCTCTTCTTTTCCTCTCTTCTATCTCCTTCAAAGTCTCGCAGCGACGGTGAATTCTTTTTCCTGAGCCGTTGACCACGTGACATCCACACCAGGGAGATTCAGGTATCGCTACATACATAAACGGGAAATAACTCAGCAACCGATCCAGGGCCGTTCGATCGCTGTCCAGATCGCCGCAAGACCGAACAAGTTCCCAGAACTCTTCGTAGCTGATCTCGTAGAAATTCACACCATTATCAGACAAACGTGTACCGCTTACATCCATCCTCACATGACACTAAGATCCTCCATCCTTTCTATTTATACCTTTTTCCCTCCTACGTCACCATTTCCGTTAAACAAACTTAACACTACAAGGCTACGCCCAAAACATGTTCGGGCATGTTCACACAGAAAACCGTTACACCACCCAGAAATTGCAAATTCATCCAAACCTACGCCCAAAACATGTTCCGACATGTTCTATTCAGACAGAAAACCGTTACACCCATTTCCAGGAATCTCAGACTCATCAACGGTCTCAAACGGGAAACGCCCCCCAAAAATAGCCACCCATCTCATCAACAACCGGAAACCCATATCAATCACTCATTAACAACACATCAACGCCATCTGTTTTCGAACACCGGAAACACGTACTCCAATTTATATATGACGTCACACGCCAAAATAGCGTAACAAAAACAAAATGGCGTCACAGAAATTAAAACAATTCATAATAATAATATAATAATAATTTAATAATATAATCTGGTCACGTGACTTCCATTTTGTGACGTTACAAACAGTCACGTGACTCCCAGAAATTGCAAATTCATCCAAACCTACGCCCAAAACATGTTCGGACATGTTCTATTCAGACAGAAAAACTGTTACACCCATTTCCAGGAATCTCAGACTCATCAACGGTCTCAAACGGGAAACGCCCCCCAAAAATAGCCACCTATCTCATCAACACCGGAAACCCTTATCAAGTCCTCAATAACAACAGGAAACACTTCCCGCCAAACTTATCAAAGCCCCAAACCGAAAACGCCCCCCTTAATCAACTCCAGACCGGAAACACTTATCAATCACTCATTAACAACAAAAAACACTTCCCGCCAAACTTATCAAAGCCCCCGGAAACACTTATCAATCTCCTCATTAACAACAGGAAATCCATATCATTAAGCCCCGCCCACTTTTTCCCAACAGCCAATCAAAACGCTCAAAACCCCCACCCTTGCTTGCCCACACTGCTTGGTCATCAATTGATCTTTGATCGATCTTTTCCAATCAATTGATTTATCGGACTCTACGCGGGTGCATAACTACTGAAACCGTAGAATGTGGAATATTGTAATTGAAAGCAAAAGTCATCGAATACTACCCCACCTAGCCCGCCATTCCAGAATAATATCTACATTTTTATATTTACTCTCATTTCTATATTAATATACATCAAATTTTTTGAGTTTAAAACAGTGATCGACGTTTTACAAAAAAATGATCCTATCTATAGCAATATATTATAACGGAAATATATTTAATGTTGATCCTGGTTTTGATACACATTTAATTAATCCTTCACGTCTTAATTTCTAAGAAAATCGCGACAAGAATATTTATATCTGCGTTCATAAAGCATTTGTTACATAACGCAGAAACAGAAATTTTTACGAGTAACACTTCAATATTTTTAATCCGATATTGAATCAGGATTTGGGTTAAAAAGACAGAGTTCTCCCCTGTGCATAGCACCACGCAATGAAAGCGTATAGGGGGTGTGTTCAATTTTGATTGCACAATATACATCCTTTTCCTACTCCATGAAAAATGTATCCCTCGTGACGTCATTTTCCGTCATGATCGTTTGTCAATCATCCAAACATATTGTAACATTTACATTCGGACATTTCGTGGAGAAAATATTTATCAGGGATTTCGTTAACAAAACTTACGTTGTCACAGTTCACATATATTTTGTGCCAATCTTGAACGCGGAATGCGTATCAAATGTTTCTAATTCAACATGCACTTATATTTCAGAATTGGTAGAATTTGTGATGTATAGAATCTATATTTAACCACGATCTGAACAAAGAAATTTCTAGCTGCAATAACGAAACTACGCATTTTGTCTAAAAGAGAAGGAACTTAATATATTTCTAAAGACAATAAACGTTAAGGGTAAAATTAGAATACGTTTTTGGAACCAGTATGCTGAATTGTTTTGAAAACAACAGTCATTTCCCAGACAACCAAACACTTGACAACCTCTGCATTGTAGATTTCTGCACACTAGTGTTTGGATCTCTGAAATTATACATTCCTATATTTCAGAAGTGCACGTTTTCCAGATGGCGTCGAAATGGATTTGAATACTAAGAACTGAAGAAGAGAAAAGATGCTATGCTTTGAATAGTATTGATGTGAAGGTATATTTACTCATTAATTATTCGACAGATTAACTGAAACCTTCATCAGATATGTAAAGATCAGATGGAAAATGATGTGAAATATAGAGTGGACAATATGTTGAGGATATACAATGGTCCTGGTACTAGAGAGAGAAATTCAATTTACAATCAATACGTGTACCTGAATAACAATTATGTGGTCATGTGAATTCTTCATTTGTAAAGACTTACTACCTGAATTTATAATAGGACAACTTTGATTATATTTTATGAAATTATTTTAGATTTTGTAAACGTTTAACGTATATTATTACGAAAATCATCCCATTAGCTTATTCGTATCAGGGTATTTCACAGAGAATTTTCTTCTAAATTTGCATTTTGATCTTATGTGTGCATTATGTGGAGGAGATACGCTCTATCTTTCAGTTATTACAATTAAGTGTCTTGGAATAAAAATATGTTTGGTACAAATTAAGCAGAAATATTCAAGAGTACATGATACTACCTCACTCAAATTGCCCGAAGAGAGAAAAGGAAAATCCTCCCCGTGTTACCTACTTTACCCAACCCACCATTCCCGTAGGACAGAGGGAGCACGTAAAAACGAGATTGTTGGTCGGGAATCCTGTCACTTTTCTGATGGTGTTCCCTCAATCTCTTTAGTAAGGCTTTTTTGAAGAATAGCATATCAAACACGTTGAAGTTTCATCAAATCTACTACATGATCTGTATATGATTTCACTTCTATATCAATTGCACTTCAAATAATATATGAATCTTGTATAATGTTCAAAGTAATGGGAAACCGTAGAATGTGGAATATTGTAATTGAAAGCAAAAGTCATCGAATACTACCCCACCTAGCCCGCCATTCCAGAATAATAACTACATTTTTATATTTACTCTCATTTCTATATTAATATACCTCAAATTTTTTGAGTTTAAAACAGTGGTCGACGTTTTACAAAAAATTGATCCTATCTATAGCAATATATTATAACGGAAATATATTTAATGTTGATCCTGGTTATGATACACATTTAATTAATCCTTCACGTCTTAATTTCTAAGAAAATCGCGACAAGAATATTTATATCTGCGTTCATAAAGCATTTGTTACATAACGCAGCAACAGAAATTTTTTACGAGTAAAAATTCAATATTTTGAATCCGATATTGAATCAGGATTTGGGTTAAAAAACAGAGTTCTCCCCTGTACATAGCACCACGCCATGAAAGCGTATAGGGGGTGTGTTCAATTTTGATTGCACAATATACATCCTTTTCCTACTCCATGAAAAATGTATCCCTCGTGACATCATTTTCCGTCATGATCGTTTGTCAATCATCCAAAGATATTGTAACATTTACATTCGGACATTTCGTGGAGAAAATATTTATCAGGGACTTCGTTAACAAAACTTATGTTGTCACAGTTCACATATATTTTGTGCCAATCTTGAACGCGGAATGCGTATTAAATGTTTCTAATGCAACATGCACTTATATTTCAGAATTGGTAGAATTTGTGATGTATAGAATCTATATTTAACCACGATCTGAACAAAGACATTTCTTGCTTCAATAACGAAACTACGCATTTTGTCTAAAAGAGAAGGAACTTAATATATTTCTAAAGACAATAAACGTTAAGGGTAAAATTAGAATACGTTTTTGGAACCAGTATGCTGAATTGTTTTGAAAACAACAGTCATTTCCCAGACAACCAAACACTTGACAACCTCTGCATTGTAGATTTCTGCACACTAGTGTTTGGATCTCTGAAATTATACATTCCTATATTTCAGAAGTGCACGTTTTCCAGATGGCGTCGAAATGGATTTGAATACTAAGAACTGAAGAAGAGAAAAGATGCTATGCTT
Source organism: Lepisma saccharinum (assembly GCF_977018435.1). Taxonomy (NCBI): domain Eukaryota; kingdom Metazoa; phylum Arthropoda; class Insecta; order Zygentoma; family Lepismatidae; genus Lepisma; species Lepisma saccharinum. The sequence continues at coordinate 38,934,996 of NC_139234.1, forward strand.
TGAATAGTATTGATGTGAAGGTATATTTACTCATTAATTATTCGACAGATTAACTGAAACCTTCATCAGATATGTAAAGATCAGATGGAAAATGATGTGAAATATAGAGTGGACAATATGTTGAGGATATACAATGGTCCTGGTACTAGAGAGAGAAATTCAATTTACAATCAATACGTGTACCTGAATAACAATTATGTGGTCATGTGAATTCTTCATTTGTAAAGAATTACTACCTGAATTTATAATAGGACAACTTTGATTATATTTTATGAAATTATTTTAGATTTTGTAAACGTTTAACGTATATTATTACGAAAATCATCCCATTAGCTTATTCGTATCAGGGTATTTCACAGAGAATTTTCTTCTAAATTTGCATTTTGATCTTATGTGTGCATTAAGTGGAGGAGATACGCTCTATCTTTCAGTTATTACAATTAAGTGTCTTGGAATAAAAATATGTTTGGTACAAATTAAGCAGAAATATTCAAGAGTACATGATACTACCTCACTCAAATTGCCCGAAGAGAGAAAAGGAAAATCCTCCCCGTGTTACCTACTTTACCCAACCCACCATTCCCGTAGGACAGAGGGAGCACGTAGAAACGGGATTGTTGGTCGGGAATCCTGTCACTTTTCTGATGGTGTTCCCTCAATCTCTTTAGTAAGGCTTTTTTGAAGAATAGCATATCAAACACGTTGAAGTTTCATCAAATCTACTACATGATCTGTATATGATTTCACTTCTATATCAATTGCACTTCAAATAATATATGAATCTTGTATAATGTTCAAAGTAATGGGAAACCGTAGAATGTGGAATATTGTAATTGAAAGCAAAAGTCATCGAATACTACCCCACCTAGCCCGCCATTCCAGAATAATATCTACATTTTTATATTTACTCTCATTTCTATATTAATATACATCAAATTTTTTGAGTTTAAAACAGTGGTCGACGTTTTACAAAAAATTGATCCTATCTATAGCAATATATTATAAGGGAAATATATTTAATGTTGATCCTGGTTATGATACACATTTAATTAATCCTTCACGTCTTAATTTCTAAGAAAATCGCGACAAGAATATTTATATGTGTGTTCATAAAGCATTTGTTACATAACGCAGCAACAGAAATTATTTACGAGTAAAAATTCAATATTTTTAATCCGATATTGAATCAGGATTTGGGTTAAAAAACAGAGTTCTCCCCTGTACATAGCACCACGCCATGAAAGCGTATAGGGGGTGTGTTCAATTTTGATTGCACAATATACATCCTTTTCCTACTCCATGAAAAATGTATCCCTCGTGACGTCATTTTCCGTCATGATCGTTTGTCAATCATCCAAACATATTGTAACATTTACATTCGGACATTTCGTGGAGAAAATATTTATCAGGGATTTCGTTAACAAAACTTTTGTTGTCACAGTTCACATATATTTTGTGCCAATCTTGAACGCGGAATGCGTATTAAATGTTTCTAATTCAATATGCACTTATATTTCAGAATTGGTAGAATTCGTGATGTATAGAATCTATATTTAACCACGATCTGAACAAAGAAATTTCTTGCTGCAATAACGAAACTACGCATTTTGTCTAAAAGAGAAGGAACTTAATATATTTCTAAAGACAATAAACGTTAAGGATAAAATTAGAATACGTTTTTGGAACCAGTATGCTGAATTGTTTTGAAAGCAACAGTCATTGCCCAGACAACCAAACACTTGACAACCTCTGCATTGTAGATTTCTGCACACTAGTGTTTGGATCTCTGAAATTATACATTCCTATATTTCAGAAGTGCACGTTTTCCAGATGGCGTCGAAATGGATTTGAATACTAAGAACTGAAGAAGAGAAAAGATGCTATGCTTTGAATAGTATTGATGTGAAGGTATATTTACTCATTAATTATTCGACAGATTAACTGAAACCTTCATCAGATATGTAAAGATCAGATGGAAAATGATGTGAAATATAGAGTGGACAATATGTTGAGGATATACTATGGTCCTGGTACTAGAGAGAGAAATTCAATTTACAATCAATACGTGTACCTGAATAACAATTATGTGGTCATGTGAATTCTTCATTTGTAAAGACTTACTACCTGAATTTATAATAGGACAACTTTGATTATATTTTATGAAATTATTTTAGATTTTGTAAACGTTTAACGTATATTATTACGAAAATCATCCCATTAGCTTATTCGTATCAGGGTATTTCACAGAGAATTTTCTTCTAAATTTGCATTTTGATCTTATGTGTGCATTATGTGGAGGAGATACGCTCTATCTTTCAGTTATTACAATTAAGTGTCTTGGAATAGAAATATGTTTGGTACAAATTAAGCAGAAATATTCAAGAGTACATGATACTACCTCACTCAAATTGCCCGAAGAGAGAAAAGGAAAATCCTCCCCGTGTTACCTACTTTACCCAACCCACAATTCCCGTAGGACAGAGGGAGCACGTAGAAACGAGATTGTTGGTCGGGAATCCTGTCACTTTTCTGATGGTGTTCCCTCAATCTCTTTAGTAAGGCTTTTTTGAAGAATAGCATATCAAACACGTTGAAGTTTCATCAAATCTACTACATGATCTGTATATGATTTCACTTCTATATCAATTGCACTTCAAATAATATATGAATCTTGTATAATGTTCAAAGTAATGGGAAACCGTAGAATGTGGAATATTGTAATTGAAAGCAAAAGTCATCGAATACTACCCCACCTAGCCCGCCATTCCAGAATAATATCTACATTTTTATATTTACTCTCATTTCTATATTAATATACATCTAATTTTTTGAGTTTAAAACAGTGGTCGACGTTTTACAAAAAATTGATCCTATCTATAGCAATATATTATAACGGAAATATATTTAATGTTGATCCTGGTTATGATACATTTAATTAATCCTTCACGTCTTAATTTCTAAGAAAATCGCGACAAGAATATTTATATCTGCGTTCATACAGCATTTGTTACATAACGCAGCAACAGAAATTTTTTACGAGTAAGAATTCAATATTTTTAATCCGATATTGAATCAGGATTTGGGATAAAAAACAGAGTTCTCCCCTGTGCATAGCACCACGCAATGAAAGCGTATAGGGGGTGTGTTCAATTTTGATTGCACAATATACATCCTTTTCCTACTCCATGAAAAATGTATCCCTCGTGACGTCATTTTCCGTCATGATCGTTTGTCAATCATCCAAACATATTGTAACATTTACATTCGGTCATTTCGTGGAGAAAATATTTATCAGGGTTTTCTTTAACAAAACTTATGTTGTCACAGTTCACATATATTTTGTGCCAATCTTGAACGCGGAATGCGTATTAAATGTTTCTAATTCAACATGCATTTATATTTCAGAATTGGTAGAATTTGTGATGTATAGAATCTATATTTAACCACGATCTGAACAAAGAAATTTCTTGCTGCAATAACGAAACTACGCATTTTGTCTAAAAGAGAAGGAACTTAATATATTTCTAAAGACAATAAACGTTAAGGGTAAAATTAGAATACGTTTTTGGAACCAGTATGCTGAATTGTTTTGAAAACAACAGTCATTGCCCAGACAACCAAACACTTGACAACCTCTGCATTGTAGATTTCTGCACACTAGTGTTTGGATCTCTGAAATTATACATTCCTATATTTCAGAAGTGCACGTTTTCCAGATGGCGTCGAAATGGATTTGAATACTAAGAACTGAAGAAGAGAAAAGATGCTATGCTTTGAATAGTATTGATGTGAAGGTATATTTACTCATTAATTATTCGACAGATTAACTGAAACCTTCATCAGATATGTAAAGATCAGATGGAAAATGATGTGAAATATAGAGTGGACAATATGTTGAGGATATACAATGGTCCTGGTACTAGAGAGAGAAATTCAATTTACAATCAATACGTGTACCTGAATAACAATTATGTGGTCATGTGAATTCTTCATTTGTAAAGAATTACTACCTGAATTTATAATAGGACAATTTTGATTATATTTTATGAAATTATTTTAGATTTTGTAAACGTTTAACGTATATTATTACGAAAATCATCCCATTAGCTTATTCGTATCATGGTATTTCACAGAGAATTTTCTTCTAAATTTGCATTTTGATCTTATGTGTGCGTTATGTGGAGGAAATACGCTCTATCTTTCAGTTATTACAATTAAGTGTCTTGGAATAAAAATATGTTTGGTACAAATTAAGCAGAAATATTCAAGAGTACATGATACTACCTCACTCAAATTGCCCGAAGAGAGAAAAGGAAAATCCTCCCCGTGTTACCTACTTTACCCAACCCACAATTCCCGTAGGACAGAGGGAGCACGTAGAAACGAGATTGTTGGTCGGAAATCCTGTCACTTTTCTGATGGTGTTCCCTCAATCTCATTAGTAAGGCTTTTTTGAAGAATAGCATATCAAACACGTTGAAGTTTCATCAAATCTACTACATGATCTGTATATGATTTCACTTCTATATCAATTGCACTTCAAATAATATATGAATCTTGTATAATGTTCAAAGTAATGGGAAACCGTAGAATGTGGAATATTGTAATTGAAAGCAAAAGTCATCGAATACTACCCCACCTAGCCAGCCATTCCAGAATAATATCTACATTTTTATATTTACTTTCATTTCTATATTAATATACATCTAATTTTTTGAGTTTAAAACAGTGGTCGACGTTTTTCAAAAAATTGATCCTATCTATAGCAATATATTATAACGGAAATATATTTAATGTTGATCCTGGTTATGATACACATTTAATTAATCCTCACGTCTTAATTTCTATGAAAATCGCGACAAGAATATTTATATCTGCGTTCATAAAGCATTTGTTACATAACGCAGCAACAGAAATTTTTTACGAGTAAAAATTCAATATTTTTAATCCGATATTGAATCAGGATTTGGGTTAAAAAACAGAGTTCTGCCCTGTGCATAGCACCACGCCATGAAAGCGTATAGGGGGTGTGTTCAATTTTGATTGCACAATATACATCCTTTTCCTACTCCATGAAAAATGTATCCCTCGTGACGTCATTTTCCGTCATGATCGTTTGTCAATCATCCAAACATATTGTAACATTTACATTCGGACATTTCGTGGAGAAAATATTTATCAGGGATTTCGTTAACAAAACTTACGTTGTCACAGTTCACATATATTTTGTGCCAATCTTGAACGCGGAATGCGTATCAAATGTTTCTAATTCAACATGCACTTATATTTCAGAATTGGTAGAATTTGTGATGTATAGAATCTATATTTAACCACGATCTGAACAAAGACATTTCTTGCTGCAATAACGAAACTACGCATTTTGTCTAAAAGAGAAGGAACTTAATATATTTCTAAAGACAATAAACGTTAAGGGTAAAATTAGAATACGTTTTTGGAACCAGTATGCTGAATTGTTTTGAAAACAACAGTCATTTCCCAGACAACCAAACATTTGACAACCTCTGCATTGTAGATTTCTGCACAATAGTGTTTGGATCTCTGAAATTATACATTCCTATATTTCAGAAGTGCACGTTTTCCAGATGGCGTCGAAATGGATTTGAATACTAAGAACTGAAGAAGAGAAAAGATGCTATGCTTTGAATAGTATTGATGTGAAGGTATATTTACTCAATAATTATTCGACAGATTAACTGAAACCTTCATCAGATATGTAAAGATCAGATGGAAAATGATGTGAAATATAGAGTGGACAATATGTTGAGGATATACAATGGTCCTGGTACTAGAGAGAGAAATTCAATTTACAATCAATACGTGTACCTGAATAACAATAATGTGGTCATGTGAATTCTTCATTTGTAAAGAATTACTACCTGAATTTATAATAGGACAACTTTGATTATATTTTATGAAATTATTTTAGATTTTGTAAACGTTTAACGTATATTATTACGAAAATCATCCCATTAGCTTATTCGTATCATGGTATTTCACAGAGAATTTTCTTCTAAATTTGCATTTTGATCTTATGTGTGCGTTATGTGGAGGAAATACGCTCTATCTTTCAGTTATTACAATTAAGTGTCTTGGAATAAAAATATGTTTGGTACAAATTAAGCAGAAATATTCAAGAGTACATCATACTACCTCACTCAAATTGCCCGAAGAGAGAAATGGAAAATCCTCCCCGTGTTACCTACTTTACCCAACCCTCCATTCCCGTAGGACAGAGGGAGCACGTTGAAACGAGATTGTTGGTCGGGAATCCTGTCACTTTTCTGATGGTGTTCCCTCAATCTCTTTAGTAAGGCTTTTTTAAAGAATAGCATATCAAACACGTTGAAGTTTCATCAAATCTACTACATGATCTGTATATGATTTCACTTCTATATCAATTGCACTTCAAATAAAATATGAATCTTGTATAATGTTCAAAGTAATGGGAAACCGTAGAATGTGGAATATTGTAATTGAAAGCAAAAGTCATCGAATACTACCCCACCTAGCCCGCCATTCCAGAATAATATCTACATTTTTATATTTACTCTCATTTCTATATTAATATACATCTAATTTTTTGAGTTTAAAACAGTGGTCGACGTTTTACAAAAAATTGATCCTATCTATAGCAATATATTATAACGGAAATATATTTAATGTTGATCCTGGTTATGATACACATTTAATTAATCCTTCACGTCTTAATTTCTAAGAAAATCGCGACAAGAATATTTATATCTGCGTTCATAAAGCATTTGTTACATAACGCAGCAACAGAAATTTTTTACGAGTAAAAATTCAATATTTTTAATCCGATATTGAATCAGGATTTGGGTTAAAAAACAGAGTTCTCCCCTGTACATAGCACCACGCCATGAAAGCGTGTAGGGGGTGTGTTCAATTTTGATTGCACAATATACATCCTTTTCCTACTCCATGAAAAATGTATCCCTCGTGACGTCATTTTCCGTCATGATCGTTTGTCAATCATCCAAACATATTGTAACATTTACATTCGGACATTTCGTGGAGAAAATATTTATCAGGGATTTCGTTAACAAAACTTATGTTGTCACAGTTCACATATATTTTGTGCCAATCTTGAACGCGGAATGCGTATTAAATGTTTCTAATTCAACATGCACTTATATTTCAGAATTGGTAGAATTTGTGATGTATAGAATCTATATTTAACCACGATCTGAACAAAGACATTTCTTGCTGCAATAACGAAACTACGCATTTTGTCTAAAAGAGAAGGAACTTAATATATTTCTAAAGACAATAAACGTTAAGGGTAAAATTAGAATACGTTTTTGGAACCAGTATGCTGAATTGTTTTGAAAACAACAGTCATTTCCCAGACAACCAAACACTTGACAACCTCTGCATTGTAGATTTCTGCACACTAGTGTTTGGATCTCTGAAATTATACATTCCTATATTTCAGAAGTGCACGTTTTCCAGATGGCGTCGAAATGGATTTGAATACTAAGAACTGAAGAAGAGAAAAGATGCTATGCTTTGAATAGTATTGATGTGAAGGTATATTTACTCATTAATTATTCGACAGATTAACTGAAACCTTCATCAGATATGTAAAGATCAGATGGAAAATTATGTGAAATATAGAGTGGACAATATGTTGAGGATATACAATGGTCCTGGTACTAGAGAGAGAAATTCAATTTACAATCAATACGTGTACCTGAATAACAATTATGTGGTCATGTGAATTCTTCATTTGTAAAGAATTACTATTTGAATTTATAATAGAACAACTTTGATTATATTTTATGAAATTATTTTAGATTTTGTAAACGTTTAACGTATATTATTACGAAAATCATCCCATTAGCTTATTCGTATCAGGGTATTTCACAGAGAATTTTCTTCTAAATTTGCATTTTGATCTTATGTGTACGTTATGTGGAGGAAATACGCTCTATCTTTCAGTTATTACAATTAAGTGTCTTGGAATAAAAATATGTTTGGTACAAATTAAGCAGAAATATTCAAGAGAACATGATACTACCTCACTCAAATTGCCCGAAGAGAGAAAAGGAAAATCCTCCCCGTGTTACCTACTTTACCCAACCCACCATTCCCGTAGGACAGAGGGAGCACGTAGAAACGAGATTGTTGGTCGGGAATCCTGTCACTTTTCTGATGGTGTTCCCTCAATCTCTTTAGTAAGGCTTTTTTGAAGAATAGCATATCAAACACGTTGAAGTTTCATCAAATCTACTACATGATCTGTATATGATTTCACTTCTATATCAATTGCACTTCAAATAATATATGAATCTTGTATAATGTTCAAAGTAATGGGAAACCGTAGAATGTGGAATATTGTAATTGAAAGCAAAAGTCATCGAATACTACCCCACCTAGCCCGCCATTCCAGAATAATATCTACATTTTTATATTTACTTTCATTTCTATATTAATATACATCTAATTTTTTGAGTTTAAAACAGTGGTCGACGTTTTTCAAAAAATTGATCCTATCTATAGCAATATATTATAACGGAAATATATTTAATGTTGATCCTGGTTATGATACACATTTAATTAATCCTCACGTCTTAATTTCTAAGAAAATCGCGACAAGAATATTTATATCTGCGTTCATAAAGCATTTGTTACATAACGCAGCAACAGAAATTTTTTACGAGTAAAAATTCAATATTTTTAATCCGATATTGAATCAGGATTTGGGTTAAAAAACAGAGTTCTGCCCTGTGCATAGCACCACGCCATGAAAGCGTATAGGGGGTGTGTTCAATTTTGATTGCACAATATACATCCTTTTCCTACTCCATGAAAAATGTATCCCTCGTGACGTCATTTTCCGTCATGATCGTTTGTCAATCATCCAAACATATTGTAACATTTACATTCGGACATTTCGTGGAGAAAATATTTATCAGGGATTTCGTTAACAAAACTTACGTTGTCACAGTTCACATATATTTTGTGCCAATCTTGAACGCGGAATGCGTATCAAATGTTTCTAATTCAACATGCACTTATATTTCAGAATTGGTAGAATTTGTGATGTATAGAATCTATATTTAACCACGATCTGAACAAAGACATTTCTTGCTGCAATAACGAAACTACGCATTTTGTCTAAAAGAGAAGGAACTTAATATATTTCTAAAGACAATAAACGTTAAGGGTAAAATTAGAATACGTTTTTGGAACCAGTATGCTGAATTGTTTTGAAAACAACAGTCATTTCCCAGACAACCAAACATTTGACAACCTCTGCATTGTAGATTTCTGCACACTAGTGTTTGGATCTCTGAAATTATACATTCCTATATTTCAGAAGTGCACGTTTTCCAGATGGCGTCGAAATGGATTTGAATACTAAGAACTGAAGAAGAGAAAAGATGCTATGCTTTGAATAGTATTGATGTGAAGGTATATTTACTCAATAATTATTCGACAGATTAACTGAAACCTTCATCAGATATGTAAAGATCAGATGGAAAATGATGTGAAATATAGAGTGGACAATATGTTGAGGATATACAATGGTCCTGGTACTAGAGAGAGAAATTCAATTTACAATCAATACGTGTACCTGAATAACAATAATGTGGTCATGTGAATTCTTCATTTGTAAAGAATTACTACCTGAATTTATAATAGGACAACTTTGATTATATTTTATGAAATTATTTTAGATTTTGTAAACGTTTAACGTATATTATTACGAAAATCATCCCATTAGCTTATTCGTATCATGGTATTTCACAGAGAATTTTCTTCTAAATTTGCATTTTGATCTTATGTGTGCGTTATGTGGAGGAAATACGCTCTATCTTTCAGTTATTACAATTAAGTGTCTTGGAATAAGAATATGTTTGGTACAAATTAAGCAGAAATATTCAAGAGTACATCATACTACCTCACTCAAATTGCCCGAAGAGAGAAATGGAAAATCCTCCCCGTGTTACCTACTTTACCCAACCCACCATTCCCGTAGGACAGAGGGAGCACGTAGAAACGAGATTGTTGGTCGGAAATCCTGTCACTTTTCTGATGGTGTTCCCTCAATCTCTTTAGTAAGGCTTTTTTAAAGAATAGCATATCAAACACGTTGAAGTTTCATCAAATCTACTACATGATCTGTATATGATTTCACTTCTATATCAATTGCACTTCAAATAATATATGAATCTTGTATAATGTTCAAAGTAATGGGAAACCGTAGAATGTGGAATATTGTAATTGAAAGCAAAAGTCATCGAATACTACCCCACCTAGACCGCCATTCCAGAATAATATCTACATTTTTATATTTACTCTCATTTCTATATTAATATACATCTAATTTTTTGAGTTTAAAACAGTGGTCGACGTTTTACAAAAAATTGATCCTATCTATAGCAATATATTATAACGGAAATATATTTAATGTTGATCCTGGTTATGATACACATTTAATTAATCCTTCACGTCTTAATTTCTAAGAAAATCGCGACAAGAATATTTATATCTGCGTTCATAAAGCATTTGTTACATAACGCAGCAACAGAAATTTTTTACGAGTAAAAATTCAATATTTTTAATCCGATATTGAATCAGGATTTGGGTTAAAAAACAGAGTTCTCCCCTGTACATAGCACCACGCCATGAAAGCGTGTAGGGGGTGTGTTCAATTTTGATTGCACAATATACATCCTTTTCCTACTCCATGAAAAATGTATCCCTCGTGACGTCATTTTCCGTCATGATCGTTTGTCAATCATCCAAACATATTGTAACATTTACATTCGGACATTTCGTGGAGAAAATATTTATCAGGGATTTCGTTAACAAAACTTATGTTGTCACAGTTCACATATATTTTGTGCCAATCTTGAACGCGGAATGCGTATTAAATGTTTCTAATTCAACATGCACTTATATTTCAGAATTGGTAGAATTTGTGATGTATAGAATCTATATTTAACCACGATCTGAACAAAGACATTTCTTGCTGCAATAACGAAACTACGCATTTTGTCTAAAAGAGAAGGAACTTAATATATTTCTAAAGACAATAAACGTTAAGGGTAAAATTAGAATACGTTTTTGGAACCAGTATGCTGAATTGTTTTGAAAACAACAGTCATTGCCCAGACAAACAAACACTTGACAACCTCTGCATTGTAGATTTCTGCACACTAGTGTTTGGATCTCTGAAATTATACATTCCTATATTTCAGAAGTGCACGTTTTCCAGATGGCGTCGAAATGGATTTGAATACTAAGAACTGAAGAAGAGAAAAGATGCTATGCTTTGAATAGTATTGATGTGAAGGTATATTTACTCATTAATTATTCGACAGATTAACTGAAACCTTCATCAGATATGTAAAGATCAGATGGAAAATGATGTGAAATATAGAGTGGACAATATGTTGAGGATATACAATGGTCCTGGTACTAGAGAGAGAAATTCAATTTACAATCAATACGTGTACCTGAATAACAATTATGTGGTCATGTGAATTCTTCATTTGTAAAGAATTACTATTTGAATTTATAATAGAACAACTTTGATTATATTTTATGAAATTATTTTAGATTTTGTAAACGTTTAACGTATATTATTACGAAAATCATCCCATTAGCTTATTCGTATCATGGTATTTCACAGAGAATTTTCTTCTAAATTTGCATTTTGATCTTATGTGTGCGTTATGTGGAGGAAATACGCTCTATCTTTCAGTTATTACAATTAAGTGTCTTGGAATAAAAATATGTTTGGTACAAATTAAGCAGAAATATTCAAGAGTACATGATACTACCTCACTCAAATTGCCCGAAGAGAGAAATGGAAAATCCTCCCCGTGTTACCTACTTTACCCAACCCACCATTCCCGTAGGACAGAGGGAGCACGTAGAAACGAGATTGTTGGTCGGGAATCCTGTCACTTTTCTGATGGTGTTCCCTCAATCTCTTTAGTAAGGCTTTTTTGAAGAATAGCATATCAAACACGTTGAAGTTTCATCAAATCTACTACATGATCTGTATATGATTTCACTTCTATATCAATTGCACTTCAAATAATATATGAATCTTGTATAATGTTCAAAGTAATGGGAAACCGTAGAATGTGGAATATTGTAATTGAAAGCAAAAGTCATCGAATACTACCCCACCTAGCCCGCCATTCCAGAATAATATCTACATTTTTATATTTACTCTCATTTCTATATTAATATACATCTAATTTTTTGAGTTTAAAACAGTGGTCGACGTTTTACAAAAAATTGATCCTATCTATAGCAATATATTATAACGGAAATATATTTAATGTTGATCCTGGTTATGATACACATTTAATTAATCCTTCACGTCTTAATTTCTAAGAAAATCGCGACAAGAATATTTATATCTGCGTTCATAAAGCATTTGTTACATAACGCAGCAACAGAAATTTTTTACGAGTAAAAATTCAATATTTTTAATCCGATATTGAATCAGGATTTGGGTTAAAAAACAGAGTTCTGCCCTGTGCATAGTACCACGCCATGAAAGCGTATAGGGGGTGTGTTCAATTTTGATTGCACAATATACATCCTTTTCCTACTCCATGAAAAATGTATCCCTCGTGACGTCATTTTCCGTCATGATCGTTTGTCAATCATCCAAACATATTGTAACATTTACATTCGGACATTTCGTGGAGAAAATATTTATCAGGGATTTCGTTAACAAAACTTACGTTGTCACAGTTCACATATATTTTGTGCCAATCTTGAACGCGGAATGCGTATCAAATGTTTCTAATTCAACATGCACTTATATTTCAGAATTGGTAGAATTTGTGATGTATAGAATCTATATTTAACCACGATCTGAACAAAGACATTTCTTGCTGCAATAACGAAACTACGCATTTTGTCTAAAAGAGAAGGAACTTAATATATTTCTAAAGACAATAAACGTTAAGGGTAAAATTAGAATACGTTTTTGGAACCAGTATGCTGAATTGTTTTGAAAACAACAGTCATTTCCCAGACAACCAAACATTTGACAACCTCTGCATTGTAGATTTCTGCACACTAGTGTTTGGATCTCTGAAATTATACATTCCTATATTTCAGAAGTGCACGTTTTCCAGATGGCGTCGAAATGGATTTGAATACTAAGAACTGAAGAAGAGAAAAGATGCTATGCTTTGAATAGTATTGATGTGAAGGTATATTTACTCATTAATTATTCGACAGATTAACTGAAACCTTCATCAGATATGTAAAGATCAGATGGAAAATGATGTGAAATATAGAGTGGACAATATGTTGAGGATATACAATGGTCCTGGTACTAGAGAGAGAAATTCAATTTACAATCAATACGTGTACCTGAATAACAATTATGTGGTCATGTGAATTCTTCATTTGTAAAGAATTACTACCTGAATTTATAATAGGACAACTTTGATTATATTTTATGAAATTATTTTAGATTTTGTAAACGTTTAACGTATATTATTACGAAAATCATCCCATTAGCTTATTCGTATCATGGTATTTCACAGAGAATTTTCTTCTAAATTTGCATTTTGATCTTATGTGTGCGTTATGTGGAGGAAATACGCTCTATCTTTCAGTTATTACAATTAAGTGTCTTGGAATAAAAATATGTTTGGTACAAATTAAGCAGAAATATTCAAGAGTACATGATACTACCTCACTCAAATTGCCCGAAGAGAGAAAAGGAAAATCCTCCCCGTGTTACCTACTTTACCCAACCCACCATTCCCGTAGGACAGAGGGAGCACGTAGAAACGAGATTGTTGGTCGGGAATCCTGTCACTTTTCTGATGGTGTTCCCTCAATCTCTTTAGTAAGGCTTTTTTGAAGAATAGCATATCAAACACGTTGAAGTTTCATCAAATCTACTACATGATCTGTATATGATTTCACTTCTATATCAATTGCACTTCAAATAATATATGAATCTTGTATAATGTTCAAAGTAATGGGAAACCGTAGAATGTGGAATATTGTAATTGAAAGCAAAAGTCATCGAATACTACCCCACCTAGCCCGCCATTCCAGAATAATATCTACATTTTTATATTTACTCTCATTTCTATATTAATATACATCAAATTTTTTGAGTTTAAAACAGTGGTCGACGTTTTACAAAAAATTGATCCTATCTATAGCAATATATTATAACGGAAATATATTTAATGTTGATCCTGGTTATGATACACATTTAATTAATCCTTCACGTCTTAATTTCTAAGAAAATCGCGACAAGAATATTTATATCTGCGTTCATAAAGCATTTGTTACATAACGCAGCAACAGAAATTTTTTACGAGTAAAAATTCAATATTTTTAATCCGATATTGAATCAGGATTTAGGTTAAAAAACAGAGTTCTCCCCTGTGCATAGCACCACGCCATGAAAGCGTATAGGGGGTGTGTTCAATTTTGATTGCACAATATACATCCTTTTCCTACTCCATGAAAAATGTATCCCTCGTGACGTCATTTTCCGTCATGATCGTTTGTCAATCATCCAAACATATTGTAACATTTACATTCGGACATTTCGTGGAGAAAATATTTATCAGGGATTTCGTTAACAAAACTTATGTTGTCACAGTTCACATATATTTTGTGCCAATCTTGAACGCGGAACGCGTATTAAATGTTTCTAATTCAACATGCACTTATATTTCAGAATTGGTAGAATTTGTGATGTATAGAATCTATATTTAACCACGATCTGAACAAAGACATTTCTTGCTGCAATAACGAAACTACGCATTTTGTCTAAAAGAGAAGGAACTTAATATATTTCTAAAGACAATAAACGTTAAGGGTAAAATTAGAATACGTTTTTGGAACCAGTATGCTGAATTGTTTTGAAAACAACAGTCATTTCCCAGACAACCAAACACTTGACAACCTCTGCATTGTAGATTTCTGCACACTAGTGTTTGGATCTCTGAAATTATACATTCCTATATTTCAGAAGTGCACGTTTTCCAGATGGCGTCGAAATGGATTTGAATACTAAGAACTGAAGAAGAGAAAAGATGCTATGCTTTGAATAGTATTGATGTGAAGGTTTATTTACTCATTAATTATTCGACAGATTAACTGAAACCTTCATCAGATATGTTAAGATCAGATGGAAAATGATGTGAAATATAGAGTGGACAATATGTTGAGGATATACAATGGTCCTGGTACTAGAGAGAGAAATTCAATTTACAATCAATACGTGTACCTGAATAACAATAATGTGGTCATGTGAATTCTTCATTTGTAAAGAATTACTACCTGAATTTATAATAGGACAACTTTGATTATATTTTATGAAATTATTTTAGATTTTGTAAACGTTTAACGTATATTATTACGAAAATCATCCCATTAGCTTATTCGTATCAGGGTATTTCACAGAGAATTTTCTTCTAAATTTGCATTTTGATCTTATGTGTGCATTATGTGGAGGAGATACGCTCTATCTTTCAGTTATTACAATAAGTGTCTTGGAATAAAAATATGTTTGGTACAAATTAAGCAGAAATATTCAAGAGTACATGATACTACCTCACTCAAATTGCCCGAAGAGAGAAAAGGAAAATCCTCCCCGTGTTACCTACTTTACCCAACCCACCATTCCCGTAGGACAGAGGGAGCACGTAGAAACGAGATTGTTGGTCGGGAATCCTGTCACTTTTCTGATGGTGTTCCCTCAATCTCTTTAGTAAGGTTTTTTGAAGAATAGCATATCAAACACGTTGAAGTTTCATCAAATCTACTACATGATCTGTATATGATTTCACTTCTATATCAATTGCACTTCAAATAATATATGAATCTTGTATAATGTTCAAAGTAATGGGAAACCGTAGAATGTGGAATATTGTAATTGAAAGCAAAAGTCATCGAATACTACCCCACCTACCCCGCCATTCCAGAATAATATCTACATTTTTATATTTACTCTCATTTCTATATTAATATACATCAAATTTTTTGAGTTTAAAACAGTGGTCGACGTTTTACAAAAAATTGATCCTATCTATAGCAATATATTATAACGGAAATATATTTAATGTTGATCCTGGTTATGATACACATTTAATTAATCCTTCATGTCTTAATTTCTAAGAAAATCGCGACAAGAATATTTATATCTGCGTTCATAAAGCATTTGTTACATAACGCAGCAACAGAAATTATTTACGAGTAAAAATTCAATATTTTTAATCCGATATTGAATCAGGATTTGGGTTAAAAAACAGAGTTCTCCCCTGTGCATAGCACCACGCCATGAAAGCGTATAGGGGGTGTGTTCAATTTTGATTGCACAATATACATCCTTTTCCTACTCCATGAAAAATGTATCCCACGTGACGTCATTTTCCGTCATGATCGTTTGTCAATCATCCAAACATATTGTAACATTTACATTCGGACATTTCGTGGAGAAAATATTTATCAGGGATTTCGTTAACAAAACTTATGTTGTCACAGTTCACATATATTTTGTGCCAATCTTGAACGCTGAATGCGTATTAAATGTTTCTAATTCAACATGCACTTATATTTCAGAATTGGTAGAATTTGTGATGTATAGAATCTATATTTAACCACGATCTGAACAAAGACATTTCTTGCTGCAATAACGAAACTACGCATTTTGTCTAAAAGAGAAGGAACTTAATATATTTCTAAAGACAATAAACGTTAAGGGTAAAATTAGAATACGTTTTTGGAACCAGTATGCTGAATTGTTTTGAAAACAACAGTCATTTCCCAGACAACCAAACACTTGACAACCTCTGCATTGTAGATTTCTGCACACTAGTGTTTGGATCTCTGAAATTATACATTCCTATATTTCAGAAGTGCACGTTTTCCAGATGGCGTCGAAATGGATTTGAATACTAAGAACTGAAGAAGAGAAAAGATGCTATGCTTTGAATAGTATTGATGTGAAGGTATATTTACTCATTAATTATTCGACAGATTAACTGAAACCTTCATCAGATATATAAAGATCAGATGGAAAATGATGTGAAATATAGAGTGGACAATATGTTGAGGATATACAATGGTCCTGGTACTAGAGAGAGAAATTCAATTTACAATCAATACGTGTACCTGAATAACAATTATGTGGTCATGTGAATTCTTCATTTGTAAAGAATTACTACCTGAATTTATAATAGGACAACTTTGATTATATTTTATGAAATTATTTTAGATTTTGTAAACGTTTAACGTATATTATTACGAAAATCATCCCATTAGCTTATTCGTATCATGGTATTTCACAGAGAATTTTCTTCTAGATTTGCATTTTGATCTTATGTGTGCGTTATGTGGAGGAAATACGCTCTATCTTTCAGTTATTACAATTAAGTGTCTTGGAATAAAAATATGTTTGGTACAAATTAAGCAGAAATATTCAAGAGTACATGATACTACCTCACTCAAATTGCCCGAAGAGAGAAAAGGAAAATCCTCCCCGTGTTACCTACTTTACCCAACCCACCATTCCCGTAGGACAGAGGGAGCACGTAGAAACGAGATTGTTGGTCGGGAATCCTGTCACTTTTCTGATGGTGTTCCCTCAATCTCTTTAGTAAGGCTTTTTTGAAGAAAAGCATATCAAACACGTTGAAGTTTCATCAAATCTACTACATGATCTGTATATGATTTCACTTCTATATCAATTGCACTTCAAATAATATATGAATCTTGTATAATGTTCAAAGTAATAGGAAACCGTAGAATGTGGAATATTGTAATTGAAAGCAAAAGTCATCGAATACTACCCCACCTAGCCCGCTATTCCAGAATAATATCTACATTTTTATATTTACTCTCATTTCTATATTAATATACATCAAATTTTTTGAGTTTAAAACAGTGGTCGACGTTTTACAAAAAATTGATCCTATCTATAGCAATATATTATAACGGAAATATATTTAATGTTGATCCTGGTTATGATACACATTTAATTAATCCTTCACGTCTTAATTTCTAAGAAAATCGCGACAAGAATATTTATATCTGCGTTCATAAAGCATTTGTTACATAACGCAGCAACAGAAATTATTTACGAGTAAAAATTCAATATTTTTAATCCGATATTGAATCAGGATTTGGGTTAAAAAACAGAGTTCTCCCCTGTGCATAGCACCACGCCATGAAAGCGTATAGGGGGTGTGTTCAATTTTGATTGCACAATATACATCCTTTTCCTACTCCATGAAAAATGTATCCCTCGTGACGTCATTTTCCGTCATGATCGTTTGTCAATCATCCAAACATATTGTAACATTTACATTCGGACATTTCGTGGAGAAAATATTTATCAGGGATTTCGTTAACAAAACTTATGTTGTCACAGTTCACATATATTTTGTGCCAATCTTGAACGCGGAATGCGTATTAAATGTTTCTAATTCAACATGCACTTATATTTCAGAATTGGTAGAATTTGTGATGTATAGAATCTATATTTAACCACGATCTGAACAAAGACATTTCTTGCTGCAATAACGAAACTACGCATTTTGTCTAAAAGAGAAGGAACTTAATATATTTCTAAAGACAATAAACGTTAAGGGTAAAATTAGAATACGTTTTTGGAACCAGTATGCTGAATTGTTTTGAAAACAACAGTCATTTCCCAGACAACCAAACACTTGACAACCTCTGCATTGTAGATTTCTGCACACTAGTGTTTGGATCTCTGAAATTATACATTCCTATATTTCAGAAGTGCACGTTTTCCAGATGGCGTCGAAATGGATTTGAATACTAAGAACTGAAGAAGAGAAAAGATGCTATGCTTTGAATAGTATTGATGTGAAGGTATATTTACTCATTAATTATTCGACAGATTAACTGAAACCTTCATCAGATATGTAAAGATCAGATGGAAAATGATGTGAAATATAGAGTGGACAATATGTTGAGGATATACAATGGTCCTGGTACTAGAGAGAGAAATTCAATTGACAATCAATACGTGTACCTGAATAACAATTATGTGGTCATGTGAATTCTTCATTTGTAAAGATTTTACTACCTGAATTTATAATAGGACAACTTTGATTATATTTTATGAAATTATTTTAGATTTTGTAAACGTTTAACGTATATTATTACGAAAATCATCCCATTAGCTTATTCGTATCATGGTATTTCACAGAGAATTTTCTTCTAAATTTGCATTTTGATCTTATGTGTGCGTTATGTGGAGGAAATACGCTCTATCTTTCAGTTATTACAATTAAGTGTCTTGGAATAAAAATATGTTTGGTACAAATTAAGCAGAAATATTCAAGAGTACATGATACTACCTCACTCAAATTGCCCGAAGAGAGAAAAGGAAAATCCTCCCCGTGTTACCTACTTTACCCAACCCACCATTCCCGTAGGACAGAGGGAGCACGTAGAAACGAGATTGTTGGTCGGGAATCCTGTCACTTTTCTGATGGTGTTCCCTCAATCTCTTTAGTAAGGCTTTTTTGAAGAATAGCATATCAAACACGTTGAAGTTTCATCAAATCTACTACATGATCTGTATATGATTTCACTTCTATATCAATTGCACTTCAAATAATATATGAATCTTGTATAATGTTCAAAGTAATGGGAAACCGTAGAATGTGGAATATTGTAATTGAAAGCAAAAGTCATCGAATACTACCCCACCTAGCCCGCCATTCCAGAATAATATCTACATTTTTATATTTACTCTCATTTCTATATTAATATACATCAAATTTTTTGAGTTTAAAACAGTGGTCGACGTTTTACAAAAAATTGATCCTATCTATAGCAATATATTATAACGGAAATATATTTAATGTTGATCCTGGTTATGATACACATTTAATTAATCCTTCACGTCTTAATTTCTAAGAAAATCGCGACAAAAATATTTATATCTGCGTTCATAAAGCATTTGTTACATAACGCAGCAACAGAAATTTTTTACGAGTAAAAATTCAATATTTTTAATCCGATATTGAATCAGGATTTGGGTTAAAAAACAGAGTTCTCCCCTGTACATAGCACCACGCCATGAAAGCGTATAGGGGGTGTGTTCAATTTTGATTGCACAATATACATCCTTTTCCTACTCCATGAAAAATGTATCCCTCGTGACGTCATTTTCCGTCATGATCGTTTGTCAATCATCCAAACATATTGTAACATTTACATTCGGACATTTCGTGGAGAAAATATTTATCAGGGATTTCGTTAACAAAACTTATGTTGTCACAGTTCACATATATTTTGTGCCAATCTTGAACGCGGAATGCGTATTAAATGTTTCTAATTCAACATGCACTTATATTTCAGAATTGGTAGAATTTGTGATGTATAGAATCTATATTTAACCACGATCTGAACAAAGACATTTCTTGCTGCAATAACGAAACTACGCATTTTGTCTAAAAGAGAAGGAACTTAATATATTTCTAAAGACAATAAACGTTAAGGGTAAAATTAGAATACGTTTTTGGAACCAGTATGCTGAATTGTTTTGAAAACAACAGTCATTTCCCAGACAACCAAACACTTGACAACCTCTGCATTGTAGATTTCTGCACACTTGTGTTTGGATCTCTGAAATTATACATTCCTATATTTCAGAAGTGCACGTTTTCCAGATGGCGTCGAAATGGATTTGAATACTAAGAACTGAAGAAGAGAAATGATGCTATGCTTTGAATAGTATTGATGTGAAGGTATATTTACTCATTAATTATTCGACAGATTAACTGAAACCTTCATCAGATATGTAAAGATCAGATGGAAAATGATGTGAAATATAGAGTGGACAATATGTTGAGGATATACAATGGTCCTGGTACTAGAGAGAGAAATTCAATTTACAATCAATACGTGTACCTGAATAACAATTATGTGGTCATGTGAATTCTTCATTTGTAAAGAATTACTACCTGAATTTATAATAGGACAACTTTGATTATATTTTATGAAATTATTTTAGATTTTGTAAACGTTTAACGTATATTATTACGAAAATCATCCCATTAGCTTATTCGTATCATGGTATTTCACAGAGAATTTTCTTCTAAATTTGCATTTTGATCTTATGTGTGCGTTATGTGGAGGAAATACGCTCTATCTTTCAGTTATTACAATTAAGTGTCTTGGAATAAAAATATGTTTGGTACAAATTAAGCAGAAATATTCAAGAGTACATGATACTACCTCACTCAAATTGCCCGAAGAGAGAAAAGGAAAATCCTCCCCGTGTTACATACTTTACCCAACCCACCATTCCCGTAGGACAGAGGGAGCACGTAGAAACGAGATTGTTGGTCGGGAATCCTGTCACTTTTCTGATGGTGTTCCCTCAATCTCTTTAGTAAGGCTTTTTTGAAGAATAGCATATCAAACACGTTGAAGTTTCATCAAATCTACTACATGATCTGTATATGATTTCACTTCTATATCAATTGCACTTCAAATAACATATGAATCTTGTATAATGTTCAAAGTAATGGGAAACCGTAGAATGTGGAATATTGTAATTGAAAGCAAAAGTCATCGAATACTACCCCACCTAGCCCGCCATTCCAGAATAATATCTACATTTTTATATTTACTCTCATTTCTATATTAATATACATCAAATTTTTTGAGTTTAAAACAGTGGTCGACGTTTTACAAAAAATTGATCCTATCTATAGCAATATATTATAACGGAAATATATTTAATGTTGATCCTGGTTTTGATACACATTTAATTAATCCTTCACGTCTTAATTTCTAAGAAAATCGCGACAAGAATATTTATATAAGCGTTCATAAAGCATTTGTTACATAACGCAGAAACAGAAATTTTTACGAGTAAAAATTCAATATTTTTAATCCGATATTGAATCAGGATTTGGGTTAAAAAGACAGAGTTCTCCCCTGTGCATAGCACCACGCAATGTAAGCGTATAGGGGGTGTGTTCAATTTTGATTGCACAATATACATCCTTTTCCTACTCCATGAAAAATGTATCCCTCGTGACGTCATTTTCCGTCATGATCGTTTGTCAATCATCCAAACATATTGTAACATTTACATTCGGACATTTCGTGGAGAAAATATTTATCAGGGATTTCGTTAACAAAACTTACGTTGTCACAGTTCACATATATTTTGTGCCAATCTTGAACGCGGAATGCGTATTAAATGTTTCTAATTCAACATGCACTTATATTTCAGAATTGGTAGAATTTGTGATGTATAGAATCTATATTTAACCACGATCTGAACAAAGACATTTCTTGCAGCAATAACGAAACTACGCATTTTGTCTAAAAGAGAAGGAACTTAATATATTTCTAAAGACAATAAACGTTAAGGGTAAAATTAGAATACGTTTTTGGAACCAGTATGCTGAATTGTTTTGAAAACAACAGTCATTTCCCAGACAACCAAACACTTGACAACCTCTGCATTGTAGATTTCTGCACACTAGTGTTTGGATCTCTGAAATTATACATTCCTATATTTCAGAAGTGCACGTTTTCCAGATGGCGTCGAAATGGATTTGAATACTAAGAACTGAAGAAGAGAAAAGATGCTATGCTTTGAATAGTATTGATGTGAAGGTATATTTACTCATTAATTATTCGACAGATTAACTGAAACCTTCATCAGATATGTAAAGATCAGATGGAAAATGATGTGAAATATAGAGTGGACAATATGTTGAGGATATACAATGGTCCTGGTACTAGAGAGAGAAATTCAATTTACAATCAATACGTGTACCTGAATAACAATTATGTGGTCATGTGAATTCTTCATTTGTAAAGACTTACTACCTGAATTTATAATAGGACAACTTTGATTATATTTTATGAAATTATTTTAGATTTTGTAAACGTTTAACGTATATTATTACGAAAATCATCCCATTAGCTTATTCGTATCATGGTATTTCACAGAGAATTTTCTTCTAAATTTGCATTTTGATCTTATGTGTGCGTTATGTGGAGGAAATACGCTCTATCTTTCAGTTATTACAATTAAGTGTCTTGGAATAAAAATATGTTTGGTACAAATTAAGCAGAAATATTCAAGAGTACATGATACTACCTCACTCAAATTGCCCGAGGAGAGAAAAGGAAAATCCTCCCCGTGTTACCTACTTTACCCAACCCACCATTCCCGTAGGACAGAGGGAGCACGTAAAAACGAGATTGTTGGTCGGGAATCCTGTCACTTTTCTGATGGTGTTCCCTCAATCTCTTTAGTAAGGCTTTTTTGAAGAATAGCATATCAAACACGTTGAAGTTTCATCAAATCTACTACATGATCTGTATATGATTTCACTTCTATATCAATTGCACTTCAAATAATATATGAATCTTGTATAATGTTCAAAGTAATGGGAAACCGTAGAATGTGGAATATTGTAATTGAAAGCAAAAGTCATCGAATACTACCCCACCTAGCCCGCCATTCCAGAATAATATCTACATTTTTATATTTACTCTCATTTCTATATTAATATACATCTAATTTTTTGAGTTTAAAACAGTGGTCGACGTTTTACAAAAAATTGATCCTATCTATAGCAATATATTATAACGGAAATATATTTAATGTTGATCCTGGTTATGATACACATTTAATTAATCCTTCACGTCTTAATTTCTAAGAAAATCGCGACAAGAATATTTATATCTGCGTTCATAAAGCATTTGTTACATAACGCAGCAACAGAAATTTTTTACGAGTAAAAATTCAATATTTTGAATCCGATATTGAATCAGGATTTGGGTTAAAAAACAGAGTTCTCCCCTGTACATAGCACCACGCCATGAAAGCGTATAGGGGGTGTGTTCAATTTTGATTGCACAATATACATCCTTTTCCTACTCCATGAAAAATGTATCCCTCGTGACATCATTTTCCGTCATGATCGTTTGTCAATCATCCAAAGATATTGTAACATTTACATTCGGACATTTCGTGGAGAAAATATTTATCAGGGATTTCGTTAACAAAACTTATGTTGTCACAGTTCACATATATTTTGTGCCAATCTTGAACGCGGAATGCGTATTAAATGTTTCTAATGCAACATGCACTTATATTTCAGAATTGGTAGAATTTGTGATGTATAGAATCTATATTTAACCACGATCTGAACAAAGACATTTCTTGCTGCAATAACGAAACTACGCATTTTGTCTAAAAGAGAAGGAACTTAATATATTTCTAAAGACAATAAACGTTAAGGGTAAAATTAGAATACGTTTTTGGAACCAGTATGCTGAATTGTTTTGAAAACAACAGTCATTTCCCAGACAACCAAACACTTGACAACCTCTGCATTGTAGATTTCTGCACACTAGTGTTTGGATCTCTGAAATTATACATTCCTATATTTCAGAAGTGCACGTTTTCCAGATGGCGTCGAAATGGATTTGAATACTAAGAACTGAAGAAGAGAAAAGATGCTATGCTTTGAATAGTATTGATGTGAAGGTATATTTACTCATTAATTATTCGACAGATTAACTGAAACCTTCATCAGATATGTAAAGATCAGATGGAAAATGATGTGAAATATAGAGTGGACAATATGTTGAGGATATACAATGGTCCTGGTACTAGAGAGAGAAATTCAATTTACAATCAATACGTGTACCTGAATAACAATTATGTGGTCATGTGAATTCTTCATTTGTAAAGACTTACTACCTGAATTTATAATAGGACAACTTTGATTATATTTTATGAAATTATTTTAGATTTTGTAAACGTTTAACGTATATTATTACGAAAATCATCCCATTAGCTTATTCGTATCAGGGTATTTCACAGAGAATTTTCTTCTAAATTTGCATTTTGATCTTATGTGTGCATTATGTGGAGGAGATACGCTCTATCTTTCAGTTATTACAATTAAGTGTCTTGGAATAAAAATATGTTTGGTACAAATTAAGCAGAAATATTCAAGAGTACATGATACTACCTCACTCAAATTGCCCGAAGAGAGAAAAGGAAAATCCTCCCCGTGTTACCTACTTTACCCAACCCACAATTCCCGTAGGACAGAGGGAGCACGTAGAAACGAGATTGTTGGTCGGGAATCCTGTCACTTTTCTGATGGTGTTCCCTCAATCTCTTTAGTAAGGCTTTTTTGAAGAATAGCATATCAAACACGTTGAAGTTTCATCAAATCTACTACATGATCTGTATATGATTTCACTTCTATATCAATTGCACTTCAAATAATATATGAATCTTGTATAATGTTCAAAGTAATGGGAAACCGTAGAATGTGGAATATTGTAATTGAAAGCAAAAGTCATCGAATACTACCCCACCTAGCCCGCCATTCCAGAATAATATCTACATTTTTATATTTACTCTCATTTCTATATTAATATACATCTAATTTTTTGAGTTTAAAACAGTGGTCGACGTTTTACAAAAAATTGATCCTATCTATAGCAATATATTATAACGGAAATATATTTAATGTTGATCCTGGTTATGATACACATTTAATTAATCCTTCACGTCTTAATTTCTAAGAAAATCGCGACAAGAATATTTATATCTGCGTTCATACAGCATTTGTTACATAACGCAGCAACAGAAATTTTTTACGAGTAAGAATTCAATATTTTTAATCCGATATTGAATCAGGATTTGGGATAAAAAACAGAGTTCTCCCCTGTGCATAGCACCACGCCATGAAAGCGTATAGGGGGTGTGTTCAATTTTGATTGCACAATATACATCTTTTTCCTACTCCATGAAAAATGTATCCCTCGTGATGTCATTTTCCGTCATGATCGTTTGTCAATCATCCAAACATATTGTAACATTTACATTCGGTCATTTCGTGGAGAAAATATTTATCAGGGTTTTCTTTAACAAAACTTATGTTGTCACAGTTCACATATATTTTGTGCCAATCTTGAACGCGGAATGCGTATTAAATGTTTCTAATTCAACATGCACTTATATTTCAGAATTGGTAGAATTTGTGATGTATAGAATCTATATTTAACCACGATCTGAACAAAGACATTTCTTGCTGCAATAACGAAACTACGCATTTTGTCTAAAAGAGAAGGAACTTAATATATTTCTAAAGACAATAAACGTTAAGGGTAAAATTAGAATACGTTTTTGGAACCAGTATGCTGAATTGTTTTGAAAACAACAGTCATTTCCCAGACAACCAAACACTTGACAACCTCTGCATTGTAGATTTCTGCACACTAGTGTTTGGATCTCTGAAATTATACATTCCTATATTTCAGAAGTGCACGTTTTCCAGATGGCGTCGAAATGGATTTGAATACTAAGAACTGAAGAAGAGAAAAGATGCTATGCTTTGAATAGTATTGATGTGAAGGTATATTTACTCATTAATTATTCGACAGATTAACTGAAACCTTCATCAGATATGTAAAGATCAGATGGAAAATGATGTGAAATATAGAGTGGACAATATGTTGAGGATATACAATGGTCCTGGTACTAGAGAGAGAAATTCAATTTACAATCAATACGTGTACCTGAATAACAATTATGTGGTCATGTGAATTCTTCATTTGTAAAGAATTACTACCTGAATTTATAATAGGACAACTTTGATTATATTTTATGAAATTATTTTAGATTTTGTAAACGTTTAACGTATATTATTACGAAAATCATCCCATTAGCTTATTCGTATCAGGGTATTTCACAGAGAATTTTCTTCTAAATTTGCATTTTGATCTTATGTGTGCGTTATGTGGAGGAAATACGCTCTATCTTTCAGTTATTACAATTAAGTGTCTTGGAATAAAAATATGTTTGGTACAAATTAAGCAGAAATATTCAAGAGTACATGATACTACCTCACTCAAATTGCCCGAAGAGAGAAAAGGAAAATCCTCCCCGTGTTACCTACTTTACCCAACCCACAATTCCCGTAGGACAGAGGGAGCACGTAGAAACGAGATTGTTGGTCGGAAATCCTGTCACTTTTCTGATGGTGTTCCCTCAATCTCATTAGTAAGGCTTTTTTGAAGAATAGCATATCAAACACGTTGAAGTTTCATCAAATCTACTACATGATCTGTATATGATTTCACTTCTATATCAATTGCACTTCAAATAATATATGAATCTTGTATAATGTTCAAAGTAATGGGAAACCGTAGAATGTGGAATATTGTAATTGAAAGCAAAAGTCATCGAATACTACCCCACCTAGCCCGCCATTCCAGAATAATATCTACATTTTTATATTTACTTTCATTTCTATATTAATATACATCTAATTTTTTGAGTTTAAAACAGTGGTCGACGTTTTTCAAAAAATTGATCCTATCTATAGCAATATATTATAACGGAAATATATTTAATGTTGATCCTGGTTATGATACACATTTAATTAATCCTCACGTCTTAATTTCTAAGAAAATCGCGACAAGAATATTTATATCTGCGTTCATAAAGCATTTGTTACATAACGCAGCAACAGAAATTTTTTACGAGTAAAAATTCAATATTTTTAATCCGATATTGAATCAGGATTTGGGTTAAAAAACAGAGTTCTGCCCTGTGCATAGCACCACGCCATGAAAGCGTATAGGGGGTGTGTTCAATTTTGATTGCACAATATACATCCTTTTCCTACTCCATGAAAAATGTATCCCTCGTGACGTCATTTTCCGTCATGATCGTTTGTCAATCATCCAAACATATTGTAACATTTACATTCGGACATTTCGTGGAGAAAATATTTATCAGGGATTTCGTTAACAAAACTTACGTTGTCACAGTTCACATATATTTTGTGCCAATCTTGAACGCGGAATGCGTATCAAATGTTTCTAATTCAACATGCACTTATATTTCAGAATTGGTAGAATTTGTGATGTATAGAATCTATATTTAACCACGATCTGAACAAAGACATTTCTTGCTGCAATAACGAAACTACGCATTTTGTCTAAAAGAGAAGGAACTTAATATATTTCTAAAGACAATAAACGTTAAGGGTAAAATTAGAATACGTTTTTGGAACCAGTATGCTGAATTGTTTTGAAAACAACAGTCATTTCCCAGACAACCAAACATTTGACAACCTCTGCATTGTAGATTTCTGCACACTAGTGTTTGGATCTCTGAAATTATACATTCCTATATTTCAGAAGTGCACGTTTTCCAGATGGCGTCGAAATGGATTTGAATACTAAGAACTGAAGAAGAGAAAAGATGCTATGCTTTGAATAGTATTGATGTGAAGGTATATTTACTCAATAATTATTCGACAGATTAACAGAAACCTTCATCAGATATGTAAAGATCAGATGGAAAATGATGTGAAATATAGAGTGGACAATATGTTGAGGATATACAATGGTCCTGGTACTAGAGAGAGAAATTCAATTTACAATCAATACGTGTACCTGAATAACAATAATGTGGTCATGTGAATTCTTCATTTGTAAAGAATTACTACCTGAATTTATAATAGGACAACTTTGATTATATTTTATGAAATTATTTTAGATTTTGTAAACGTTTAACGTATATTATTACGAAAATCATCCCATTAGCTTATTCGTATCATGGTATTTCACAGAGAATTTTCTTCTAAATTTGCATTTTGATCTTATGTGTGCGTTATGTGGAGGAAATACGCTCTATCTTTCAGTTATTACAATTAAGTGTCTTGGAATAAAAATATGTTTGGTACAAATTAAGCAGAAATATTCAAGAGTACATCATACTACCTCACTCAAATTGCCCGAAGAGAGAAATGGAAAATCCTCCCCGTGTTACCTACTTTACCCAACCCACCATTCCCGTAGGACAGAGGGAGCACGTAGAAACGAGATTGTTGGTCGGGAATCCTGTCACTTTTCTGATGGTGTTCCCTCAATCTCTTTAGTAAGGCTTTTTTAAAGAATAGCATATCAAACACGTTGAAGTTTCATCAAATCTACTACATGATCTGTATATGATTTCACTTCTATATCAATTGCACTTCAAATAAAATATGAATCTTGTATAATGTTCAAAGTAATGGGAAACCGTAGAATGTGGAATATTGTAATTGAAAGCAAAAGTCATCGAATACTACCCCACCTAGCCCGCCATTCCAGAATAATATCTACATTTTTATATTTACTCTCATTTCTATATTAATATACATCTAATTTGTTGAGTTTAAAACAGTGGTCGACGTTTTACAAAAAATTGATCCTATCTATAGCAATATATTATAACGGAAATATATTTAATGTTGATCCTGGTTATGATACACATTTAATTAATCCTTCACGTCTTAATTTCTAAGAAAATCGCGACAAGAATATTTATATCTGCGTTCATAAAGCGTTTGTTACATAACGCAGCAACAGAAATTTTTTACGAGTAAAAATTCAATATTTTTAATCCGATATTGAATCAGGATTTGGGTTAAAAAACAGAGTTCTCCCCTGTACATAGCACCACGCCATGAAAGCGTGTAGGGGGTGTGTTCAATTTTGATTGCACAATATACATCCTTTTCCTACTCCATGAAAAATGTATCCCTCGTGACGTCATTTTCCGTCATGATCGTTTGTCAATCATCCAAACATATTGTAACATTTACATTCGGACATTTCGTGGAGAAAATATTTATCAGGGATTTCGTTAACAAAACTTATGTTGTCACAGTTCACATATATTTTGTGCCAATCTTGAACGCGGAATGCGTATTAAATGTTTCTAATTCAACATGCACTTATATTTCAGAATTGGTAGAATTTGTGATGTATAGAATCTATATTTAACCACGATCTGAACAAAGACATTTCTTGCTGCAATAACGAAACTACGCATTTTGTCTAAAAGAGAAGGAACTTAATATATTTCTAAAGACAATAAACGTTAAGGGTAAAATTAGAATACGTTTTTGGAACCAGTATGCTGAATTGTTTTGAAAACAACAGTCATTTCCCAGACAACCAAACACTTGACAACCTCTGCATTGTAGATTTCTGCACACTAGTGTTTGGATCTCTGAAATTATACATTCCTATATTTCAGAAGTGCACGTTTTCCAGATGGCGTCGAAATGGATTTGAATACTAAGAACTGAAGAAGAGAAATGATGCTATGCTTTGAATAGTATTGATGTGAAGGTATATTTACTCATTAATTATTCGACAGATTAACTGAAACCTTCATCAGATATGTAAAGATCAGATGGAAAATGATGTGAAATATAGAGTGGACAATATGTTGAGGATATACAATGGTCCTGGTACTAGAGAGAGAAATTCAATTTACAATCAATACGTGTACCTGAATAACAATTATGTGGTCATGTGAATTCTTCATTTGTAAAGAATTACTACCTGAATTTATAATAGGACAACTTTGATTATATTTTATGAAATTATTTTAGATTTTGTAAACGTTTAACGTATATTATTACGAAAATCATCCCATTAGCTTATTCGTATCATGGTATTTCACAGAGAATTTTCTTCTAAATTTGCATTTTGATCTTATGTGTGCGTTATGTGGAGGAAATACGCTCTATCTTTCAGTTATTACAATTAAGTGTCTTGGAATAAAAATATGTTTGGTACAAATTAAGCAGAAATATTCAAGAGTACATGATACTACCTCACTCAAATTGCCCGAAGAGAGAAAAGGAAAATCCTCCCCGTGTTACCTACTTTACCCAACCCACCATTCCCGTAGGACAGAGGGAGCACGTAGAAACGAGATTGTTGGTCGGGAATCCTGTCACTTTTCTGATGGTGTTCCCTCAATCTCTTTAGTAAGGCTTTTTTGAAGAATAGCATATCAAACACGTTGAAGTTTCATCAAATCTACTACATGATCTGTATATGATTTCACTTCTATATCAATTGCACTTCAAATAATATATGAATCTTGTATAATGTTCAAAGTAATGGGAAACCGTAGAATGTGGAATATTGTAATTGAAAGCAAAAGTCATCGAATACTACCCCACCTAGCCCGCCATTCCAGAATAATATCTACATTTTTATATTTACTTTCATTTCTATATTAATATACATCTAATTTTTTGAGTTTAAAACAGTGGTCGACGTTTTTCAAAAAATTGATCCTATCTATAGCAATATATTATAACTGAAATATATTTAATGTTGATCCTGGTTATGATACACATTTAATTAATCCTCACGTCTTAATTTCTAAGAAAATCGCGACAAGAATATTTATATCTGCGTTCATAAAGCATTTGTTACATAACGCAGCAACAGAAATTATTTACGAGTAAAAATTCAATATTTTTAATCCGATATTGAATCAGGATTTGGGTTAAAAAACAGAGTTCTCCCCTGTGCATAGCACCACGCCATGAAAGCGTATAGGGGGTGTGTTCAATTTTGATTGCACAATATACATCCTTTTCCTACTCCATGAAAAATGTATCCCTCGTGACATCATTTTCCGTCATGATCGTTTGTCAATCATCCAAAGATATTGTAACATTTACATTCGGACACTTCGTGGAGAAAATATTTATCAGGGATTTCGTTAACAAAACTTATGTTATCACAGTTCACATATATTTTGTGCCAATCTTGAACGCGGAATGCGTATTAAATGTTTCTAATGCAACATGCACTTATATTTCAGAATTGGTAGAATTTGTGATGTATAGAATCTATATTTAACCACGATCTGAACAAAGACATTTCTTGCTGCAATAACGAAACTACGCATTTTGTCTAAAAGAGAAGGAACTTAATATATTTCTAAAGACAATAAACGTTAAGGGTAAAATTAGAATACGTTTTTGGAACCAGTATGCTGAATTGTTTTGAAAACAACAGTCATTTCCCAGACAACCAAACACTTGACAACCTCTGCATTGTAGATTTCTGCACACTAGTGTTTGGATCTCTGAAATTATACATTCCTATATTTCAGAAGTGCACGTTTTCCAGATGGCGTCGAAATGGATTTGAATACTAAGAACTGAAGAAGAGAAAAGATGCTATGCTTTGAATAGTATTGATGTGAAGGTATATTTACTCATTAATTATTCGACAGATTAACTGAAACCTTCATCAGATATGTAAAGATCAGATGGAAAATGATGTGAAATATAGAGTGGACAATATGTTGAGGATATACAATGGTCCTGGTACTAGAGAGAGAAATTCAATTTACAATCAATACGTGTACCTGAATAACAATTATGTGGTCATGTGAATTCTTCATTTGTAAAGACTTACTACCTGAATTTATAATAGGACAACTTTGATTATATTTTATGAAATTATTTTAGATTTTGTAAACGTTTAACGTATATTATTACGAAAATCATCCCATTAGCTTATTCGTATCAGGGTATTTCACAGAGAATTTTCTTCTAAATTTGCATTTTGATCTTATGTGTGCATTATGTGGAGGAGATACGCTCTATCTTTCAGTTATTACAATTAAGTGTCTTGGAATAAAAATATGTTTGGTACAAATTAAGCAGAAATATTCAAGAGTACATGATACTACCTCACTCAAATTGCCCGAAGAGAGAAAAGGAAAATCCTCCCCGTGTTACCTACTTTACCCAACCCACCATTCCCGTAGGACAGAGGGAGCACGTAGAAACGAGATTGTTGGTCGGGAATCCTGTCACTTTTCTGATGGTGTTCCCTCAATCTCTTTAGTAAGGCTTTTTTGAAGAATAGCATATCAAACACGTTGAAGTTTCATCAAATCTACTACATGATCTGTATATGATTTCACTTCTATATCAATTGCACTTCAAATAATATATGAATCTTGTATAATGTTCAAAGTAATGGGAAACCGTAGAATGTGGAATATTGTAATTGAAAGCAAAAGTCATCGAATACTACCCCACCTAGCCCGCCATTCCAGAATAATATCTACATTTTTATATTTACTCTCATTTCTATATTAATATACATCTAATTTTTTGAGTTTAAAACAGTGGTCGACGTTTTACAAAAAATTGATCCTATCTATAGCAATATATTATAACGGAAATATATTTAATGTTGATCCTGGTTATGATACACATTTAATTAATCCTTCACGTCTTAATTTCTAAGAAAATCGCGACAAGAATATTTATATCTGCGTTCATACAGCATTTGTTACATAACGCAGCAACAGAAATTTTTTACGAGTAAGAATTCAATATTTTTAATCCGATATTGAATTAGGATTTGGGATAAAAAACAGAGTTCTCCCCTGTGCATAGCACCACGCCATGAAAGCGTATAGGGGGTGTGTTCAATTTTGATTGCACAATATACATCTTTTTCCTACTCCATGAAAAATGTATCCCTCGTGATGTCATTTTCCGTCATGATCGTTTGTCAATCATCCAAACATATTGTAACATTTACATTCGGTCATTTCGTGGAGAAAATATTTATCAGGGTTTTCTTTAACAAAACTTATGTTGTCACAGTTCACATATATTTTGTGCCAATCTTGAACGCGGAATGCGTATTAAATGTTTCTAATTCAACATGCACTTATATTTCAGAATTGGTAGAATTTGTGATGTATAGAATCTATATTTAACCACGATCTGAACAAAGACATTTCTTGCTGCAATAACGAAACTACGCATTTTGTCTAAAAGAGAAGGAACTTAATATATTTCTAAAGACAATAAACGTTAAGGGTAAAATTAGAATACGTTTTTGGAAACAGTATGCTGAATTGTTTTGAAAACAACAGTCATTGCCCAGACAACCAAACACTTGACAACCTCTGCATTGTAGATTTCTGCACACTAGTGTTTGGATCTCTGAAATTATACATTCCTATATTTCAGAAGTGCACGTTTTCCAGATGGCGTCGAAATGGATTTGAATACTAAGAACTGAAGAAGAGAAAAGATGCTATGCTTTGAATAGTATTGATGTGAAGGTATATTTACTCATTAATTATTCGACAGATTAACTGAAACCTTCATCAGATATGTAAAGATCAGATGGAAAATGATGTGAAATATAGAGTGGACAATATGTTGAGGATATACAATGGTCCTGGTACTAGAGAGAGAAATTCAATTTACAATCAATACGTGTACCTGAATAACAATTATGTGGTCATGTGAATTCTTCATTTGTAAAGAATTACTACCTGAATTTATAATAGGACAACTTTGATTATATTTTATGAAATTATTTTAGATTTTGTAAACGTTTAACGTATATTATTACGAAAATCATCCCATTAGCTTATTCGTATCAGGGTATTTCACAGAGAATTTTCTTCTAAATTTGCATTTTGATCTTATGTGTGCGTTATGTGGAGGAAATACGCTCTATCTTTCAGTTATTACAATTAAGTGTCTTGGAATAAAAATATGTTTGGTACAAATTAAGCAGAAATATTCAAGAGTACATGATACTACCTCACTCAAATTGCCCGAAGAGAGAAAAGGAAAATCCTCCCCGTGTTACCTACTTTACCCAACCCACAATTCCCGTAGGACAGAGGGAGCACGTAGAAACGAGATTGTTGGTCGGAAATCCTGTCACTTTTCTGATGGTGTTCCCTCAATCTCATTAGTAAGGCTTTTTTGAAGAATAGCATATCAAACACGTTGAAGTTTCATCAAATCTACTACATGATCTGTATATGATTTCACTTCTATATCAATTGCACTTCAAATAATATATGAATCTTGTATAATGTTCAAAGTAATGGGAAACCGTAGAATGTGGAATATTGTAATTGAAAGCAAAAGTCATCGAATACTACCCCACCTAGCCCGCCATTCCAGAATAATATCTACATTTTTATATTTACTTTCATTTCTATATTAATATACATCTAATTTTTTGAGTTTAAAACAGTGGTCGACGTTTTTCAAAAAATTGATCCTATCTATAGCAATATATTATAACGGAAATATATTTAATGTTGATCCTGGTTATGATACACATTTAATTAATCCTCACGTCTTAATTTCTAAGAAAATCGCGACAAGAATATTTATATCTGCGTTCATAAAGCATTTGTTACATAACGCAGCAACAGAAATTTTTTACGAGTAAAAATTCAATATTTTTAATCCGATATTGAATCAGGATTTGGGTTAAAAAACAGAGTTCTGCCCTGTGCATAGCACCACGCCATGAAAGCGTATAGGGGGTGTGTTCAATTTTGATTGCACAATATACATCCTTTTCCTACTCCATGAAAAATGTATCCCTCGTGACGTCATTTTCCGTCATGATCGTTTGTCAATCATCCAAACATATTGTAACATTTACATTCGGACATTTCGTGGAGAAAATATTTATCAGGGATTTCGTTAACAAAACTTACGTTGTCACAGTTCACATATATTTTGTGCCAATCTTGAACGCGGAATGCGTATCAAATGTTTCTAATTCAACATGCACTTATATTTCAGAATTGGTAGAATTTGTGATGTATAGAATCTATATTTAACCACGATCTGAACAAAGACATTTCTTGCTGCAATAACGAAACTACGCATTTTGTCTAAAAGAGAAGGAACTTAATATATTTCTAAAGACAATAAACGTTAAGGGTAAAATTAGAATACGTTTTTGGAACCAGTATGCTGAATTGTTTTGAAAACAACAGTCATTTCCCAGACAACCAAACATTTGACAACCTCTGCATTGTAGATTTCTGCACACTAGTGTTTGGATCTCTGAAATTATACATTCCTATATTTCAGAAGTGCACGTTTTCCAGATGGCGTCGAAATGGATTTGAATACTAAGAACTGAAGAAGAGAAAAGATGCTATGCTTTGAATAGTATTGATGTGAAGGTATATTTACTCAATAATTATTCGACAGATTAACAGAAACCTTCATCAGATATGTAAAGATCAGATGGAAAATGATGTGAAATATAGAGTGGACAATATGTTGAGGATATACAATGGTCCTGGTACTAGAGAGAGAAATTCAATTTACAATCAATACGTGTACCTGAATAACAATAATGTGGTCATGTGAATTCTTCATTTGTAAAGAATTACTACCTGAATTTATAATAGGACAACTTTGATTATATTTTATGAAATTATTTTAGATTTTGTAAACGTTTAACGTATATTATTACGAAAATCATCCCATTAGCTTATTCGTATCATGGTATTTCACAGAGAATTTTCTTCTAAATTTGCATTTTGATCTTATGTGTGCGTTATGTGGAGGAAATACGCTCTATCTTTCAGTTATTACAATTAAGTGTCTTGGAATAAAAATATGTTTGGTACAAATTAAGCAGAAATATTCAAGAGTACATCATACTACCTCACTCAAATTGCCCGAAGAGAGAAATGGAAAATCCTCCCCGTGTTACCTACTTTACCCAACCCACCATTCCCGTAGGACAGAGGGAGCACGTAGAAACGAGATTGTTGGTCGGGAATCCTGTCACTTTTCTGATGGTGTTCCCTCAATCTCTTTAGTAAGGCTTTTTTAAAGAATAGCATATCAAACACGTTGAAGTTTCATCAAATCTACTACATGATCTGTATATGATTTCACTTCTATATCAATTGCACTTCAAATAAAATATGAATCTTGTATAATGTTCAAAGTAATGGGAAACCGTAGAATGTGGAATATTGTAATTGAAAGCAAAAGTCATCGAATACTACCCCACCTAGCCCGCCATTCCAGAATAATATCTACATTTTTATATTTACTCTCATTTCTATATTAATATACATCTAATTTGTTGAGTTTAAAACAGTGGTCGACGTTTTACAAAAAATTGATCCTATCTATAGCAATATATTATAACGGAAATATATTTAATGTTGATCCTGGTTATGATACACATTTAATTAATCCTTCACGTCTTAATTTCTAAGAAAATCGCGACAAGAATATTTATATCTGCGTTCATAAAGCATTTGTTACATAACGCAGCAACAGAAATTTTTTACGAGTAAAAATTCAATATTTTTAATCCGATATTGAATCAGGATTTGGGTTAAAAAACAGAGTTCTCCCCTGTACATAGCACCACGCCATGAAAGCGTGTAGGGGGTGTGTTCAATTTTGATTGCACAATATACATCCTTTTCCTACTCCATGAAAAATGTATCCCTCGTGACGTCATTTTCCGTCATGATCGTTTGTCAATCATCCAAACATATTGTAACATTTACATTCGGACATTTCGTGGAGAAAATATTTATCAGGGATTTCGTTAACAAAACTTATGTTGTCACAGTTCACATATATTTTGTGCCAATCTTGAACGCGGAATGCGTATTAAATGTTTCTAATTCAACATGCACTTATATTTCAGAATTGGTAGAATTTGTGATGTATAGAATCTATATTTAACCACGATCTGAACAAAGACATTTCTTGCTGCAATAACGAAACTACGCATTTTGTCTAAAAGAGAAGGAACTTAATATATTTCTAAAGACAATAAACGTTAAGGGTAAAATTAGAATACGTTTTTGGAACCAGTATGCTGAATTGTTTTGAAAACAACAGTCATTTCCCAGACAACCAAACACTTGACAACCTCTGCATTGTAGATTTCTGCACACTAGTGTTTGGATCTCTGAAATTATACATTCCTATATTTCAGAAGTGCACGTTTTCCAGATGGCGTCGAAATGGATTTGAATACTAAGAACTGAAGAAGAGAAATGATGCTATGCTTTGAATAGTATTGATGTGAAGGTATATTTACTCATTAATTATTCGACAGATTAACTGAAACCTTCATCAGATATGTAAAGATCAGATGGAAAATGATGTGAAATATAGAGTGGACAATATGTTGAGGATATACAATGGTCCTGGTACTAGAGAGAGAAATTCAATTTACAATCAATACGTGTACCTGAATAACAATTATGTGGTCATGTGAATTCTTCATTTGTAAAGAATTACTATTTGAATTTATAATAGAACAACTTTGATTATATTTTATGAAATTATTTTAGATTTTGTAAACGTTTAACGTATATTATTACGAAAATCATCCCATTAGCTTATTCGTATCATGGTATTTCACAGAGAATTTTCTTCTAAATTTGCATTTTGATCTTATGTGTACGTTATGTGGAGGAAATACGCTCTATCTTTCAGTTATTACAATTAAGTGTCTTGGAATAAAAATATGTTTGGTACAAATTAAGCAGAAATATTCAAGAGTACATGATACTACCTCACTCAAATTGCCCGAAGAGAGAAAAGGAAAATCCTCCCCGTGTTACCTACTTTACCCAACCCACCATTCCCGTAGGACAGAGGGAGCACGTAGAAACGAGATTGTTGGTCGGGAATCCTGTCACTTTTCTGATGGTGTTCCCTCAATCTCTTTAGTAAGGCTTTTTTGAAGAATAGCATATCAAACACGTTGAAGTTTCATCAAATCTACTACATGATCTGTATATGATTTCACTTCTATATCAATTGCACTTCAAATAATATATGAATCTTGTATAATGTTCAAAGTAATGGGAAACCGTAGAATGTGGAATATTGTAATTGAAAGCAAAAGTCATCGAATACTACCCCACCTAGCCCGCCATTCCAGAATAATATCTACATTTTTATATTTACTTTCATTTCTATATTAATATACATCTAATTTTTTGAGTTTAAAACAGTGGTCGACGTTTTTCAAAAAATTGATCCTATCTATAGCAATATATTATAACGGAAATATATTTAATGTTGATCCTGGTTATGATACACATTTAATTAATCCTCACGTCTTAATTTCTAAGAAAATCGCGACAAGAATATTTATATCTGCGTTCATAAAGCATTTGTTACATAACGCAGCAACAGAAATTTTTTACGAGTAAAAATTCAATATTTTTAATCCGATATTGAATCAGGATTTGGGTTAAAAAACAGAGTTCTGCCCTGTGCATAGCACCACGCCATGAAAGCGTATAGGGGGTGTGTTCAATTTTGATTGCACAATATACATCCTTTTCCTACTCCATGAAAAATGTATCCCTCGTGACGTCATTTTCCGTCATGATCGTTTGTCAATCATCCAAACATATTGTAACATTTACATTCGGACATTTCGTGGAGAAAATATTTATCAGGGATTTCGTTAACAAAACTTACGTTGTCACAGTTCACATATATTTTGTGCCAATCTTGAACGCGGAATGCGTATCAAATGTTTCTAATTCAACATGCACTTATATTTCAGAATTGGTAGAATTTGTGATGTATAGAATCTATATTTAACCACGATCTGAACAAAGACATTTCTTGCTGCAATAACGAAACTACGCATTTTGTCTAAAAGAGAAGGAACTTAATATATTTCTAAAGACAATAAACGTTAAGGGTAAAATTAGAATACGTTTTTGGAACCAGTATGCTGAATTGTTTTGAAAACAACAGTCATTTCCCAGACAACCAAACATTTGACAACCTCTGCATTGTAGATTTCTGCACACTAGTGTTTGGATCTCTGAAATTATACATTCCTATATTTCAGAAGTGCACGTTTTCCAGATGGCGTCGAAATGGATTTGAATACTAAGAACTGAAGAAGAGAAAAGATGCTATGCTTTGAATAGTATTGATGTGAAGGTATATTTACTCAATAATTATTCGACAGATTAACTGAAACCTTCATCAGATATGTAAAGATCAGATGGAAAATGATGTGAAATATAGAGTGGACAATATGTTGAGGATATACAATGGTCCTGGTACTAGAGAGAGAAATTCAATTTACAATCAATACGTGTACCTGAATAACAATAATGTGGTCATGTGAATTCTTCATTTGTAAAGAATTACTACCTGAATTTATAATAGGACAACTTTGATTATATTTTATGAAATTATTCTAGATTTTGTAAACGTTTAACGTATATTATTACGAAAATCATCCCATTAGCTTATTCGTATCATGGTATTTCACAGAGAATTTTCTTCTAAATTTGCATTTTGATCTTATGTGTGCGTTATGTGGAGGAAATACGCTCTATCTTTCAGTTATTACAATTAAGTGTCTTGGAATAAAAATATGTTTGGTACAAATTAAGCAGAAATATTCAAGAGTACATCATACTACCTCACTCAAATTGCCCGAAGAGAGAAATGGAAAATCCTCCCCGTGTTACCTACTTTACCCAACCCACCATTCCCGTAGGACAGAGGGAGCACGTAGAAACGAGATTGTTGGTCGGGAATCCTGTCACTTTTCTGATGGTGTTCCCTCAATCTCTTTAGTAAGGCTTTTTTAAAGAATAGCATATCAAACACGTTGAAGTTTCATCAAATCTACTACATGATCTGTATATGATTTCACTTCTATATCAATTGCACTTCAAATAAAATATGAATCTTGTATAATGTTCAAAGTAATGGGAAACCGTAGAATGTGGAATATTGTAATTGAAAGCAAA
The DNA here is from genome assembly GCF_977018435.1 of Lepisma saccharinum. Classification (NCBI taxonomy): domain Eukaryota; kingdom Metazoa; phylum Arthropoda; class Insecta; order Zygentoma; family Lepismatidae; genus Lepisma; species Lepisma saccharinum. The sequence goes on from NC_139234.1 coordinate 38,975,479, forward strand.
AGTCATCGAATACTACCCCACCTAGCCCGCCATTCCAGAATAATATCTACATTTTTATATTTACTCTCATTTCTATATTAATATACATCTAATTTTTTGAGTTTAAAACAGTGGTCGACGTTTTACAAAAAATTGATCCTATCTATAGCAATATATTATAACGGAAATATATTTAATGTTGATCCTGGTTATGATACACATTTAATTAATCCTTCACGTCTTAATTTCTAAGAAAAATCGCGACAAGAATATTTATATCTGCGTTCATAAAGCATTTGTTACATAACGCAGCAACAGAAATTTTTTACGAGTAAAAATTCAATATTTTTAATCCGATATTGAATCAGGATTTGGGTTAAAAAACAGAGTTCTCCCCTGTACATAGCACCACGCCATGAAAGCGTGTAGGGGGTGTGTTCAATTTTGATTGCACAATATACATCCTTTTCCTACTCCATGAAAAATGTATCCCTCGTGACGTCATTTTCCGTCATGATCGTTTGTCAATCATCCAAACATATTGTAACATTTACATTCGGACATTTCGTGGAGAAAATATTTATCAGGGATTTCGTTAACAAAACTTACGTTGTCACAGTTCACATATATTTTGTGCCAATCTTGAACGCGGAATGCGAATTAAATGTTTCTAATTCAACATGCACTTATATTTCAGAATTGGTAGAATTTGTGATGTATAGAATCTATATTTAACCACGATCTGAACAAAGACATTTCTTGCTGCAATAACGAAACTACGCATTTTGTCTAAAAGAGAAGGAACTTAATATATTTCTAAAGACAATAAACGTTAAGGGTAAAATTAGAATACGTTTTTGGAACCAGTATGCTGAATTGTTTTCAAAACAACAGTCATTTCCCAGACAACCAAACACTTGACAACCTCTGCATTGTAGATTTCTGCACACTAGTGTTTGGATCTCTGAAATTATACATTCCTATATTTCAGAAGTGCACGTTTTCCAGATGGCGTCGAAATGGATTTGAATACTAAGAACTGAAGAAGAGAAAAGATGCTATGCTTTGAATAGTATTGATGTGAAGGTATATTTACTCATTAATTATTCGACAGATTAACTGAAACCTTCATCAGATATGTAAAGATCAGATGGAAAATGATGTGAAATATAGAGTGGACAATATGTTGAGGATATACAATGGTCCTGGTACTAGAGAGAGAAATTCAATTTACAATCAATACGTGTACCTGAATAACAATTATGTGGTCATGTGAATTCTTCATTTGTAAAGAATTACTACCTGAATTTATAATAGGACAACTTTGATTATATTTTATGAAATTATTTTAGATTTTGTAAACGTTTAACGTATATTATTACGAAAATCATACCATTAGCTTATTCGTATCATGGTATTTCACAGAGAATTTTCTTCTAAATTTGCATTTTGATCTTATGTGTGCGTTATGTGGAGGAAATACGCTCTATCTTTCAGTTATTACAATTAAGTGTCTTGGAATAAAAATATGTTTGGTACAAATTAAGCAGAAATATTCAAGAGTACATGATACTACCTCACTCAAATTGCCCGAAGAGAGAAAAGGAAAATCCTCCCCGTGTTACCTACTTTACCCAACCCACCATTCCCGTAGGACAGAGGGAGCACGTAGAAACGAGATTGTTGGTCGGGAATCCTGTCACTTTTCTGATGGTGTTCCCTCAATCTCTTTAGTAAGACTTTTTTGAAGAATAGCATATCAAACACGTTGAAGTTTCATCAAATCTACTACATGATCTGTATATGATTTCACTTCTATATCAATTGCACTTCAAATAATATATGAATCTTGTATAATGTTCAAAGTAATGGGAAACCGTAGAATGTGGAATATTGTAATTGAAAGCAAAAGTCATCGAATACTACCCCACCTAGCCCGCCATTCCAGAATAATATCTACATTTTTATATTTACTCTCATTTCTATATTAATATACATCAAACTTTTTGAGTTTAAAACAGTGGTCGACGTTTTACAAAAAAATGATCCTATCTATAGCAATATATTATAACGGAAATATATTTAATGTTGATCCTGGTTTTGATACACATTTAATTAATCCTTCACGTCTTAATTTCTAAGAAAATCGCGACAAGAATATTTATATCTGCGTTCATAAAGCATTTGTTACATAACGCAGAAACAGAAATTTTTACGAGTAACACTTCAATATTTTTAATCCGATATTGAATCAGGATTTGGGTTAAAAAGACAGAGTTCTCCCCTGTGCATAGCACCACGCAATGAAAGCGTATAGGGGGTGTGTTCAATTTTGATTGCACAATATACATCCTTTTCCTACTCCATGAAAAATGTATCCCTCGTGACGTCATTTTCCGTCATGATCGTTTGTCAATCATCCAAACATATTGTAACATTTACATTCGGACATTTCGTGGAGAAAATATTTATCAGGGATTTCGTTAACAAAACTTACGTTGTCACAGTTCACATATATTTTGTGCCAATCTTGAACGCGGAATGCGTATCAAATGTTTCTAATTCAACATGCACTTATATTTCAGAATTGGTAGAATTTGTGATGTATAGAATCTATATTTAACCACGATCTGAACAAAGAAATTTCTTGCTGCAATAACGAAACTACGCATTTTGTCTAAAAGAGAAGGAACTTAATATATTTCTAAAGACAATAAACGTTAAGGGTAAAATTAGAATACGTTTTTGGAACCAGTATGCTGAATTGTTTTGAAAACAACAGTCATTTCCCAGACAACCAAACACTTGACAACCTCTGCATTGTAGATTTCTGCACACTAGTGTTTGGATCTCTGAAATTATACATTCCTATATTTCAGAAGTGCACGTTTTCCAGATGGCGTCGAAATGGATTTGAATACTAAGAACTGAAGAAGAGAAAAGATGCTATGCTTTGAATAGTATTGATGTGAAGGTATATTTACTCATTAATTATTCGACAGATTAACTGAAACCTTCATCAGATATGTAAAGATCAGATGGAAAATGATGTGAAATATAGAGTGGACAATATGTTGAGGATATACAATGGTCCTGGTACTAGAGAGAGAAATTCAATTTACAATCAATACGTGTACCTGAATAACAATTATGTGGTCATGTGAATTCTTCATTTGTAAAGACTTACTACCTGAATTTATAATAGGACAACTTTGATTATATTTTATGAAATTATTTTAGATTTTGTAAACGTTTAACGTATATTATTACGAAAATCATCCCATTAGCTTATTCGTATCAGGGTATTTCACAGAGAATTTTCTTCTAAATTTGCATTTTGATCTTATGTGTGCATTATGTGGAGGAGATACGCTCTATCTTTCAGTTATTACAATTAAGTGTCTTGGAATAAAAATATGTTTGGTACAAATTAAGCAGAAATATTCAAGAGTACATGATACTACCTCACTCAAATTGCCCGAAGAGAGAAATGGAAAATCCTCCCCGTGTTACCTACTTTACCCAACCCACCATTCCCGTAGGACAGAGGGAGCACGTAAAAACGAGATTGTTGGTCGGGAATCCTGTCACTTTTCTGATGGTGTTCCCTCAATCTCTTTAGTAAGGCTTTTTTGAAGAATAGCATATCAAACACGTTGAAGTTTCATCAAATCTACTACATGATCTGTATATGATTTCACTTCTATATCAATTGCACTTCAAATAATATATGAATCTTGTATAATGTTCAAAGTAATGGGAAACCGTAGAATGTGGAATATTGTAATTGAAAGCAAAAGTCATCGAATACTACCCCACCTAGCCCGCCATTCCAGAATAATAACTACATTTTTATATTTACTCTCATTTCTATATTAATATACATCAAATTTTTTGAGTTTAAAACAGTGGTCGACGTTTTACAAAAAATTGATCCTATCTATAGCAATATATTATAACGGAAATATATTTAATGTTGATCCTGGTTATGATACACATTTAATTAATCCTTCACGTCTTAATTTCTAAGAAAATCGCGACAAGAATATTTATATCTGCGTTCATAAAGCATTTGTTACATAACGCAGCAACAGAAATTTTTTACGAGTAAAAATTCAATATTTTGAATCCGATATTGAATCAGGATTTGGGTTAAAAAACAGAGTTCTCCCCTGTACATAGCACCACGCCATGAAAGCGTATAGGGGGTGTGTTCAATTTTGATTGCACAATATACATCCTTTTCCTACTCCATGAAAAATGTATCCCTCGTGACATCATTTTCCGTCATGATCGTTTGTCAATCATCCAAAGATATTGTAACATTTACATTCGGACATTTCGTGGAGAAAATATTTATCAGGGACTTCGTTAACAAAACTTATGTTGTCACAGTTCACATATATTTTGTGCCAATCTTGAACGCGGAATGCGTATTAAATGTTTCTAATGCAACATGCACTTATATTTCAGAATTGGTAGAATTTGTGATGTATAGAATCTATATTTAACCACGATCTGAACAAAGACATTTCTTGCTGCAATAACGAAACTACGCATTTTGTCTAAAAGAGAAGGAACTTAATATATTTCTAAAGACAATAAACGTTAAGGGTAAAATTAGAATACGTTTTTGGAACCAGTATGCTGAATTGTTTTGAAAACAACAGTCATTTCCCAGACAACCAAACACTTGACAACCTCTGCATTGTAGATTTCTGCACACTAGTGTTTGGATCTCTGAAATTATACATTCCTATATTTCAGAAGTGCACGTTTTCCAGATGGCGTCGAAATGGATTTGAATACTAAGAACTGAAGAAGAGAAAAGATGCTATGCTTTGAATAGTATTGATGTGAAGGTATATTTACTCATTAATTATTCGACAGATTAACTGAAACCTTCATCAGATATGTAAAGATCAGATGGAAAATGATGTGAAATATAGAGTGGACAATATGTTGATGATATACAATGGTCCTGGTACTAGAGAGAGAAATTCAATTTACAATCAATACGTGTACCTGAATAACAATTATGTGGTCATGTGAATTCTTCATTTGTAAAGAATTACTACCTGAATTTATAATAGGACAACTTTGATTATATTTTATGAAATTATTTTAGATTTTGTAAACGTTTAACGTATATTATTACGAAAATCATCCCATTAGCTTATTCGTATCATGGTATTTCACAGAGAATTTTCTTCTAAATTTGCATTTTGATCTTATGTGTGCATTAAGTGGAGGAGATACGCTCTATCTTTCAGTTATTACAATTAAGTGTCTTGGAATAAAAATATGTTTGGTACAAATTAAGCAGAAATATTCAAGAGTACATGATACTACCTCACTCAAATTGCCCGAAGAGAGAAAAGGAAAATCCTCCCCGTGTTACCTACTTTACCCAACCCACCATTCCCGTAGGACAGAGGGAGCACGTAGAAACGGGATTGTTGGTCGGGAATCCTGTCACTTTTCTGATGGTGTTCCCTCAATCTCTTTAGTAAGGCTTTTTTGAAGAATAGCATATCAAACACGTTGAAGTTTCATCAAATCTACTACATGATCTGTATATGATTTCACTTCTATATCAATTGCACTTCAAATAATATATGAATCTTGTATAATGTTCAAAGTAATGGGAAACCGTAGAATGTGGAATATTGTAATTGAAAGCAAAAGTCATCGAATACTACCCCACCTAGCCCGCCATTCCAGAATAATATCTACATTTTTATATTTACTCTCATTTCTATATTAATATACATCTAATTTTTTGAGTTTAAAACAGTGGTCGACGTTTTACAAAAAATTGATCCTATCTATAGCAATATATTATAAGGGAAATATATTTAATGTTGATCCTGGTTATGATACACATTTAATTAATCCTTCACGTCTTAATTTCTAAGAAAATCGCGACAAGAATATTTATATCTGCGTTCATAAAGCATTTGTTACATAACGCAGCAACAGAAATTATTTACGAGTAAAAATTCAATATTTTTAATCCGATATTGAATCAGGATTTGGGTTAAAAAACAGAGTTCTCCCCTGTACATAGCACCACGCCATGAAAGCGTATAGGGGGTGTGTTCAATTTTGATTGCACAATATACATCCTTTTCCTACTCCATGAAAAATGTATCCCTCGTGACGTCATTTTCCGTCATGATCGTTTGTCAATCATCCAAACATATTGTAACATTTACATTCGGACATTTCGTGGAGAAAATATTTATCAGGGATTTCGTTAACAAAACTTATGTTGTCACAGTTCACATATATTTTGTGCCAATCTTGAACGCGGAATGCGTATTAAATGTTTCTAATTCAACATGCACTTATATTTCAGAATTGGTAGAATTCGTGATGTATAGAATCTATATTTAACCACGATCTGAACAAAGAAATTTCTTGCTGCAATAACGAAACTACGCATTTTGTCTAAAAGAGAAGGAACTTAATATATTTCTAAAGACAATAAACGTTAAGGGTAAAATTAGAATACGTTTTTGGAACCAGTATGCTGAATTGTTTTGAAAGCAACAGTCATTGCCCAGACAACCAAACACTTGACAACCTCTGCATTGTAGATTTCTGCACACTAGTGTTTGGATCTCTGAAATTATACATTCCTATATTTCAGAAGTGCACGTTTTCCAGATGGCGTCGAAATGGATTTGAATACTAAGAACTGAAGAAGAGAAAAGATGCTATGCTTTGAATAGTATTGATGTGAAGGTATATTTACTCATTAATTATTCGACAGATTAACTGAAACCTTCATCAGATATGTAAAGATCAGATGGAAAATGATGTGAAATATAGAGTGGACAATATGTTGAGGATATACTATGGTCCTGGTACTAGAGAGAGAAATTCAATTTACAATCAATACGTGTACCTGAATAACAATTATGTGGTCATGTGAATTCTTCATTTGTAAAGACTTACTACCTGAATTTATAATAGGACAACTTTGATTATATTTTATGAAATTATTTTAGATTTTGTAAACGTTTAACGTATATTATTACGAAAATCATCCCATTAGCTTATTCGTATCAGGGTATTTCACAGAGAATTTTCTTCTAAATTTGCATTTTGATCTTATGTGTGCATTATGTGGAGGAGATACGCTCTATCTTTCAGTTATTACAATTAAGTGTCTTGGAATAGAAATATGTTTGGTACAAATTAAGCAGAAATATTCAAGAGTACATGATACTACCTCACTCAAATTGCCCGAAGAGAGAAAAGGAAAATCCTCCCCGTGTTACCTACTTTACCCAACCCACAATTCCCGTAGGACAGAGGGAGCACGTAGAAACGAGATTGTTGGTCGGGAATCCTGTCACTTTTCTGATGGTGTTCCCTCAATCTCTTTAGTAAGGCTTTTTTGAAGAATAGCATATCAAACACGTTGAAGTTTCATCAAATCTACTACATGATCTGTATATGATGTCACTTCTATATCAATTGCACTTCAAATAATATATGAATCTTGTATAATGTTCAAAGTAATGGGAAACCGTAGAATGTGGAATATTGTAATTGAAAGCAAAAGTCATCGAATACTACCCCACCTAGCCCGCCATTCCAGAATAATATCTACATTTTTATATTTACTCTCATTTCTATATTAATATACATCTAATTTTTTGAGTTTAAAACAGTGGTCGACGTTTTACAAAAAATTGATCCTATCTATAGCAATATATTATAACGGAAATATATTTAATGTTGATCCTGGTTATGATACACATTTAATTAATCCTTCACGTCTTAATTTCTAAGAAAATCGCGACAAGAATATTTATATCTGCGTTCATACAGCATTTGTTACATAACGCAGCAACAGAAATTTTTTACGAGTAAGAATTCAATATTTTTAATCCGATATTGAATCAGGATTTGGGATAAAAAACAGAGTTCTCCCCTGTGCATAGCACCACGCAATGAAAGCGTATAGGGGGTGTGTTCAATTTTGATTGCACAATATACATCCTTTTCCTACTCCATGAAAAATGTATCCCTCGTGACGTCATTTTCCGTCATGATCGTTTGTCAATCATCCAAACATATTGTAACATTCACATTCGGACATTTCGTGGAGAAAATATTTATCAGGGATTTCGTTAACAAAACTTACGTTGTCACAGTTCACATATATTTTGTGCCAATCTTGAACGCGGAATGCGTATCAAATGTTTCTAATTCAACATGCACTTATATTTCAGAATTGGTAGAATTTGTGATGTATAGAATCTATATTTAACCACGATCTGAACAAAGACATTTCTTGCTGCAATAACGAAACTACGCATTTTGTCTAAAAGAGAAGGAACTTAATATATTTCTAAAGACAATAAACGTTAAGGGTAAAATTAGAATACGTTTTTGGAACCAGTATGCTGAATTGTTTTGAAAATAACAGTCATTTCCCAGACAACCAAACATTTGACAACCTCTGCATTGTAGATTTCTGCACACTAGTGTTTGGATCTCTGAAATTATACATTCCTATATTTCAGAAGTGCACGTTTTCCAGATGGCGTCGAAATGGATTTGAATACTAAGAACTGAAGAAGAGAAAAGATGCTATGCTTTGAATAGTATTGATGTGAAGGTATATTTACTCAATAATTATTCGACAGATTAACTGAAACCTTCATCAGATATGTAAAGATCAGATGGAAAATGATGTGAAATATAGAGTGGACAATATGTTGAGGATATACAATGGTCCTGGTACTAGAGAGAGAAATTCAATTTACAATCAATACGTGTACCTGAATAACAATAATGTGGTCATGTGAATTCTTCATTTGTAAAGAATTACTACCTGAATTTATAATAGGACAACTTTGATTATATTTTATGAAATTATTTTAGATTTTGTAAACGTTTAACGTATATTATTACGAAAATCATCCCATTAGCTTATTCGTATCATGGTATTTCACAGAGAATTTTCTTCTAAATTTGCATTTTGATCTTATGTGTGCGTTATGTGGAGGAAATACGCTCTATCTTTCAGTTATTACAATTAAGTGTCTTGGAATAAAAATATGTTTGGTACAAATTAAGCAGAAATATTCAAGAGTACATCATACTACCTCACTCAAATTGCCCGAAGAGAGAAATGGAAAATCCTCCCCGTGTTACCTACTTTACCCAACCCTCCATTCCCGTAGGACAGAGGGAGCACGTTGAAACGAGATTGTTGGTCGGGAATCCTGTCACTTTTCTGATGGTGTTCCCTCAATCTCTTTAGTAAGGCTTTTTTAAAGAATAGCATATCAAACACGTTGAAGTTTCATCAAATCTACTACATGATCTGTATATGATTTCACTTCTATATCAATTGCACTTCAAATAAAATATGAATCTTGTATAATGTTCAAAGTAATGGGAAACCGTAGAATGTGGAATATTGTAATTGAAAGCAAAAGTCATCGAATACTACCCCACCTAGCCCGCCATTCCAGAATAATATCTACATTTTTATATTTACTCTCATTTCTATATTAATATACATCTAATTTTTTGAGTTTAAAACAGTGGTCGACGTTTTACAAAAAATTGATCCTATCTATAGCAATATATTATAACGGAAATATATTTAATGTTGATCCTGGTTATGATACACATTTAATTAATCCTTCACGTCTTAATTTCTAAGAAAATCGCGACAAGAATATTTATATCTGCGTTCATAAAGCATTTGTTACATAACGCAGCAACAGAAATTTTTTACGAGTAAAAATTCAATATTTTTAATCCGATATTGAATCAGGATTTGGGTTAAAAAACAGAGTTCTCCCCTGTACATAGCACCACGCCATGAAAGCGTGTAGGGGGTGTGTTCAATTTTGATTGCACAATATACATCCTTTTCCTACTCCATGAAAAATGTATCCCTCGTGACGTCATTTTCCGTCATGATCGTTTGTCAATCATCCAAACATATTGTAACATTTACATTCGGACATTTCGTGGAGAAAATATTTATCAGGGATTTCGTTAACAAAACTTATGTTGTCACAGTTCACATATATTTTGTGCCAATCTTGAACGCGGAATGCGTATTAAATGTTTCTAATTCAACATGCACTTATATTTCAGAATTGGTAGAATTTGTGATGTATAGAATCTATATTTAACCACGATCTGAACAAAGACATTTCTTGCTGCAATAACGAAACTACGCATTTTGTCTAAAAGAGAAGGAACTTAATATATTTCTAAAGACAATAAACGTTAAGGGTAAAATTAGAATACGTTTTTGGAACCAGTATGCTGAATTGTTTTGAAAACAACAGTCATTTCCCAGACAACCAAACACTTGACAACCTCTGCATTGTAGATTTCTGCACACTAGTGTTTGGATCTCTGAAATTATACATTCCTATATTTCAGAAGTGCACGTTTTCCAGATGGCGTCGAAATGGATTTGAATACTAAGAACTGAAGAAGAGAAAAGATGCTATGCTTTGAATAGTATTGATGTGAAGGTATATTTACTCATTAATTATTCGACAGATTAACTGAAACCTTCATCAGATATGTAAAGATCAGATGGAAAATGATGTGAAATATAGAGTGGACAATATGTTGAGGATATACAATGGTCCTGGTACTAGAGAGAGAAATTCAATTTACAATCAATACGTGTACCTGAATAACAATTATGTGGTCATGTGAATTCTTCATTTGTAAAGAATTACTATTTGAATTTATAATAGAACAACTTTGATTATATTTTATGAAATTATTTTAGATTTTGTAAACGTTTAACGTATATTATTACGAAAATCATCCCATTAGCTTATTCGTATCAGGGTATTTCACAGAGAATTTTCTTCTAAATTTGCATTTTGATCTTATGTGTACGTTATGTGGAGGAAATACGCTCTATCTTTCAGTTATTACAATTAAGTGTCTTGGAATAAAAATATGTTTGGTACAAATTAAGCAGAAATATTCAAGAGTACATGATACTACCTCACTCAAATTGCCCGAAGAGAGAAAAGGAAAATCCTCCCCGTGTTACCTACTTTACCCAACCCACCATTCCCGTAGGACAGAGGGAGCACGTAGAAACGAGATTGTTGGTCGGGAATCCTGTCACTTTTCTGATGGTGTTCCCTCAATCTCTTTAGTAAGGCTTTTTTGAAGAATAGCATATCAAACACGTTGAAGTTTCATCAAATCTACTACATGATCTGTATATGATTTCACTTCTATATCAATTGCACTTCAAATAATATATGAATCTTGTATAATGTTCAAAGTAATGGGAAACCGTAGAATGTGGAATATTGTAATTGAAAGCAAAAGTCATCGAATACTACCCCACCTAGCCCGCCATTCCAGAATAATATCTACATTTTTATATTTACTTTCATTTCTATATTAATATACATCTAATTTTTTGAGTTTAAAACAGTGGTCGACGTTTTTCAAAAAATTGATCCTATCTATAGCAATATATTATAACGGAAATATATTTAATGTTGATCCTGGTTATGATACACATTTAATTAATCCTCACGTCTTAATTTCTAAGAAAATCGCGACAAGAATATTTATATCTGCGTTCATAAAGCATTTGTTACATAACGCAGCAACAGAAATTTTTTACGAGTAAAAATTCAATATTTTTAATCCGATATTGAATCAGGATTTGGGTTAAAAAACAGAGTTCTGCCCTGTGCATAGCACCACGCCATGAAAGCGTATAGGGGGTGTGTTCAATTTTGATTGCACAATATACATCCTTTTCCTACTCCATGAAAAATGTATCCCTCGTGACGTCATTTTCCGTCATGATCGTTTGTCAATCATCCAAACATATTGTAACATTTACATTCGGACATTTCGTGGAGAAAATATTTATCAGGGATTTCGTTAACAAAACTTACGTTGTCACAGTTCACATATATTTTGTGCCAATCTTGAACGCGGAATGCGTATCAAATGTTTCTAATTCAACATGCACTTATATTTCAGAATTGGTAGAATTTGTGATGTATAGAATCTATATTTAACCACGATCTGAACAAAGACATTTCTTGCTGCAATAACGAAACTACGCATTTTGTCTAAAAGAGAAGGAACTTAATATATTTCTAAAGACAATAAACGTTAAGGGTAAAATTAGAATACGTTTTTGGAACCAGTATGCTGAATTGTTTTGAAAACAACAGTCATTTCCCAGACAACCAAACATTTGACAACCTCTGCATTGTAGATTTCTGCACACTAGTGTTTGGATCTCTGAAATTATACATTCCTATATTTCAGAAGTGCACGTTTTCCAGATGGCGTCGAAATGGATTTGAATACTAAGAACTGAAGAAGAGAAAAGATTCTATGCTTTGAATAGTATTGATGTGAAGGTATATTTACTCAATAATTATTCGACAGATTAACTGAAACCTTCATCAGATATGTAAAGATCAGATGGAAAATGAAGTGAAATATAGAGTGGACAATATGTTGAGGATATACAATGGTCCTGGTACTAGAGAGAGAAATTCAATTTACAATCAATACGTGTACCTGAATAACAATAATGTGGTCATGTGAATTCTTCATTTGTAAAGAATTACTACCTGAATTTATAATAGGACAACTTTGATTATATTTTATGAAATTATTTTAGATTTTGTAAACGTTTAACGTATATTATTACGAAAATCATCCCATTAGCTTATTCGTATCATGGTATTTCACAGAGAATTTTCTTCTAAATTTGCATTTTGATCTTATGTGTGCGTTATGTGGAGGAAATACGCTCTATCTTTCAGTTATTACAATTAAGTGTCTTGGAATAAAAATATGTTTGGTACAAATTAAGCAGAAATATTCAAGAGTACATCATACTACCTCACTCAAATTGCCCGAAGAGAGAAATGGAAAATCCTCCCCGTGTTACCTACTTTACCCAACCCACCATTCCCGTAGGACAGAGGGAGCACGTAGAAACGAGATTGTTGGTCGGGAATCCTGTCACTTTTCTGATGGTGTTCCCTCAATCTCTTTAGTAAGGCTTTTTTAAAGAATAGCATATCAAACACGTTGAAGTTTCATCAAATCTACTACATGATCTGTATATGATTTCACTTCTATATCAATTGCACTTCAAATAAAATATGAATCTTGTATAATGTTCAAAGTAATGGGAAACCGTAGAATGTGGAATATTGTAATTGAAAGCAAAAGTCATCGAATACTACCCCACCTAGACCGCCATTCCAGAATAATATCTACATTTTTATATTTACTCTCATTTCTATATTAATATACATCTAATTTTTTGAGTTTAAAACAGTGGTCGACGTTTTACAAAAAATTGATCCTATCTATAGCAATATATTATAACGGAAATATATTTAATGTTGATCCTGGTTATGATACACATTTAATTAATCCTTCACGTCTTAATTTCTAAGAAAATCGCGACAAGAATATTTATATCTGCGTTCATAAAGCATTTGTTACATAACGCAGCAACAGAAATTTTTTACGAGTAAAAATTCAATATTTTTAATCCGATATTGAATCAGGATTTGGGTTAAAAAACAGAGTTCTCCCCTGTACATAGCACCACGCCATGAAAGCGTGTAGGGGGTGTGTTCAATTTTGATTGCACAATATACATCCTTTTCCTACTCCATGAAAAATGTATCCCTCGTGACGTCATTTTCCGTCATGATCGTTTGTCAATCATCCAAACATATTGTAACATTTACATTCGGACATTTCGTGGAGAAAATATTTATCAGGGATTTCGTTAACAAAACTTATGTTGTCACAGTTCACATATATTTTGTGCCAATCTTGAACGCGGAATGCGTATTAAATGTTTCTAATTCAACATGCACTTATATTTCAGAATTGGTAGAATTTGTGATGTATAGAATCTATATTTAACCACGATCTGAACAAAGACATTTCTTGCTGCAATAACGAAACTACGCATTTTGTCTAAAAGAGAAGGAACTTAATATATTTCTAAAGACAATAAACGTTAAGGGTAAAATTAGAATACGTTTTTGGAACCAGTATGCTGAATTGTTTTGAAAACAACAGTCATTGCCCAGACAACCAAACACTTGACAACCTCTGCATTGTAGATTTCTGCACACTAGTGTTTGGATCTCTGAAATTATACATTCCTATATTTCAGAAGTGCACGTTTTCCAGATGGCGTCGAAATGGATTTGAATACTAAGAACTGAAGAAGAGAAAAGATGCTATGCTTTGAATAGTATTGATGTGAAGGTATATTTACTCATTAATTATTCGACAGATTAACTGAAACCTTCATCAGATATGTAAAGATCAGATGGAAAATGATGTGAAATATAGAGTGGACAATATGTTGAGGATATACAATGGTCCTGGTACTAGAGAGAGAAATTCAATTTACAATCAATACGTGTACCTGAATAACAATTATGTGGTCATGTGAATTCTTCATTTGTAAAGAATTACTATTTGAATTTATAATAGAACAACTTTGATTATATTTTATGAAATTATTTTAGATTTTGTAAACGTTTAACGTATATTATTACGAAAATCATCCCATTAGCTTATTCGTATCATGGTATTTCACAGAGAATTTTCTTCTAAATTTGCATTTTGATCTTATGTGTACGTTATGTGGAGGAAATACGCTCTATCTTTCAGTTATTACAATTAAGTGTCTTGGAATAAAAATATGTTTGGTACAAATTAAGCAGAAATATTCAAGAGTACATGATACTACCTCACTCAAATTGCCCGAAGAGAGAAAAGGAAAATCCTCCCCGTGTTACCTACTTTACCCAACCCACCATTCCCGTAGGACAGAGGGAGCACGTAGAAACGAGATTGTTGGTCGGGAATCCTGTCACTTTTCTGATGGTGTTCCCTCAATCTCTTTAGTAAGGCTTTTTTGAAGAATAGCATATCAAACACGTTGAAGTTTCATCAAATCTACTACATGATCTGTATATGATTTCACTTCTATATCAATTGCACTTCAAATAATATATGAATCTTGTATAATGTTCAAAGTAATGGGAAACCGTAGAATGTGGAATATTGTAATTGAAAGCAAAAGTCATCGAATACTACCCCACCTAGCCCGCCATTCCAGAATAATATCTACATTTTTATATTTACTCTCATTTCTATATTAATATACATCTAATTTTTTGAGTTTAAAACAGTGGTCGACGTTTTACAAAAAATTGATCCTATCTATAGCAATATATTATAACGGAAATATATTTAATGTTGATCCTGGTTATGATACACATTTAATTAATCCTTCAAGTCTTAATTTCTAAGAAAATCGCGACAAGAATATTTATATCTGCGTTCATAAAGCATTTGTTACATAACGCAGCAACAGAAATTTTTTACGAGTAAAAATTCAATATTTTTAATCCGATATTGAATCAGGATTTGGGTTAAAAAACAGAGTTCTCCCCTGTACATAGCACCACGCCATGAAAGCGTATAGGGGGTGTGTTCAATTTTGATTGCACAATATACATCCTTTTCCTACTCCATGAAAAATGTATCCCTCGTGACGTCATTTTCCGTCATGATCGTTTGTCAATCATCCAAACATATTGTAACATTTACATTCGGACATTTCGTGGAGAAAATATTTATCAGGGATTTCGTTAACAAAACTTATGTTGTCACAGTTCACATATATTTTGTGCCAATCTTGAACGCGGAATGCGTATTAAATGTTTCTAATTCAACATGCACTTATATTTCAGAATTGGTAGAATTTGTGATGTATAGAATCTATATTTAACCACGATCTGAACAAAGACATTTCTTGCTGCAATAACGAAACTACGCATTTTGTCTAAAAGAGAAGGAACTTAATATATTTCTAAAGACAATAAACGTTAAGGGTAAAATTAGAATACGTTTTTGGAACCAGTATGCTGAATTGTTTTGAAAACAACAGTCATTGCCCAGACAACCAAACACTTGACAACCTCTGCATTGTAGATTTCTGCACACTAGTGTTTGGATCTCTGAAATTATACATTCCTATATTTCAGAAGTGCACGTTTTCCAGATGGCGTCGAATTGGATTTGAATACTAAGAACTGAAGAAGAGAAAAGATGCTATGCTTTGAATAGTATTGATGTGAAGGTATATTTACTCATTAATTATTCGACAGATTAACTGAAACCTTCATCAGATATGTAAAGATCAGATGGAAAATGATGTGAAATATAGAGTGGACAATATGTTGAGGATATACAATGGTCCTGGTACTAGAGAGAGAAATTCAATTTACAATCAATACGTGTACCTGAATAACAATTATGTGGTCATGTGAATTCTTCATTTGTAAAGAATTACTACCTGAATTTATAATAGGACAACTTTGATTATATTTTATGAAATTATTTTAGATTTTGTAAACGTTTAACGTATATTATTACGAAAATCATCCCATTAGCTTATTCGTATCATGGTATTTCACAGAGAATTTTCTTCTAAATTTGCATTTTGATCTTATGTGTGCGTTATGTGGAGGAAATACGCTCTATCTTTCAGTTATTACAATTAAGTGTCTTGGAATAAAAATATGTTTGGTACAAATTAAGCAGAAATATTCAAGAGTACATGATACTACCTCACTCAAATTGCCCGAAGAGAGAAAAGGAAAATCCTCCCCGTGTTACCTACTTTACCCAACCCACCATTCCCGTAGGACAGAGGGAGCACGTAGAAACGAGATTGTTGGTCGGGAATCCTGTCACTTTTCTGATGGTGTTCCCTCAATCTCTTTAGTAAGGCTTTTTTGAAGAATAGCATATCAAACACGTTGAAGTTTCATCAAATCTACTACATGATCTGTATATGATTTCACTTCTATATCAATTGCACTTCAAATAATATATGAATCTTGTATAATGTTCAAAGTAATGGGAAACCGTAGAATGTGGAATATTGTAATTGAAAGCAAAAGTCATCGAATACTACCCCACCTAGCCCGCCATTCCAGAATAATATCTACATTTTTATATTTACTCTCATTTCTATATTAATATACATCTAATTTTTTGAGTTTAAAACAGTGGTCGACGTTTTACAAAAAATTGATCCTATCTATAGCAATATATTATAAGGGAAATATATTTAATGTTGATCCTGGTTATGATACACATTTAATTAATCCTTCACGTCTTAA
Organism: Lepisma saccharinum; assembly: GCF_977018435.1. Lineage (NCBI taxonomy): Eukaryota > Metazoa > Arthropoda > Insecta > Zygentoma > Lepismatidae > Lepisma > Lepisma saccharinum. The sequence goes on from NC_139234.1 coordinate 38,992,695, forward strand.
TTTCTAAGAAAATCGCGACAAGAATATTTATATCTGCGTTCATAAAGCATTTGTTACATAACGCAGCAACAGAAATTTTTTACGAGTAAAAATTCAATATTTTTAATCCGATATTGAATCAGGATTTGGGTTAAAAAACAGAGTTCTCCCCTGTGCATAGCACCACGCCATGAAAGCGTATAGGGGGTGTGTTCAATTTTGATTGCACAATATACATCCTTTTCCTACTCCATGAAAAATGTATCCCTCGTGACGTCATTTTCCGTCATGATCGTTTGTCAATCATCCAAACATATTGTAACATTTACATTCGGACATTTCGTGGAGAAAATATTTATCAGGGATTTCGTTAACAAAACTTATGTTGTCACAGTTCACATATATTTTGTGCCAATCTTGAACGCGGAATGCGTATTAAATGTTTCTAATTCAACATGCACTTATATTTCAGAATTGGTAGAATTTGTGATGTATAGAATCTATATTTAACCACGATCTGAACAAAGACATTTCTTGCTGCAATAACGAAACTACGCATTTTGTCTAAAAGAGAAGGAACTTAATATATTTCTAAAGACAATAAACGTTAAGGGTAAAATTAGAATACGTTTTTGGAACCAGTATGCTGAATTGTTTTGAAAACAACAGTCATTTCCCAGACAACCAAACACTTGACAACCTCTGCATTGTAGATTTCTGCACACTAGTGTTTGGATCTCTGAAATTATACATTCCTATATTTCAGAAGTGCACGTTTTCCAGATGGCGTCGAAATGGATTTGAATACTAAGAACTGAAGAAGAGAAAAGATGCTATGCTTTGAATAGTATTGATGTGAAGGTATATTTACTCATTAATTATTCGACAGATTAACTGAAACCTTCATCAGATATGTAAAGATCAGATGGAAAATGATGTGAAATATAGAGTGGACAATATGTTGAGGATATACAATGGTCCTGGTACTAGAGAGAGAAATTCAATTTACAATCAATACGTGTACCTGAATAACAATAATGTGGTCATGTGAATTCTTCATTTGTAAAGAATTACTACCTGAATTTATAATAGGACAACTTTGATTATATTTTATGAAATTATTTTATATTTTGTAAACGTTTAACGTATATTATTACGAAAATCATCCCATTAGCTTATTCGTATCATGGTATTTCACAGAGAATTTTCTTCTAAATTTGCATTTTGATCTTATGTGTGCGTTATGTGGAGGAAATACGCTCTATCTTTCAGTTATTACAATTAAGTGTCTTGGAATAAAAATATGTTTGGTACAAATTAAGCAGAAATATTCAAGAGTACATGATACTACCTCACTCAAATTGCCCGAAGAGAGAAAAGGAAAATCCTCCCCGTGTTACCTACTTTACCCAACCCACCATTCCCGTAGGACAGAGGGAGCACGTAGAAACGAGATTGTTGGTCGGGAATCCTGTCACTTTTCTGATGGTGTTCCCTCAATCTCTTTAGTAAGGCTTTTTTAAAGAATAGCATATCAAACACGTTGAAGTTTCATCAAATCTACTACATGATCTGTATATGATTTCACTTCTATATCAATTGCACTTCAAATAAAATATGAATCTTGTATAATGTTCAAAGTAATGGGAAACCGTAGAATGTGGAATATTGTAATTGAAAGCAAAAGTCATCGAATACTACCCCACCTAGCCCGCCATTCCAGAATAATATCTACATTTTTATATTTACTCTCATTTCTATATTAATATACATCAAATTTTTTGAGTTTAAAACAGTGGTCGACGTTTTACAAAAAATTGATCCTATCTATAGCAATATATTATAACGGAAATATATTTAATGTTGATCCTGGTTATGATACACATTTAATTAATCCTTCATGTCTTAATTTCTAAGAAAATCGCGACAAGAATATTTATATCTGCGTTCATAAAGCATTTGTTACATAACGCAGCAACAGAAATTATTTACGAGTAAAAATTCAATATTTTTAATCCGATATTGAATCAGGATTTGGGTTAAAAAACAGAGTTCTCCCCTGTGCATAGCACCACGCCATGAAAGCGTATAGGGGGTGTGTTCAATTTTGATTGCACAATATACATCCTTTTCCTACTCCATGAAAAATGTATCCCTCGTGACGTCATTTTCCGTCATGATCGTTTGTCAATCATCCAAACATATTGTAACATTTACATTCGGACATTTCGTGGAGAAAATATTTATCAGGGAATTCGTTAACAAAACTTATGTTGTCACAGTTCACATATATTTTGTGCCAATCTTGAACGCGGAATGCGTATTAAATGTTTCTAATTCAACATGCACTTATATTTCAGAATTGGTAGAATTTGTGATGTATAGAATCTATATTTAACCACGATCTGAACAAAGACATTTCTTGCTGCAATAACGAAACTACGCATTTTGTCTAAAAGAGAAGGAACTTAATATATTTCTAAAGACAATAAACGTTAAGGGTAAAATTAGAATACGTTTTTGGAACCAGTATGCTGAATTGTTTTGAAAACAACAGTCATTTCCCAGACAACCAAACACTTGACAACCTCTGCATTGTAGATTTCTGCACACTAGTGTTTGGATCTCTGAAATTATACATTCCTATATTTCAGAAGTGCACGTTTTCCAGATGGCGTCGAAATGGATTTGAATACTAAGAACTGAAGAAGAGAAAAGATGCTATGCTTTGAATAGTATTGATGTGAAGGTATATTTACTCATTAATTATTCGACAGATTAACTGAAACCTTCATCAGATATATAAAGATCAGATGGAAAATGATGTGAAATATAGAGTGGACAATATGTTGAGGATATACAATGGTCCTGGTACTAGAGAGAGAAATTCAATTTACAATCAATACGTGTACCTGAATAACAATAATGTGGTCATGTGAATTCTTCATTTGTAAAGAATTACTACCTGAATTTATAATAGGACAACTTTGATTATATTTTATGAAATTATTTTAGATTTTGTAAACGTTTAACGTATATTATTACGAAAATCATCCCATTAGCTTATTCGTATCATGGTATTTCACAGAGAATTTTCTTCTAAATTTGCATTTTGATCTTATGTGTGCGTTATGTGGAGGAAATACGCTCTATCTTTCAGTTATTACAATTAAGTGTCTTGGAATAAAAATATGTTTGGTACAAATTAAGCAGAAATATTCAAGAGTACATGATACTACCTCACTCAAATTGCCCGAAGAGAGAAAAGGAAAATCCTCCCCGTGTTACCTACTTTACCCAACCCACCATTCCCGTACTACAGAGGGAGCACGTAGAAACGAGATTGTTGGTCGGGAATCCTGTCACTTTTCTGATGGTGTTCCCTCAATCTCTTTAGTAAGGCTTTTTTGAAGAATAGCATATCAAACACGTTGAAGTTTCATCAAATCTACTACATGATCTGTATATGATTTCACTTCTATATCAATTGCACTTCAAATAATATATGAATCTTGTATAATGTTCAAAGTAATGGGAAACCGTAGAATGTGGAATATTGTAATTGAAAGCAAAAGTCATCGAATACTACCCCACCTAGCCCGCTATTCCAGAATAATATCTACATTTTTATATTTACTCTCATTTCTATATTAATATACATCAAATTTTTTGAGTTTAAAACAGTGGTCGACGTTTTACAAAAAATTGATCCTATCTATAGCAATATATTATAACGGAAATATATTTAATGTTGATCCTGGTTATGATACACATTTAATTAATCCTTCACGTCTTAATTTCTAAGAAAATCGCGACAAGAATATTTATATCTGCGTTCATAAAGCATTTGTTACATAACGCAGCAACAGAAATTATTTACGAGTAAAAATTCAATATTTTTAATCCGATATTGAATCAGGATTTGGGTTAAAAAACAGAGTTCTCCCCTGTGCATAGCACCACGCCATGAAAGCGTATAGGGGGTGTGTTCAATTTTGATTGCACAATATACATCCTTTTCCTACTCCATGAAAAATGTATCCCTCGTGACGTCATTTTCCGTCATGATCGTTTGTCAATCATCCAAACATATTGTAACATTTACATTCGGACATTTCGTGGAGAAAATATTTATCAGGGATTTCGTTAACAAAACTTATGTTGTCACAGTTCACATATATTTTGTGCCAATCTTGAACGCGGAATGCGTATTAAATGTTTCTAATTCAACATGCACTTATATTTCAGAATTGGTAGAATTTGTGATGTATAGAATCTATATTTAACCACGATCTGAACAAAGACATTTCTTGCTGCAATAACGAAACTACGCATTTTGTCTAAAAGAGAAGGAACTTAATATATTTCTAAAGACAATAAACGTTAACGGTAAAATTAGAATACGTTTTTGGAATCAGTATGCTGAATTGTTTTGAAAACAACAGTCATTTCCCAGACAACCAAACACTTGACAACCTCTGCATTGTAGATTTCTGCACACTAGTGTTTGGATCTCTGAAATTATACATTCCTATATTTCAGAAGTGCACGTTTTCCAGATGGCGTCGAAATGGATTTGAATACTAAGAACTGAAGAAGAGAAAAGATGCTATGCTTTGAATAGTATTGATGTGAAGGTATATTTACTCATTAATTATTCGACAGATTAACTGAAACCTTCATCAGATATGTAAAGATCAGATGGAAAATGATGTGAAATATAGAGTGGACAATATGTTGAGGATATACAATGGTCCTGGTACTAGAGAGAGAAATTCAATTTACAATCAATACGTGTACCTGAATAACAATTATGTGGTCATGTGAATTCTTCATTTGTAAAGAATTACTACCTGAATTTATAATAGGACAACTTTGATTATATTTTATGAAATTATTTTAGATTTTGTAAACGTTTAACGTATATTATTACGAAAATCATCCCATTAGCTTATTCGTATCATGGTATTTCACAGAGAATTTTCTTCTAAATTTGCATTTTGATCTTATGTGTGCGTTATGTGGAGGAAATACGCTCTATCTTTCAGTTATTACAATTAAGTGTCTTGGAATAAAAATATGTTTGGTACAAATTAAGCAGAAATATTCAAGAGTACATGATACTACCTCACTCAAATTGCCCGAAGAGAGAAAAGGAAAATCCTCCCCGTGTTACCTACTTTACCCAACCCACCATTCCCGTAGGACAGAGGGAGCACGTAGAAACGAGATTGTTGGTCGGGAATCCTGTCACTTTTCTGATGGTGTTCCCTCAATCTCTTTAGTAAGGCTTTTTTGAAGAATAGCATATCAAACACGTTGAAGTTTCATCAAATCTACTACATGATCTGTATATGATTTCACTTCTATATCAATTGCACTTCAAATAATATATGAATCTTGTATAATGTTCAAAGTAATGGGAAACCGTAGAATGTGGAATATTGTAATTGAAAGCAAAAGTCATCGAATACTACCCCACCTAGCCCGCCATTCCAGAATAATATCTACATTTTTATATTTACTCTCATTTCTATATTAATATACATCAAATTTTTTGAGTTTAAAACAGTGGTCGACGTTTTACAAAAAATTGATCCTATCTATAGCAATATATTATAACGGAAATATATTTAATGTTGATCCTGGTTATGATACACATTTAATTAATCCTCACGTCTTAATTTCTAAGAAAATCGCGACAAGAATATTTATATCTGCGTTCATAAAGCATTTGTTACATAACGCAGCAACAGAAATTATTTACGAGTAAAAATTCAATATTTTTAATCCGATATTGAATCAGGATTTGGGTTAAAAAACAGAGTTCTCCCCTGTGCATAGCACCACGCCATGAAAGCGTATAGGGGGTGTGTTCAATTTTGATTGCACAATATACATCCTTTTCCTACTCCATGAAAAATGTATCCCTCGTGACGTCATTTTCCGTCATGATCGTTTGTCAATCATCCAAACATATTGTAACATTTACATTCGGACATTTCGTGGAGAAAATATTTATCAGGGATTTCGTTAACAAAACTTACGTTGTCACAGTTCACATATATTTTGTGCCAATCTTGAACGCGGAATGCGTATTAAATGTTTCTAATTCAACATGCACTTATATTTCAGAATTGGTAGAATTTGTGATGTATAGAATCTATATTTAACCACGATCTGAACAAAGACATTTCTTGCTGCAATAACGAAACTACGCATTTTGTCTAAAAGAGAAGGAACTTAATATATTTCTAAAGACAATAAACGTTAAGGGTAAAATTAGAATACGTTTTTGGAACCAGTATGCTGAATTGTTTTGAAAACAACAGTCATTTCCCAGACAACCAAACACTTGACAACCTCTGCATTGTAGATTTCTGCACACTAGTGTTTGGATCTCTGAAATTATACATTCCTATATTTCAGAAGTGCACGTTTTCCAGATGGCGTCGAAATAGATTTGAATACTAAGAACTGAAGAAGAGAAAAGATGCTATGCTTTGAATAGTATTGATGTGAAGGTATATTTACTCATTAATTATTCGACAGATTAACTGAAACCTTCATCAGATATGTAAAGATCAGATGGAAAATGATGTGAAATATAGAGTGGACAATATGTTGAGGATATACAATGGTCCTGGTACTAGAGAGAGAAATTCAATTTACAATCAATACGTGTACCTGAATAACAATTATGTGGTCATGTGAATTCTTCATTTGTAAAGAATTACTACCTGAATTTATAATAGGACAACTTTGATTATATTTTATGAAATTATTTTAGATTTTGTAAACGTTTAACGTATATTATTACGAAAATCATCCCATTAGCTTATTCGTATCATGGTATTTCACAGAGAATTTTCTTCTAAATTTGCATTTTGATCTTATGTGTGCGTTATGTGGAGGAAATACGCTCTATCCTTCAGTTATTACAATTAAGTGTCTTGGAATAAAAATATGTTTGGTACAAATTAAGCAGAAATATTCAAGAGTACATGATACTACCTCACTCAAATTGCCCGAAGAGAGAAAAGGAAAATCCTCCCCGTGTTACCTACTTTACCCAACCCACCATTCCCGTAGGACAGAGGGAGCACGTAGAAACGAGATTGTTGGTCGGGAATCCTGTCACTTTTCTGATGGTGTTCCCTCAATCTCTTTAGTAAGGCTTTTTTGAAGAATAGCATATCAAACACGTTGAAGTTTCATCAAATCTACTACATGATCTGTATATGATTTCACTTCTATATCAATTGCACTTCAAATAATATATGAATCTTGTATAATGTTCAAAGTAATGGGAAACCGTAGAATGTGGAATATTGTAATTGAAAGCAAAAGTCATCGAATACTACCCCACATAGCCCGCTATTCCAGAATAATATCTACATTTTTATATTTACTCTCATTTCTATATTAATATACATCAAATTTTTTGAGTTTAAAACAGTGGTCGACGTTTTACAAAAAATTGATCCTATCTATAGCAATATATTATAACGGAAATATATTTAATGTTGATCCTGGTTATGATACACATTTAATTAATCCTTCACGTCTTAATTTCTAAGAAAATCGCGACAAGAATATTTATATCTGCGTTCATAAAGCATTTGTTACATAACGCAGCGACAGAAATTATTTACGAGTAAAAATTCAATATTTTTAATCCGATATTGAATCAGGATTTGGGTTAAAAAACAGAGTTCTCCCCTGTGCATAGCACCACGCCATGAAAGCGCATAGGGGGTGTGTTCAATTTTGATTGCACAATATACATCCTTTTCCTACTCCATGAAAAATGTATCCCTCGTGACGTCATTTTCCGTCATGATCGTTTGCCAATCATCCAAACATATTGTAACATTTACATTCGGACATTTCGTGGAGAAAATATTTATCAGGGATTTCGTTAACAAAACTTATGTTGTCACAGTTCACATATATTTTGTGCCAATCTTGAACGCGGAATGCGTATTAAATGTTTCTAATTCAACATGCACTTATATTTCAGAATTGGTAGAATTTGTGATGTATAGAATCTATATTTAACCACGATCTGAACAAAGACATTTCTTGCTGCAATAACGAAACTACGCATTTTGTCTAAAAGAGAAGGAACTTAATATATTTCTAAAGACAATAAACGTTAAGGGTAAAATTAGAATACGTTTTTGGAACCAGTATGCTGAATTGTTTTGAAAACAACAGTCATTTCCCAGACAACCAAACACTTGACAACCTCTGCATTGTAGATTTCTGCACACTAGTGTTTGGATCTCTGAAATTATACATTCCTATATTTCAGAAGTGCACGTTTTCCAGATGGCGTCGAAATGGATTTGAATACTAAGAACTGAAGAAGAGAAAAGATGCTATGCTTTGAATAGTATTGATGTGAAGGTATATTTACTCATTAATTATTCGACAGATTAACTGAAACCTTCATCAGATATGTAAAGATCAGATGGAAAATGATGTGAAATATAGAGTGGACAATATGTTGAGGATATACAATGGTCCTGGTACTAGAGAGAGAAATTCAATTTACAATCAATACGTGTACCTGAATAACAATTATGTGGTCATGTGAATTCTTCATTTGTAAAGAATTACTACCTGAATTTATAATAGGACATCTTTGATTATATTTTATGAAATTATTTTAGATTTTGTAAACGTTTAACGTATATTATTACGAAAATCATCCCATTAGCTTATTCGTATCATGGTATTTCACAGAGAATTTTCTTCTAAATTTGCATTTTGATCTTATGTGTGCGTTATGTGGAGGAAATACGCTCTATCTTTCAGTTATTACAATTAAGTGTCTTGGAATAAAAATATGTTTGGTACAAATTAAGGAGAAATATTCAAGAGTACATGATACTACCTCACTCAAATTGCCCGAAGAGAGAAAAGGAAAATCCTCCCCGTGTTACATACTTTACCCAACCCACAATTCCCGTAGGACAGAGGGAGCACGTAGAAACGAGATTGTTGGTCGGGAATCCTTTCACTTTTCTGATGGTGTTCCCTCAATCTCTTTAGTAAGGCTTTTTTGAAGAATAGCATATCAAACACGTTGAAGTTTCATCAAATCTACTACATGATCTGTATATGATTTCACTTCTATATCAATTGCACTTCAAATAATATATGAATCTTGTATAATGTTCAAAGTAATGGGAAACCGTAGAATGTGGAATATTGTAATTGAAAGCAAAAGTCATCGAATACTACCCCACCTAGCCCGCCATTCCAGAATAATATCTACATTTTTATATTTACTCTCATTTCTATATTAATATACATCAAATTTTTTGAGTTTAAAACAGTGGTCGACGTTTTACAAAAAATTGATCCTATCTATAGCAATATATTATAAGGGAAATATATTTAATGTTGATCCTGGTTATGATACACATTTAATTAATCCTTCACGTCTTAATTTCTAAGAAAATCCCGACAAGAATATTTATATCTGCGTTCATAAAGCATTTGTTACATAACGCAGCAACAGAAATTTTTTACGAGTAAAAATTCAATATTTTTAATCCGATATTGAATCAGGATTTGGGTTAAAAAACAGAGTTCTCCCCTGTGCATAGCACCACGCCATGAAAGCGTATAGGGGGTGTGTTCAATTTTGATTGCACAATATACATCCTTTTCCTACTCCATGAAAAATGTATCCCTCGTGACGTCATTTTCCGTCATGATCGTTTGTCAATCATCCAAACATATTGTAACATTTACATTCGGACATTTCGTGGAGAAAATGTTTATCAGGGATTTCGTTAACAAAACTTATGTTGTCACAGTTCACATATATTTTGTGCCAATCTTGAACGCGGAATGCGTATTAAATGTTTCTAATTCAACATGCACTTATATTTCAGAATTGGTAGAATTTGTGATGTATAGAATCTATATTTAACCACGATCTGAACAAAGACATTTCTTGCTGCAATAACGAAACTACGCATTTTGTCTAAAAGAGAAGGAACTTAATATATTTCTAAAGACAATAAACGTTAAGGGTAAAATTAGAATACGTTTTTGGAACCAGTATGCTGAATTGTTTTGAAAACAACAGTCATTGCCCAGACAACCAAACACTTGACAACCTCTGCATTGTAGATTTCTGCACACTAGTGTTTGGATCTCTGAAATTATACATTCCTATATTTCAGAAGTGCACGTTTTCCAGATGGCGTCGAAATGGATTTGAATACTAAGAACTGAAGAAGAGAAAAGATGCTATGCTTTGAATAGTAATGATGTGAAGGTATATTTACTCATTAATTATTCGACAGATTAACTGAAACCTTCATCAGATATGTAAAGATCAGATGGAAAATGATGTGAAATATAGAGTGGACAATATGTTGAGGATATACAATGGTCCTGGTACTAGAGAGAGAAATTCAATTTACAATCAATACGTGTACCTGAATAACAATTATGTGGTCATGTGAATTCTTCATTTGTAAAGAATTACTACCTGAATTTATAATAGGACAACTTTGATTATATTTTATGAAATTATTTTAGATTTTGTAAACGTTTAACGTATATTATTACGAAAATCATCCCATTAGCTTATTCGTATCATGGTATTTCACAGAGAATTTTCTTCTAAATTTGCATTTTGATCTTATGTGTGCGTTATGTGGAGGAAATACGCTCTATCTTTCAGTTATTACAATTAAGTGTCTTGGAATAAAAATATGTTTGGTACAAATTAAGCAGAAATATTCAAGAGTACATGATACTACCTCACTCAAATTGCCCGAAGAGAGAAAAGGAAAATCCTCCCCGTGTTACCTACTTTACCCAACCCACCATTCCCGTAGGACAGAGGGAGCACGTAGAAACGAGATTGTTGGTCGGGAATCCTGTCACTTTTCTGATGGTGTTCCCTCAATCACTTTAGTAAGGCTTTCTTGAAGAATAGCATATCAAACACGTTGAAGTTTCATCAAATCTACTACATGATCTGTATAGGATTTCACTTCTATATCAATTGCACTTCAAATAATATATGAATCTTGTATAATGTTCAAAGTAATGGGAAACCGTAGAATGTGGAATATTGTAATTGAAAGCAAAAGTCATCGAATACTACCCCACCTACCCCGCCATTCCAGAATAATATCTACATTTTTATATTTACTCTCATTTCTATATTAATATACATCAAATTTTTTGAGTTTAAAACAGTGGTCGACGTTTTACAAAAAATTGATCCTATCTAGAGCAATATATTATAACGGAAATATATTTAATGTTGATCCTGGTTATGATACACATTTAATTAATCCTTCACGTCTTAATTTCTAAGAAAATCGCGACAAGAATATTTATATCTGCGTTCATAAAGCATTTGTTACATAACGCAGCAACAGAAATTTTTTACAAGTAAATATTCAATATTTTTAATCCGATATTGAATCAGGATTTGGGTTAAAAAACAGAGTTCTCCCCTGTGCATAGCACCACGCCATGAAAGCGTATAGGGGGTGTGTTCAATTTTGATTGCACAATATACATCCTTTTCCTACTCCATGAAAAATGTATCCCTCGTGACGTCATTTTCCGTCATGATCGTTTGTCAATCATCCAAACATATTGTAACATTTACATTCGGACATTTCGTGGAGAAAATATTTATCAGGGATTTCGTTAACAAAACTTATGTTGTCACAGTTCACATATATTTTGTGCCAATCTTGAACGCGGAATGCGTATTAAATGTTTCTAATTCAACATGCACTTATATTTCAGAATTGGTAGAATTTGTGATGTATAGAATCTATATTTAACCACGATCTGAACAAAGACATTTCTTGCTGCAATAACGAAACTACGCATTTTGTCTAAAAGAGAAGGAACTTAATATATTTCTAAAGACAATAAACGTTAAGGGTAAAATTAGAATACGTTTTTGGAACCAGTATGCTGAATTGTTTTGAAAACAACAGTCATTTCCCAGACAACCAAACACTTGACAACCTCTGCATTGTAGATTTCTGCACACTAGTGTTTGGATCTCTGAAATTATACATTCCTATATTTCAGAAGTGCACGTTTTCCAGATGGCGTCGAAATGGATTTGAATACTAAGAACTGAAGAAGAGAAAAGATGCTATGCTTTGAATAGTATTGATGTGAAGGTATATTTACTCATTAATTATTCGACAGATTAACTGAAACCTTCATCAGATATGTAAAGATCAGATGGAAAATGATGTGAAATATAGAGTGGACAATATGTTGAGGATATACAATGGTCCTGGTACTAGAGAGAGAAATTCAATTTACAATCAATACGTGTACCTGAATAACAATTATGTGGTCATGTGAATTCTTCATTTGTAAATATTACTACCTGAATTTATAATAGGACAACTTTGATTATATTTTATGAAATTATTTTAGATTTTGTAAACGTTTAACGTATATTATTACGAAAATCATCCCATTAGCTTATTCGTATCATGGTATTTCACAGAGAATTTTCTTCTAAATTTGCATTTTGATCTTATGTGTGCGTTATGTGGAGGAAATACGCTCTATCTTTCAGTTATTACAATTAAGTGTCTTGGAATAAAAATATGTTTGGTACAAATTAAGCAGAAATATTCAAGAGTACATGATACTACCTCACTCAAATTGCCCGAAGAGAGAAAAGGAAAATCCTCCCCGTGTTACCTACTTTACCCAACCCACCATTCCCGTAGGACAGAGGGAGCACGTAGAAACGAGATTGTTGGTCGGGAATCCTGTCACTTTTCTGATGGTGTTCCCTCAATCTCTTTAGTAAGGCTTTTTTGAAGAATAGCATATCAAACACGTTGAAGTTTCATCAAATCTACTACATGATCTGTATATGATTTCACTTCTATATCAATTGCACTTCAAATAATATATGAATCTTGTATAATGTTCAAAGTAATGGGAAATCGTAGAATGTGGAATATTGTAATTGAAAGCAAAAGTCATCGAATACTACCCCACCTAGCCCGCCATTCCAGAATAATATCTACATTTTTATATTTACTCTCATTTCTATATTAATATACATCAAATTTTTTGAGTTTAAAACAGTGGTCGACGTTTTACAAAAAATTGATCCTATCTAGAGCAATATATTATAACGGAAATATATTTAATGTTGATCCTGGTTATGATACACATTTAATTAATCCTTCACGTCTTAATTTCTAAGAAAATCGCGACAAGAATATTTATATCTGCGTTCATAAAGCATTTGTTACATAACGCAGCAACAGAAATTTTTTACAAGTAAATATTCAATATTTTTAATCCGATATTGAATCAGGATTTGGGTTAAAAAACAGAGTTCTCCCCTGTGCATAGCACCACGCCATGAAAGCGTATAGGGGGTGTGTTCAATTTTGATTGCACAATATACATCCTTTTCCTACTCCATGAAAAATGTATCCCTCGTGACGTCATTTTCCGTCATGATCGTTTGTCAATCATCCAAACATATTGTAACATTTACATTCGGACATTTCGTGGAGAAAATATTTATCAGGGATTTCGTTAACAAAACTTATGTTGTCACAGTTCACATATATTTTGTGCCAATCTTGAACGCGGAATGCGTATTAAATGTTTCTAATTCAACATGCACTTATATTTCAGAATTGGTAGAATTTGTGATGTATAGAATCTATATTTAACCACGATCTGAACAAAGACATTTCTTGCTGCAATAACGAAACTACGCATTTTGTCTAAAAGAGAAGGAACTTAATATATTTCTAAAGACAATAAACGTTAAGGGTAAAATTAGAATACGTTTTTGGAACCAGTATGCTGAATTGTTTTGAAAACAACAGTCATTTCCCAGACAACCAAACACTTGACAACCTCTGCATTGTAGATTTCTGCACACTAGTGTTTGGATCTCTGAAATTATACATTCCTATATTTCAGAAGTGCACGTTTTCCAGATGGCGTCGAAATGGATTTGAATACTAAGAACTGAAGAAGAGAAAAGATGCTATGCTTTGAATAGTATTGATGTGAAGGTATATTTACTCATTAATTATTCGACAGATTAACTGAAACCTTCATCAGATATGTAAAGATCAGATGGAAAATGATGTGAAATATAGAGTGGACAATATGTTGAGGATATACAATGGTCCTGGTACTAGAGAGAGAAATTCAATTTACAATCAATACGTGTACCTGAATAGCAATTATGTTGTCATGTGAATTCTTCATTTGTAAAGAATTACTACCTGAATTTATAATAGGACAACTTTGATTATATTTTATGAAATTATTTTAGATTTTGTAAACGTTTAACGTATATTATTACGAAAATCATCCCATTAGCTTATTCGTATCAGGGTATTTCACAGAGAATTTTCTTCTAAATTTGCATTTTGATCTTATGTGTGCGTTATGTGGAGGAAATACGCTCTATCTTTCAGTTATTACAATTAAGTGTCTTGGAATAAAAATATGTTTGGTACAAATTAAGCAGAAATATTCAAGAGTACATGATACTACCTCACTCAAATTGCCCGAAGAGAGAAAAGGAAAATCCTCCCCGTGTTACCTACTTTACCCAACCCACCATTCCCGTAGGACAGAGGGAGCACGTAGAAACGAGATTGTTGGTCGGGAATCCTGTCACTTTTCTGATGGTGTTCCCTCAATCTCTTTAGTAAGGCTTTTTTGAAGAATAGCATATCAAACACGTTGAAGTTTCATCAAATCTACTACATGATCTGTATATGATTTCACTTCTATATCAATTGCACTTCAAATAATATATGAATCTTGTATAATGTTCAAAGTAATGGGAAACCGTAGAATGTGGAATATTGTAATTGAAAGCAAAAGTCATCGAATACTACCCCACCTAGCCCGCCATTCCAGAATAATATCTACATTTTTATATTTACTCTCATTTCTATATTAATATACATCAAATTTTTTGAGTTTAAAACAGTGGTCGACGTTTTACAAAAAATTGATCCTATCTATAGCAATATATTATAACGGAAATATATTTAATGTTGATCCTGGTTATGATACACATTTAATTAATCCTTCACGTCTTAATTTCTAAGAAAATCGCGACAAGAATATTTATATCTGCGTTCATAAAGCATTTGTTACATAACGCAGCAACAGAAATTATTTACGAGTAAAAATTCAATATTTTTAATCCGATATTGAATCAGGATTTGGGTTAAAAAACAGAGTTCTCCCCTGTGCATAGCACCACGCCATGAAAGCGTATAGGGGGTGTGTTCAATTTTGATTGCACAATATACATCCTTTTCCTACTCCATGAAAAATGTATCCCTCGTGACGTCATTTTCCGTCATGATCGTTTGTCAATCATCCAAACATATTGTAACATTTACATTCGGACATTTCGTGGAGAAAATATTTATCAGGGATTTCGTTAACAAAACTTATGTTGTCACAGTTCACATATATTTTGTGCCAATCTTGAACGCGGAATGCGTATTAAATGTTTCTAATTCAACATGCACTTATATTTCAGAATTGGTAGAATTTGTGATGTATAGAATCTATATTTAACCACGATCTGAACAAAGACATTTCTTGCTGCAATAACGAAACTACGCATTTTGTCTAAAAGAGAAGGAACTTAATATATTTCTAAAGACAATAAACGTTAAGGGTAAAATTAGAATACGTTTTTGGAACCAGTATGCTGAATTGTTTTGAAAACAACAGTCATTTCCCAGACAACCAAACACTTGACAACCTCTGCATTGTAGATTTCTGCACACTAGTGTTTGGATCTCTGAAATTATACATTCCTATATTTCAGAAGTGCACGTTTTCCAGATGGCGTCGAAATGGATTTGAATACTAAGAACTGAAGAAGAGAAAAGATGCTATGCTTTGAATAGTAATGATGTGAAGGTATATTTACTCATTAATTATTCGACAGATTAACTGAAACCTTCATCAGATATGTAAAGATCAGATGGAAAATGATGTGAAATATAGAGTGGACAATATGTTGAGGATATACAATGGTCCTGGTACTAGAGAGAGAAATTCAATTTACAATCAATACGTGTACCTGAATAACAATTATGTGGTCATGTGAATTCTTCATTTGTAAAGAATTACTACCTGAATTTATAATAGGACAACTTTGATTATATTTTATGAAATTATTTTAGATTTTGTAAACGTTTAACGTATATTATTACGAAAATCATCCCATTAGCTTATTCGTATCATGGTATTTCACAGAGAATTTTCTTCTAAATTTGCATTTTGATCTTATGTGTGCGTTATGTGGAGGAAATACGCTCTATCTTTCAGTTATTACAATTAAGTGTCTTGGAATAAAAATATGTTTGGTACAAATTAAGCAGAAATATTCAAGAGTACATGATACTACCTCACTCAAATTGCCCGAAGAGAGAAAAGGAAAATCCTCCCCGTGTTACCTACTTTACCCAACCCACCATTCCCGTAGGACAGAGGGAGCACGTAGAAACGAGATTGTTGGTCGGGAATCCTGTCACTTTTCTGATGGTGTTCCCTCAATCTCTTTAGTAAGGCTTTTTTGAAGAATAGCATATCAAACACGTTGAAGTTTCATCAAATCTACTACATGATCTGTATATGATTTCACTTCTATATCAATTGCACTTCAAATAATATATGAATCTTGTATAATGTTCAAAGTAATGGGAAACCGTAGAATGTGGAATATTGTAATTGAAAGCAAAAGTCATCGAATACTACCCCACCTAGCCCGCCATTCCAGAATAATATCTACATTTTTATATTTACTCTCATTTCTATATTAATATACATCAAATTTTTTGAGTTTAAAACAGTGGTCGACGTTTTACAAAAAATTGATCCTATCTATAGCAATATATTATAACGGAAATATATTTAATGTTGATCCTGGTTATGATACACATTTAATTAATCCTTCACGTCTTAATTTCTAAGAAAATCGCGACAAGAATATTTATATCTGCGTTCATAAAGCATTTGTTACATAACGCAGCAACAGAAATTATTTACGAGTAAAAATTCAATATTTTTAATCCGATATTGAATCAGGATTTGGGTTAAAAAACAGAGTTCTCCCCTGTGCATAGCACCACGCCATGAAAGCGTATAGGGGGTGTGTTCAATTTTGATTGCACAATATACATCCTTTTCCTACTCCATGAAAAATGTATCCCTCGTGACGTCATTTTCCGTCATGATCGTTTGTCAATCATCCAAACATATTGTAACATTTACATTCGGACATTTCGTGGAGAAAATATTTATCAGGGATTTCGTTAACAAAACTTATGTTGTCACAGTTCACATATATTTTGTGCCAATCTTGAACGCGGAATGCGTATTAAATGTTTCTAATTCAACATGCACTTATATTTCAGAATTGGTAGAATTTGTGATGTATAGAATCTATATTTAACCACGATCTGAACAAAGACATTTCTTGCTGCAATAACGAAACTACGCATTTTGTCTAAAAGAGAAGGAACTTAATATATTTCTAAAGACAATAAACGTTAAGGGTAAAATTAGAATACGTTTTTGGAACCAGTATGCTGAATTGTTTTGAAAACAACAGTCATTTCCCAGACAACCAAACACTTGACAACCTCTGCATTGTAGATTTCTGCACACTAGTGTTTGGATCTCTGAAATTATACATTCCTATATTTCAGAAGTGCACGTTTTCCAGATGGCGTCGAAATGGATTTGAATACTAAGAACTGAAGAAGAGAAAAGATGCTATGCTTTGAATAGTATTGATGTGAAGGTATATTTACTCATTAATTATTCGACAGATTAACTGAAACCTTCATCAGATATGTAAAGATCAGATGGAAAATGATGTGAAATATAGAGTGGACAATATGTTGAGGATATACAATGGTCCTGGTACTAGAGAGAGAAATTCAATTTACAATCAATACGTGTACCTCTATAACAATTATGTGGTCATGTGAATTCTTCATTTGTAAAGAATTACTGCCTGAATTTATAATAGGACAACTTTGATTATATTTTATGAAATTATTTTAGATTTTGTAAACGTTTAACGTATATTATTACGAAAATCATTCCATTAGCTTATTCGTATCATGGTATTTCACAGAGAATTTTCTTCTAAATTTGCATTTTGATCTTATGTGTGCGTTATGTGGAGGAAATACGCTCTATCTTTCAGTTATTACAATTAAGTGTCTTGGAATAAAAATATGTTTGGTACAAATTAAGCAGAAATATTCAAGAGTACATGATACTACCTCACTCAAATTGCCCGAAGAGAGAAAAGGAAAATCCTCCCCGTGTTACCTACTTTACCCAACCCACCATTCCCGTAGGACAGAGGGAGCACGTAGAAACGAGATTGTTGGTCGGGAATCCTGTCACTTTTCTGATGGTGTTCCCTCAATCTCTTTAGTAAGGCTTTTTTGAAGAATAGCATATCAAACACGTTGAAGTTTCATCAAATCTACTACATGATCTGTATATGATTTCACTTCTATATCAATTGCACTTCAAATAATATATGAATCTTGTATAATGTTCAAAGTAATGGGAAACCGTAGAATGTGGAATATTGTAATTGAAAGCAAAAGAAATCGAATACTACCCCACCTAGCCCGCCATTCCAGAATAATATCTACATTTTTATATTTACTCTCATTTCTATATTAATATACATCACATTTTTTGAGTTTAAAACAGTGGTCGACGTTTTACAAAAAATTGATCCTCTCTATAGCAATATATTATAACGGAAATATATTTAATGTTGATCCTGGTTATGATACACATTTAATTAATCCTTCACGTCTTAATTTCTAAGAAAATCGCGACAAGAATATTTATATCTGCGTTCATAAAGCATTTGTTACATAACGCAGCAACAGAAATTATTTACGAGTAAAAATTCAATATTTTTAATCCGATATTGAATCAGGATTTGGGTTAAAAAACAGAGTTCTCCCCTGTGCATAGCACCACGCCATGAAAGCGTATAGGGGGTGTGTTCAATTTTGATTGCACAATATACATCCTTTTCCTACTCCATGAAAAATGTATCCCTCGTGACGTCATTTTCCGTCATGATCGTTTGTCAATCATCCAAACATATTGTAACATTTACATTCGGACATTTCGTGGAGAAAATATTTATCAGGGATTTCGTTAACAAAACTTATGTTGTCACAGTTCACATATATTTTGTGCCAATCTTGAACGCGGAATGCGTATTAAATGTTTCTAATTCAACATGCACTTATATTTCAGAATTGGTAGAATTAGTGATGTATAGAATCTATATTTAACCACGATCTGAACAAAGACATTTCTTGCTGCAATAACGAAACTACGCATTTTGTCTAAAAGAGAAGGAACTTAATATATTTCTAAAGACAATAAACGTTAAGGGTAAAATTAGAATACGTTTTTGGAACCAGTATGCTGAATTGTTTTGAAAACAACAGTCATTTCCCAGACAACCAAACACTTGACAACCTCTGCATTGTAGATTTCTGCACACTAGTGTTTGGATCTCTGAAATTATACATTCCTATATTTCAGAAGTGCACGTTTTCCAGATGGCGTCGAAATGGATTTGAATACTAAGAACTGAAGAAGAGAAAAGATGCTATGCTTTGAATAGTATTGATGTGAAGGTATATTTACTCATTAATTATTCGACAGATTAACTGAAACCTTCATCAGATATGTAAAGATCAGATGGAAAATGATGTGAAATATAGAGTGGACAATATGTTGAGGATATACAATGGTCCTGGTACTAGAGAGAGAAATTCAATTTACAATCAATACGTGTACCTGAATAACAATTATGTGGTCATGTGAATTCTTCATTTGTAAAGAATTACTACCTGAATTTATAATAGGACAACTTTGATTATATTTTATGAAATTATTTTAGATTTTGTAAACGTTTAACGTATATTATTACGAAAATCATCCCATTAGCTTATTCGTATCATGGTATTTCACAGAGAATTTTCTTCTAAATTTGCATTTTGATCTTATGTGTGCGTTATGTGGAGGAAATACGCTCTATCTTTCAGTTATTACAATTAAGTGTCTTGGAATAAAAATATGTTTGGTACAAATTAAGCAGAAATATTCAAGAGTACATGATACTACCTCACTCAAATTGCCCGAAGAGAGAAAAGGAAAATCCTCCCCGTGTTACCTACTTTACCCAACCCACCATTCCCGTAGGACAGAGGGAGCACGTAGAAACGAGATTGTTGGTCGGGAATCCTGTCACTTTTCTGATGGTGTTCCCTCAATCTCTTTAGTAAGGCTTTTTTGAAGAATAGCATATCAAACACGTTGAAGTTTCATCAAATCTACTACATGATCTGTATATGATTTCACTTCTATATCAATTGCACTTCAAATAATATATGAATCTTGTATAATGTTCAAAGTAATGGGAAACCGTAGAATGTGGAATATTGTAATTGAAAGCAAAAGTCATCGAATACTACCCCACCTACCCCGCCATTCCAGAATAATATCTACATTTTTATATTTACTCTCATTTCTATATTAATATACATCAAATTTTTTGAGTTTAAAACAGTGGTCGACGTTTTACAAAAAATTGATCCTATCTATAGCAATATATTATAACGGAAATATATTTAATGTTGATCCTGGTTATGATACACATTTAATTAATCCTTCACGTCTTAATTTCTAAGAAAATCGCGACAAGAATATTTATATCTGCGTTCATAAAGCATTTGTTACATAACGCAGCAACAGAAATTATTTACGAGTAAAAATTCAATATTTTTAATCCGATATTGAATCAGGATTTGGGTTAAAAAACAGAGTTCTCCCCTGTGCATAGCACCACGCCATGAAAGCGTATAGGGGGTGTGTTCAATTTTGATTGCACAATATACATCGTTTTCCTACTCCATGAAAAATGTATCCCTCGTGACGTCATTTTCCGTCATGATCGTTTGTCAATCATCCAAACATATTGTAACATTTACATTCGGACATTTCGTGGAGAAAATATTTATCAGGGATTTCGTTAACAAAACTTATGTTGTCACAGTTCACATATATTTTGTGCCAATCTTGAACGCGGAATGCGTATTAAATGTTTCTAATTCAACATGCACTTATATTTCAGAATTGGTAGAATTTGTGATGTATAGAATCTATATTTAACCACGATCTGAACAAAGACATTTCTTGCTGCAATAACGAAACTACGCATTTTGTCTAAAAGAGAAGGAACTTAATATATTTCTAAAGACAATAAACGTTAAGGGTAAAATTAGAATACGTTTTTGGAACCAGTATGCTGAATTGTTTTGAAAACAACAGTCATTTCCCAGACAACCAAACACTTGACAACCTCTGCATTGTAGATTTCTGCACACTAGTGTTTGGATCTCTGAAATTATACATTCCTATATTTCAGAAGTGCACGTTTTCCAGATGGCGTCGAAATGGATTTGAATACTAAGAACTGAAGAAGAGAAAAGATGCTATGCTTTGAATAGTATTGATGTGAAGGTATATTTACTCATTAATTATTCGACAGATTAACTGAAACCTTCATCAGATATGTAAAGATCAGATGGAAAATGATGTGAAATATAGAGTGGACAATATGTTGAGGATATACAATGGTCCTGGTACTAGAGAGAGAAATTCAATTTACAATCAATACGTGTACCTGAATAACAATTATGTGGTCATGTGAATTCTTCATTTGTAAAGAATTACTACCTGAATTTATAATAGGACAACTTTGATTATATTTTATGAAATTATTTTAGATTTTGTAAACGTTTAACGTATATTATTACGAAAATCATCCCATTAGCTTATTCGTATCATGGTATTTCACAGAGAATTTTCTTCTAAATTTGCATTTTGATCTTATGTGTGCGTTATGTGGAGGAAATACGCTCTATCTTTCAGTTATTACAATTAAGTGTCTTGGAATAAAAATATGTTTGGTACAAATTAAGCAGAAATATTCAAGAGTACATGATACTACCTCACTCAAATTGCCCGAAGAGAGAAAAGGAAAATCCTCCCCGTGTTACCTACTTTACCCAACCCACCATTCCCGTAGGACAGAGGGAGCACGTAGAAACGAGATTGTTGGTCGGGAATCCTGTCACTTTTCTGATGGTGTTCCCTCAATCTCTTTAGTAAGGCTTTTTTGAAGAATAGCATATCAAACACGTTGAAGTTTCATCAAATCTACTACATGATCTGTATATGATTTCACTTCTATATCAATTGCACTTCAAATAATATATGAATCTTGTATAATGTTCAAAGTAATGGGAAACCGTAGAATGTGGAATATTGTAATTGAAAGCAAAAGAAATCGAATACTACCCCACCTAGCCCGCCATTCCAGAATAATATCTACATTTTTATATTTACTCTCATTTCTATATTAATATACATCAAATTTTTTGAGTTTAAAACAGTGGTCGACGTTTTACAAAAAATTGATCCTATCTATAGCAATATATTATAACGGAAATATATTTAATGTTGATCCTGGTTATGATACACATTTAATTAATCCTTCACGTCTTAATTTCTTAGAAAATCGCGACAAGAATATTTATATCTGCGTTCATAAAGCATTTGTTACATAACGCAGCAACAGAAATTATTTACGAGTAAAAATTCAATATTTTTAATCCGATATTGAATCAGGATTTGGGTTAAAAAACAGAGTTCTCCCCTGTGCATAGCACCACGCCATGAAAGCGTATAGGGGGTGTGTTCAATTTTGATTGCACAATATACATCCTTTTCCTACTCCATGAAAAATGTATCCCTCGTGACGTCATTTTCCGTCATGATCGTTTGTCAATCATCCAAACATATTGTAACATTTACATTCGGACATTTCGTGGAGAAAATATTTATCAGGGATTTCGTTAACAAATCTTATGTTGTCACAGTTCACATATATTTTGTGCCAATCTTGAACGCGGAATGCGTATTAAATGTTTCTAATTCAACATGCACTTATATTTCAGAATTGGTAGAATTTGTGATGTATAGAATCTATATTTAACCACGATCTGAACAAAGACATTTCTTGCTGCAATAACGAAACTACACATTTTGTCTAAAAGAGAAGGAACTTAATATATTTCTGAAGACAATAAACGTTAAGGGTAAAATTAGAATACGTTTTTGGAAACAGTATGCTGAATTGTTTTGAAAACAACAGTCATTTCCCAGACAACCAAACACTTGACAACCTCTGCATTGTAGATTTCTGCACACTAGTGTTTGGATCTCTGAAATTATACATTCCTATATTTCAGAAGTGCACGTTTTCCAGATGGCGTCGAAATGGATTTGAATACTAAGAACTGAAGAAGAGAAAAGATGCTATGCTTTGAATAGTATTGATGTGAAGGTATATTTACTCATTAATTATTCGACAGATTAACTGAAACCTTCATCAGATATGTAAAGATCAGATGGAAAATGATGTGAAATATAGAGTGGACAATATGTTGAGGATATACAATGGTCCTGGTACTAGAGAGAGAAATTCAATTTACAATCAATACGTGTACCTGAATAACAATTATGTGGTCATGTGAATTCTTCATTTGTAAAGAATTACTACCTGAATTTATAATAGGACAACTTTGATTATATTTTATGAAATTATTTTAGATTTTGTAAACGTTTAACGTATATTATTACGAAAATCATCCCATTAGCTTATTCGTATCATGGTATTTCACAGAGAATTTTCTTCTAAATTTGCATTTTGATCTTATGTGTGCTTTATGTGGAGGAAATACGCTCTATCTTTCAGTTATTACAATTAAGTGTCTTGGAATAAAAATATGTTTGGTACAAATTAAGCAGAAATATTCAAGAATACATGATACTACCTCACTCAAATTGCCCGAAGAGAGAAAAGGAAAATCCTCCCCGTGTTACCTACTTTACCCAACCCACCATTCCCGTAGGACAGAGGGAGCACGTAGAAACGAGATTGTTGGTCGGGAATCCTGTCACTTTTCTGATGGTGTTCCCTCAATCTCTTTAGTAAGGCCTTTTCGAAGAATATCATATCAAACACGTTGAAGTTTCATCAAATCTACTACATGATCTGTATATGATTTCACTTCTATATCAATTGCACTTCAAATAATATATGAATCTTGTATAATGTTCAAAGTAATGGGAAACCGTAGAATGTGGAATATTGTAATTGAAAGCAAAAGTCATCGAATACTACCCCACCTAGCCTGCCATTCCAGAATAATATCTACATTTTTATATTTACTCTCATTTCTATATTAATATACATCAAATTTTTTGAGTTTAAAACAGTGGTCGACGTTTTAAAAAAAATTGATCCTATCTATAGCAATATATTATAACGGAAATATATTTAATGTTGATCCTGGTTATGATACACATTTAATTAATCCTTCACGTCTTAATTTCTAAGAAAATCGCGACAAGAATATTTATATCTGCGTTCATAAAGCATTTGTTACATAACACAGCAACAGAAATTTTTTACGGGTAAAAATTCAATATTTTTAATCCGATATTGAATCAGGATTTGGGTTAAAAAACAGAGTTCTCCCCTGTGCATAGCACCACGCCATGAAAGCGTATAGGGGGTGTGTTCAATTTTGATTGCACAATATACATCCTTTTCCTACTCCATGAAAAATGTATCCCTCGTGACGTCATTTTCCGTCATGATCGTTTGTCAATCATCCAAACATATTGTAACATTTACATTCGGACATTTCGTGGAGAAAATATTTATCAGGGATTTCGTTAACAAAACTTATGTTGTCACAGTTCACATATATTTTGTGCCAATCTTGAACGCGGAATGCGTATTAAATGTTTCTAATTCAACATGCACTTATATTTCAGAATTGGTAGAATTTGTGATGTATAGAATCTATATTTAACCACGATCTGAACAAAGACATTTCTTGCTGCAATAACGAAACTACGCATTTTGTCTAAAAGAGAAGGAACTTAATATATTTCTAAAGACAATAAACGTTAAGGGTAAAATTAGAATACGTTTTTGGAACCAGTATGCTGAATTGTTTTGAAAACAACAGTCATTTCCCAGACAACCAAACACTTGACAACCTCTGCATTGTAGATTTCTGCACACTAGTGTTTGGATCTCTGAAATTATACATTCCTATATTTCAGAAGTGCACGTTTTCCAGATGGCGTCGAAATGGATTTGAATACTAAGAACTGAAGAAGAGAAAAGATGCTATGCTTTGAATAGTATTGATGTGAAGGTATATTTACTCATTAATTATTCGACAGATTAACTGAAACCTTCATCAGATATGTAAAGATCAGATGGAAAATGATGTGAAATATAGAGTGGACAATATGTTGAGGATATACAATGGTCCTGGTACTAGAGAGAGAAATTCAATTTACAATCAATACGTGTACCTGAATAACAATTATGTGGTCATGTGAATTCTTAATTTGTAAAGAATTACTATTTGAATTTATAATAGGACAACTTTGATTATATTTTATGAAATTATATTAGATTTTGTAAACGTTTAACGTATATTATTACGAAAATCATCCCATTAGCTTATTCGTATCATGGTATTTCACAGAGAATTTTCTTCTAAATTTGCATTTTGATCTTATGTGTGCGTTATGTGGAGGAAATACGCTCTATCTTTCAGTTATTACAATTAAGTGTCTTGGAATAAAAATATGTTTGGTACAAATTAAGCAGAAATATTCAACAGTACATGATACTACCTCACTCAAATTGCCCGAAGAGAGAAAAGGAAAATCCTCCCCGTGTTACCTACTTTACCCAACCCACCATTCCCGTAGGACAGAGGGAGCACGTAGAAACGAGATTGTTGGTCGGGAATCCTGTCACTTTTCTGATGGTGTTCCCTCAATCTCTTTAGTAAGGCTTTTTTGAAGAATAGCATATCAAACACGTTGAAGTTTCATCAAATCTACTACATGATCTGTATATGATTTCACTTCTATATCAATTGCACTTCAAATAATATATGAATCTTGTATAATGTTCAAAGTAATGGGAAACCGTAGAATGTGGAATATTGTAAATGAAAGCAAAAGTCATCGAATACTACCCCACCTAGCCCGCCATTCCAGAATAATATCTACATTTTTATATTTACTCTCATTTCTATATTAATATACATCAAATTTTTTTAGTTTAAAACAGTGGTCGACGTTTTACAAAAAATTGATCCTATCTATAGCAATATATTATAACGGAAATATATTTAATGTTGATCCTGGTTATGATACACATTTAATTAATCCTTCACGTCTTAATTTCTAAGAAAATCGCGACAAGAATATTTATATCTGCGTTCATAAAGCATTTGTTACATAACGCAGCAACAGAAATTATTTACGAGTAAAAATTCAATATTTTTAATCCGATATTGAATCAGGATTTGGGTTAAAAAACAGAGTTCTCCCCTGTGCATAGCACCACGCCATGAAAGCGTATAGGGGGTGTGTTCAATTTTGATTGCACAATATACATCCTTTTCCTACTCCATGAAAAATGTATCCCTCGTGACGTCATTTTCCGTCATGATCGTTTGTCAATCATCCAAACATATTGTAACATTTACATTCGGACATTTCGTGGAGAAAATATTTATCAGGGATTTCGTTAACAAAACTTATGTTGTCACAGTTCACATATATTTTGTGCCAATCTTGAACGCGGAATGCGTATTAAATGTTTCTAATTCAACATGCACTTATATTTCAGAATTGGTAGAATTTGTGATGTATAGAATCTATATTTAACCACGATCTGAACAAAGACATTTCTTGCTGCAATAACGAAACTACGCATTTTGTCTAAAAGAGAAGGAACTTAATATATTTCTAAAGACAATAAACGTTAAGGGTAAAATTAGAATACGTTTTTGGAACCAGTATGCTGAATTGTTTTGAAAACAACAGTCATTTCCCAGACAACCAAACACTTGACAACCTCTGCATTGTAGATTTCTGCACACTAGTGTTTGGATCTCTGAAATTATACATTCCTATATTTCAGAAGTGCACGTTTTCCAGATGGCGTCGAAATGGATTTGAATACTAAGAACTGAAGAAGAGAAAAGATGCTATGCTTTGAATAGTATTGATGTGAAGGTATATTTACTCATTAATTATTCGACAGATTAACTGAAACCTTCATCAGATATGTAAAGATCAGATGGAAAATTATGTGAAATATAGAGTGGACAATATGTTGAGGATATACAATGGTCCTGGTACTAGAGAGAGAAATTCAATTTACAATCAATACGTGTACCTGAATAACAATTATGTGGTCATGTGAATTCTTCATTTGTAAAGAATTACTGCCTGAATTTATAATAGGACAACTTTGATTATATTTTATGAAATTATTTTAGATTTTGTAAACGTTTAACGTATATTATTACGAAAATCATTCCATTAGCTTATTCGTATCATGGTATTTCACAGAGAATTTTCTTCTAAATTTGCATTTTGATCTTATGTGTGCGTTATGTGGAGGAGATACGCTCTATCTTTCAGTTATTACAATTAAGTGTGTTGGAATAAAAATATGTTTGGTACAAATTAAGCAGAAATATTCAAGAGTACATGATACTACCTCACTCAAATTGCCCGAAGAGAGAAAAGGAAAATCCTCCCCGTGTTACCTACTTTACCCAACCCACCATTCCCGTAGGACAGAGGGAGCACGTAGAAACGAGATTGTTGGTCGGGAATCCTGTCACTTTTCTGATGGTGTTCCCTCAATCTCTTTAGTAAGGCTTTTTTGAAGAATAGCATATCAAACACGTTGAAGTTTCATCAAATCTACTACATGATCTGTATATGATTTCACTTCTATATCAATTGCACTTCAAATAATATATGAATCTTGTATAATGTTCAAAGTAATGGGAAACCGTAGAATGTGGAATATTGTAATTGAAAGCAAAAGTCATCGAATACTACCCCACCTAGCCCGCCATTCCAGAATAATATCTACATTTTTATATTTACTCACATTTCTATATTAATATACATCAAATTTTTTGAGTTTAAAACAGTGGTCGACGTTTTACAAAAAATTGATCCTATCTAGAGCAATATTTTATAACGGAAATATATTTAATGTTGATCCTGGTTATGATACACATTTAATTAATCCTTCACGTCTTAATTTCTAAGAAAATCGCGACAAGAATATTTATATCTGCGTTCATAAAGCATTTGTTACATAACGCAGCAACAGAAATTATTTACGAGTAAAAATTCAATATTTTTAATCCGATATTGAATCAGGATTTGGGTTAAAAAACAGAGTTCTCCCCTGTGCATAGCACCACGCCATGAAAGCGTATAGGGGGTGTGTTCAATTTTGATTGCACAATATACATCCTTTTCCTACTCCATGAAAAATGTATCCCTCGTGACGTCATTTTCCGTCATGATCGTTTGTCAATCATCCAAACATATTGTAACATTTACATTCGGACATTTCGTGGAGAAAATATTTATCAGGGATTTCGTTAACAAAACTTATGTTGTCAAAGTTCACATATATTTTGTGCCAATCTTGAACGCGGAATGCGTATTAAATGTTTCTAATTCAACATGCACTTATATTTCAGAATTGGTAGAATTTGTGATGTATAGAATCTATATTTAACCACGATCTGAACAAAGACATTTCTTGCTGCAATAACGAAACTACGCATTTTGTCTAAAAGAGAAGGAACTTAATATATTTCTAAAGACAATAAACGTTAAGGGTAAAATTAGAATACGTTTTTGGAACCA
Source organism: Lepisma saccharinum (assembly GCF_977018435.1). Lineage (NCBI taxonomy): Eukaryota > Metazoa > Arthropoda > Insecta > Zygentoma > Lepismatidae > Lepisma > Lepisma saccharinum. Next base: position 39,021,633 of record NC_139234.1, read on the forward strand.
GTATGCTGAATTGTTTTGAAAACAACAGTCATTTCCCAGACAACCAAACACTTGACAACCTCTGCATTGTAGATTTCTGCACACTAGTGTTTGGATCTCTGAAATTATACATTCCTATATTTCAGAAGTGCACGTTCTCCAGATGGCGTCGAAATGGATTTGAATACTAAGAACTGAAGAAGAGAAAAGATGCTATGCTTTGAATAGTATTGATGTGAAGGTATATTTACTCATTAATTATTCGACAGATTAACTGAAACCTTCATCAGATATGTAAAGATCAGATGGAAAATGATGTGAAATATAGAGTGGACAATATGTTGAGGATATACAATGGTCCTGGTACTAGAGAGAGAAATTCAATTTACAATCAATACGTGTACCTGAATAACAATTATGTGGTCATGTGAATTCTTCATTTGTAAAGAATTACTACCTGAATTTATAATAGGACAACTTTGATTATATTTTATGAAATTATTTTAGATTTTGTAAACGTTTAACGTATATTATTACGAAAATCATCCCATTAGCTTATTCGTATCATGGTATTTCACAGAGAATTTTCTTCTAAATTTGCATTTTGATCTTATGTGTGCGTTATGTGGAGGAAATACGCTCTATCTTTCAGTTAATACAATTAAGTGTCTTGGAATAAAAATATGTTTGGTACAAATTAAGCAGAAATATTCAAGAGTACATGATACTACCTCACTCAAATTGCCCGAAGAGAGAAAAGGAAAATCCTCCCCGTGTTACCTACTTTACCCAACCCACCATTCCCGTAGGACAGAGGGAGCACGTAGAAACGAGATTGTTGGTCGGGAATCCTGTCACTTTTCTGATGATGTTCCCTCAATCTCTTTAGTAAGGCTTTTTTGAAGAATATCATATCAAACACGTTGAAGTTTCATCACATCTACTACATGATCTGTATATGATTTCACTTCTACATCAATTGCACTTCAAATAATATATGAATCTTGTATAATGTTCAAAGTAATGGGAAACCGTAGAATGTGGAATATTGTAATTGAAAGCAAAAGTCATCGAATACTACCCCACCTAGCCCGCCATTCCAGAATAATATCTACATTTTTATATTTACTCTCATTTCTATATTAATATACATCAAATTTTTTGAGTTTAAAACAGTGGTCGACGTTTTACAAAAAATTGATCCTATCTATAGCAATATATTATAACGGAAATATATTTAATGTTGATCCTGGTTGTGATACACATTTAATTAATCCTTCACGTCTTAATTTCTAAGAAATTCGCGACAAGAATATTTATATCTGCGTTCATAAAGCATTTGTTACATAACGCAGCAACAGAAATTTTTTACGAGTAAAAATTCAATATTTTTAATCCGATATTGAATCAGGATTTGGGTTAAAAAACAGAGTTCTCCCCTGTGCATAGCACCACGCCATGAAAGCGTATAGGGGGTGTGTTCAATTTTGATTGCACAATATACATCCTTTTCCTACTCCATGAAAAATGTATCCCTCGTGACGTCATTTTCCGTCATGATCGTTTGTCAATCATCCAAACATATTGTAACATTTACATTCGGACATTTCGTGGAGAAAATATTTATCAGGGATTTCGTTAACAAATCTTATGTTGTCACAGTTCACATATATTTTGTGCCAATCTTGAACGCGGAATGCGTATTAAATGTTTCTAATTCAACATGCACTTATATTTCAGAATTGGTAGAATTTGTGATGTATAGAATCTATATTTAACCACGATCTGAACAAAGACATTTCTTGCTGCAATAACGAAACTACGCATTTTGTCTAAAAGAGAAGGAACTTAATATATTTCTAAAGACAATAAACGTTAAGGGTAAAATTAGAATACGTTTTTGGAACCAGTATGCTGAATTGTTTTGAAAACAACAGTCATTTCCCAGACAACCAAACACTTGACAACCTCTGCATTGTAGATTTCTGCACACTAGTGTTTGGATCTCTGAAATTATACATTCCTATATTTCAGAAGTGCACGTTTTCCAGATGGCGTCGAAATGGATTTGAATACTAAGAACTGAAGAAGAGAAATGATGCTATGCTTTGAATAGTATTGATGTGAAGGTATATTTACTCATTAATTATTCGACAGATTAACTGAAACCTTCATCAGATATGTAAAGATCAGATGGAAAATGATGTGAAATATAGAGTGGACAATATGTTGAGGATATACAATGGTCCTGGTACTAGAGAGAGAAATTCAATTTACAATCAATACGTGTACCTGAATAACAATTATGTGGTCATGTGAATTCTTCATTTGTAAAGAATTACTACCTGAATTTATAATAGGACAACTTTGATTATATTTTATGAAATTATTTTAGATTTTGTAAACGTTTAACGTATATTATTACGAAAATCATCCCATTAGCTTATTCGTATCATGGTATTTCACAGAGAATTTTCTTCTAAATTTGCATTTTGATCTTATGTGTGCGTTATGTGGAGGAAATACGCTCTATCTTTCAGTTATTACAATTAAGTGTCTTGGAATAAAAATATGTTTGGTACAAATTAAGCAGAAATATTCAAGAGTACATGATACTACCTCACTCAAATTGCCCGAAGAGAGAAAAGGAAAATCCTCCCCGTGTTACCTACTTTACCCAACCCACCATTCCCGTAGGACAGAGGGAGCACGTAGAAACGAGATTGTTGGTCGGGAATCCTGTCACTTTTCTGATGGTGTTCCCTCAATCTCTTTAGTAAGGCCTTTTGGAAGAATATCATATCAAACACGTTGAAGTTTCATCACATCTACTACATGATCTGTATATGATTTCACTTCTATATCAATTGCACTTCAAATAATATATGAATCTTGTATAATGTTCAAAGTAATGGGAAACCGTAGAATGTGGAATATTGTAATTGAAAGCAAAAGTCATCGAATACTACCCCACCTAGCCCGCCATTCCAGAATAATATCTACATTTTTATATTTACTCTCATTTCTATATTAATATACATCAAATTTTTTGAGTTTAGAACAGTGGTTGACGTTTTACAAAAAATTGATCCTATCTATGGCAATATATTATAACGGAAATATATTTAATGTTGATCCTGGTTATGATACACATTTAATTAATCCTTCACGTCTTAATTTCTAAGAAAATCGCGACGAGAATATTTATATCTGCGTTCATAAAGCATTTGTTACATAACGCAGCAACAGAAATTTTTTACGAGTAAAAATTCAATATTTTTAATCCGATATTGAATCAGGATTTGGGTTAAAAAAACAGAGTTCTCCCCTGTGCATAGCACCACGCCATGAAAGCATATAGGGGGTGTGTTCAATTTTGATTGCACAATATACATCCTTTTCCTACTCCATGAAAAATGTATCCCTCGTGACGTCATTTTCCGTCATGATCGTTTGTCAATCATCCAAACATATTGTAACATTTACATTCGGACATTTCGTGGAGAAAATATTTATCAGGGTTTTCTTTAACAAAACTTATGCTGTCACAGTTCACATATATTTTGTGCCAATCTTGAACGCGGAATGCGTATTAAATGTTTCTAATTCAACATGCACTTATATTTCAGAATTGGTAGAATTTGTGATGTATAGAATCTATATTTAACCACGATCTGAACAAAGACATTTCTTGCTGCAATAACGAAACTACGCATTTTGTCTAAAAGAGAAGGAACTTAATATATTTCTAAAGACAATAAACGTTAAGGGTAAAATTAGAATACGTTTTTGGAACCAGTATGCTGAATTGTTTTGAAAACAACAGTCATTTCCCAGACAACCAAACACTTGACAACCTCTGCATTGTAGATTTCTGCACACTAGTGTTTGGATCTCTGAAATTATACATTCCTATATTTCAGAAGTGCACGTTTTCCAGATGGCGTCGAAATGGATTTGAATACTAAGAACTGAAGAAGAGAAAAGATGCTATGCTTTGAATAGTATTGATGTGAAGGTATATTTACTCATTAATTATTCGACAGATTAACTGAAACCTTCATCAGATATGTAAAGATCAGATGGAAAATGATGTGAAATATAGAGTGGACAATATGTTGAGGATATACAATGGTCCTGGTACTAGAGAGAGAAATTCAATTTACAATCAATACGTGTACTTGAATAACAATTATGTGGTCATGTGAATTCTTCATTTGTAAAGAATTACTACCTGAATTTATAATAGGACAACTTTGATTATATTTTATGAAATTATTTTAGATTTTGTAAACGTTTAACGTATATTATTACGAAAATCATCCCATTAGCTTATTCGTATCATGGTATTTCACAGAGAATTTTCTTCTAAATTTGCATTTTGATCTTATGTGTGCGTTATGTGGAGGAAATACGCTCTATCTTTCAGTTATTACAATTAAGTGTCTTGGAATAAAAATATGTTTGGTACAAATTATACAGAAATATTCAAGAGTACATGATACTACCTCACTCAAATTGCCCGAAGAGAGAAAAGGAAAATCCTCCCCGTGTTACCTACTTTACCCAACCCACCATTCCCGTAGGACAGAGGGAGCACGTAGAAACGAGATTGTTGGTCGGGAATCCTGTCACTTTTCTGATGGTGTTCCCTCAATCTCTTTAGTAAGGCTTTTTTGAAGAATAGCATATCAAACACGTTGAAGTTTCATCAAATCTACTACATGATCTGTATACGATTTCACTTCTATATCAATTGCACTTCAAATAATATATGAATCTTGTATAATGTTCAAAGTAATGGGAAACCGTAGAATGTGGAATATTGTAATTGAAAGCAAAAGTCATCGAATACTACCCCACCTAGCCCGCCATTCCAGAATAATATCTACATTTTTATATTTACTCTCATTTCTATATTAATATACATCAAATTTTTTGAGTTTAAAACAGTGGTCGACGTTTTACAAAAAATTGATCCTATCTATAGCAATATATTATAACGGAAATATATTTAATGTTGATCCTGGTTGTGATACACATTTAATTAATCCTTCACGTCTTAATTTCTAAGAAATTCGCGACAAGAATATTTATATCTGCGTTCATAAAGCATTTGTTACATAACGCAGCAACAGAAATTTTTTACGAGTAAAAATTCAATATTTTTAATCCGATATTGAATCAGGATTTGGGTTAAAAAACAGAGTTCTCCCCTGTGCATAGCACCACGCCATGAAAGCGTATAGGGGGTGTGTTCAATTTTGATTGCACAATATACATCCTTTTCCTACTCCATGAAAAATGTATCCCTCGTGACGTCATTTTCCGTCATGATCGTTTGTCAATCATCCAAACATATTGTAACATTTACATTCGGACATTTCGTGGAGAAAATATTTATCAGGGATTTCGTTAACAAATCTTATGTTGTCACAGTTCACATATATTTTGTGCCAATCTTGAACGCGGAATGCGTATTAAATGTTTCTAATTCAACATGCACTTATATTTCAGAATTGGTAGAATTTGTGATGTATAGAATCTATATTTAACCACGATCTGAACAAAGACATTTCTTGCTGCAATAACGAAACTACGCATTTTGTCTAAAAGAGAAGGAACTTAATATATTTCTAAAGACAATAAACGTTAAGGGTAAAATTAGAATACGTTTTTGGAACCAGTATGCTGAATTGTTTTGAAAACAACAGTCATTTCCCAGACAACCAAACACTTGACAACCTCTGCATTGTAGATTTCTGCACACTAGTGTTTGGATCTCTGAAATTATACATTCCTATATTTCAGAAGTGCACGTTTTCCAGATGGCGTCGAAATGGATTTGAATACTAAGAACTGAAGAAGAGAAAAGATGCTATGCTTTGAATAGTATTGATGTGAAGGTATATTTACTCATTAATTATTCGACAGATTAACTGAAACCTTCATCAGATATGTAAAGATCAGATGGAAAATGATGTGAAATATAGAGTGGACAATATGTTGAGGATATACAATGGTCCTGGTACTAGAGAGAGAAATTCAATTTACAATCAATACGTGTACCTGAATAACAATTATGTGGTCATGTGAATTCTTCATTTGTAAAGAATTACTACCTGAATTTATAATAGGACAACTTTGATTATATTTTATGAAATTATTTTAGATTTTGTAAACGTTTAACGTATATTATTACGAAAATCATCCCATTAGCTTATTCGTATCATGGTATTTCACAGAGAATTTTCTTCTAAATTTGCATTTTGATCTTATGTGTGCGTTATGTGGAGGAAATACGCTCTATCTTTCAGTTATTACAATTAAGTGTCTTGGAATAAAAATATGTTTGGTACAAATTAAGCAGAAATATTCAAGAGTACATGATACTACCTCACTCAAATTGCCCGAAGAGAGAAAAGGAAAATCCTCCCCGTGTTACCTACTTTACCCAACCCACCATTCCCGTAGGACAGAGGGAGCACGTAGAAACGAGATTGTTGGTCGGGAATCCTGTCACTTTTCTGATGGTGATCCCTCAATCTCTTTAGTAAGGCCTTTTCGAAGAATATCATATCAAACACGTTGAAGTTTCATCACATCTACTACATGATCTGTATATGATTTCACTTCTATATCAATTGCACTTCAAATAATATATGAATCTTGTATAATGTTCAAAGTAATGGGAAACCGTAGAATGTGGAATATTGTAATTGAAAGCAAAAGTCATCGAATACTACCCCACCTAGCCCGCCATTCCAGAATAATATCTACATTTTTATATTTACTCTCATTTCTATATTAATATACATCAAATTTTTTGAGTTTAGAACAGTGGTTGACGTTTTACAAAAAATTGATCCTATCTATAGCAATATATTATAACGGAAATATATTTAATGTTGATCCTGGTTATGATACACATTTAATTAATCCTTCACGTCTTAATTTCTAAGAAAATCGCGACAAGAATATTTATATCTGCGTTCATAAAGCATTTGTTACATAACGCAGCAACAGAAATTTTTTACGAGTAAAAATTCAATATTTTTAATCCGATATTGAATCAGGATTTGGGTTAAAAAACAGAGTTCTCCCCTGTGCATAGCACCACGCCATGAAAGCATATAGGGGGTGTGTTCAATTTTGATTGCACAATATACATCCTTTTCCTACTCCATGAAAAATGTATCCCTCGTGACGTCATTTTCCGTCATGATCGTTTGTCAATCATCCAAACATATTGTAACATTTACATTCGGACATTTCGTGGAGAAAATATTTATCAGGGTTTTCTTTAACAAAACTTATGCTGTCACAGTTCACATATATTTTGTGCCAATCTTGAACGCGGAATGCGTATTAAATGTTTCTAATTCAACATGCACTTATATTTCAGAATTGGTAGAATTTGTGATGTATAGAATCTATATTTAACCACGATCTGAACAAAGACATTTCTTGCTGCAATAACGAAACTACGCATTTTGTCTAAAAGAGAAGGAACTTAATATATTTCTAAAGACAATAAACGTTAAGGGTAAAATTAGAATACGTTTTTGGAACCAGTATGCTGAATTGTTTTGAAAACAACAGTCATTGCCCAGACAACCAAACACTTGACAACCTGTGCATTGTAGATTTCTGCACACTAGTGTTTGGATCTCTGAAATTATACATTCCTATATTTCAGAAGTGCACGTTTTCCAGATGGCGTCGAAATGGATTTGAATACTAAGAACTGAAGAAGAGAAAAGATGCTATGCTTTGAATAGTATTGATGTGAAGGTATATTTACTCATTAATTATTCGACAGATTAACTGAAACCTTCATCAGATATGTAAAGATCAGATGGAAAATGATGTGAAATATAGAGTGGACAATATGTTGAGGATATACAATGGTCCTGGTACTAGAGAGAGAAATTCAATTTACAATCAATACGTGTACTTGAATAACAATTATGTGGTCATGTGAATTCTTCATTTGTAAAGAATTACTACCTGAATTTATAATAGGACAACTTTGATTATATTTTATGAAATTATTTTAGATTTTGTAAACGTTTAACGTATATTATTACGAAAATCATCCCATTAGCTTATTCGTATCATGGTATTTCACAGAGAATTTTCTTCTAAATTTGCATTTTGATCTTATGTGTGCGTTATGTGGAGGAAATACGCTCTATCTTTCAGTTATTACAATTAAGTGTCTTGGAATAAAAATATGTTTGGTACAAATTATACAGAAATATTCAAGAGTACATGATACTACCTCACTCAAATTGCCCGAAGAGAGAAAAGGAAAATCCTCCCCGTGTTACCTACTTTACCCAACCCACCATTCCCGTAGGACAGAGGGAGCACGTAGAAACGAGATTGTTGGTCGGGAATCCTGTCACTTTTCTGATGGTGTTCCCTCAATCTCTTTAGTAAGGCTTTTTTGAAGAATAGCATATCAAACACGTTGAAGTTTCATCAAATCTACTACATGATCTGTATACGATTTCACTTCTATATCAATTGCACTTCAAATAATATATGAATCTTGTATAATGTTCAAAGTAATGGGAAACCGTAGAATGTGGAATATTGTAATTGAAAGCAAAAGTCATCGAATACTACCCCACCTAGCCCGCCATTCCAGAATAATATCTACATTTTTATATTTACTCTCATTTCTATATTAATATACATCAAATTTTTTGAGTTTAAAACAGTGGTCGACGTTTTACAAAAAATTGATCCTATCTATAGCAATATATTATAACGGAAATATATTTAATGTTGATCCTGGTTGTGATACACATTTAATTAATCCTTCACGTCTTAATTTCTAAGAAATTCGCGACAAGAATATTTATATCTGCGTTCATAAAGCATTTGTTACATAACGCAGCAACAGAAATTTTTTACGAGTAAAAATTCAATATTTTTAATCCGATATTGAATCAGGATTTGGGTTAAAAAACAGAGTTCTCCCCTGTGCATAGCACCACGCCATGAAAGCGTATAGGGGGTGTGTTCAATTTTGATTGCACAATATACATCCTTTTCCTACTCCATGAAAAATGTATCCCTCGTGACGTCATTTTCCGTCATGATCGTTTGTCAATCATCCAAACATATTGTAACATTTACATTCGGACATTTCGTGGAGAAAATATTTATCAGGGATTTCGTTAACAAATCTTATGTTGTCACAGTTCACATATATTTTGTGCCAATCTTGAACGCGGAATGCGTATTAAATGTTTCTAATTCAACATGCACTTATATTTCAGAATTGGTAGAATTTGTGATGTATAGAATCTATATTTAACCACGATCTGAACAAAGACATTTCTTGCTGCAATAACGAAACTACGCATTTTGTCTAAAAGAGAAGGAACTTAATATATTTCTAAAGACAATAAACGTTAAGGGTAAAATTAGAATACGTTTTTGGAACCAGTATGCTGAATTGTTTTGAAAACAACAGTCATTTCCCAGACAACCAAACACTTGACAACCTCTGCATTGTAGATTTCTGCACACTAGTGTTTGGATCTCTGAAATTATACATTCCTATATTTCAGAAGTGCACGTTTTCCAGATGGCGTCGAAATGGATTTGAATACTAAGAACTGAAGAAGAGAAAAGATGCTATGCTTTGAATAGTATTGATGTGAAGGTATATTTACTCATTAATTATTCGACAGATTAACTGAAACCTTCATCAGATATGTAAAGATCAGATGGAAAATGATGTGAAATATAGAGTGGACAATATGTTGAGGATATACAATGGTCCTGGTACTAGAGAGAGAAATTCAATTTACAATCAATACGTGTACCTGAATAACAATTATGTGGTCATGTGAATTCTTCATTTGTAAAGAATTACTACCTGAATTTATAATAGGACAACTTTGATTATATTTTATGAAATTATTTTAGATTTTGTAAACGTTTAACGTATATTATTACGAAAATCATCCCATTAGCTTATTCGTATCATGGTATTTCACAGAGAATTTTCTTCTAAATTTGCATTTTGATCTTATGTGTGCGTTATGTGGAGGAAATACGCTCTATCTTTCAGTTATTACAATTAAGTGTCTTGGAATAAAAATATGTTTGGTACAAATTAAGCAGAAATATTCAAGAGTACATGATACTACCTCACTCAAATTGCCCGAAGAGAGAAAAGGAAAATCCTCCCCGTGTTACCTACTTTACCCAACCCACCATTCCCGTAGGACAGAGGGAGCACGTAGAAACGAGATTGTTGGTCGGGAATCCTGTCACTTTTCTGATGGTGTTCCCTCAATCTCTTTAGTAAGGCTTTTTTGAAGAATAGCATATCAAACACGTTGAAGTTTCATCAAATCTACTACATGATCTGTATATGATTTCACTTCTATATCAATTGCACTTCAAATAATATATGAATTTTGTATAATGTTCAAAGTAATGGGAAACCGTAGAATGTGGAATATTGTAATTGAAAGCAAAAGTCATCGAATACTACCCCACCTAGCCCGCCATTCCAGAATAATATCTACATTTTTATATTTACTCTCATTTCTATATTAATATACATCAAATTTTTTGAGTTTAAAACAGTGGTCGACGTTTTACAAAAAATTGATCCTATCTATAGCAATATATTATAACGGAAATATATTTAATGTTGATCCTGGTTGTGATACACATTTAATTAATCCTTCACGTCTTAATTTCTAAGAAATTCGCGACAAGAATATTTATATCTGCGTTCATAAAGCATTTGTTACGTAACGCAGCAACAGAAATTTTTTACGAGTAAAAATTCAATATTTTTAATCCGATATTGAATCAGGATTTGGGTTAAAAAACAGAGTTCTCCCCTGTGCATAGCACCACGCCATGAAAGCGTATAGGGGGTGTGTTAAATTTTGATTGCACAATATACATCCTTTTCCTACTCCATGAAAAATGTATCCCTCGTGACGTCATTTTCCGTCATGATCGTTTGTCAATCATCCAAACATATTGTAACATTTACATTCGGACATTTCGTGGAGAAAATATTTATCAGGGATTTCGTTAACAAATCTTATGTTGTCACAGTTCACATATATTTTGTGCCAATCTTGAACGCGGAATGCGTATTAAATGTTTCTAATTCAACATGCACTTATATTTCAGAATTGGTAGAATTTGTGATGTATAGAATCTATATTTAACCACGATCTGAACAAAGACATTTCTTGCTGCAATAACGAAACTACGCATTTTGTCTAAAAGAGAAGGAACTTAATATATTTCTAAAGACAATAAACGTTAAGGGTAAAATTAGAATACGTTTTTGGAACCAGTATGCTGAATTGTTTTGAAAACAACAGTCATTTCCCAGACAACCAAACACTTGACAACCTCTGCATTGTAGATTTCTGCACACTAGTGTTTGGATCTCTGAAATTATACATTCCTATATTTCAGAAGTGCACGTTTTCCAGATGGCGTCGAAATGGATTTGAATACTAAGAACTGAAGAAGAGAAAAGATGCTATGCTTTGAATAGTATTGATGTGAAGGTATATTTATTCATTAATTATTCGACAGATTAACTGAAACCTTCATCAGATATGTAAAGATCAGATGGAAAAGGATGTGAAATATAGAGTGGACAATATGTTGAGGATATACAATGGTCCTGGTACTAGAGAGAGAAATTCAATTTACAATCAATACGTGTACCTGAATAACAATAATGTGGTCATGTGAATTCTTCATTTGTAAAGAATTACTACCTGAATTTATAATAGGACAAATTTGATTATATTTTATGAAATTATTTTAGATTTTGTAAACGTTTAACGTATATTATTACGAAAATCATCCCATTAGCTTATTCGTATCATGGTATTTCACAGAGAATTTTCTTCTAAATTTGCATTTTGATCTTATGTGTGCGTTATGTGGAGGAAATACGCTCTATCTTTCAGTTATTACAATTAAGTGTCTTGGAATAAAAATATGTTTGATACAAATTAAGCAGAAATATTCAAGAGTACATGATACTACCTCACTCAAATTGCCCGAAGAGAGAAAAGGAAAATCCTCACCGTGTTACCTACTTTACCCAACCCACCATTCCCGTAGGACAGAGGGAGCACGTAGAAACGAGATTGTTGGTCGGGAATCCTGTCACTTTTCTGATGGTGTTCCCTCAATCTCTTTAGTAAGGCTTTTTTGAAGAATAGCATATCAAACACGTTGAAGTTTCATCAAATCTACTACATGATCTGTATATGATTTCACTTCTATATCAATTGCACTTCAAATAATATATGAATCTTGTATAATGTTCAAAGTAATGGGAAACCGTAGAATGTGGAATATTGTAATTGAAAGCAAAAGTCATCGAATACTACCCCACCTAGCCCGCCATTCCAGAATAATATCTACATTTTTATATTTACTCTCATTTCTATATTAATATACATCTAATTTTTTGAGTTTAAAACAGTGGTCGACGTTTTACAAAAAATTGATCCTATCTATAGCAATATATTATAACGGAAATATATTTAATGTTGATCCTGGTTATGATACACATTTAATTAATCCTTCACGTCTTAATTTCTAAGAAAATCGCGACAAGAATATTTATATCTGCGTTCATAAAGCATTTGTTACATAACGCAGCAACAGAAATTTTTTACGAGTAAAAATTCAATATTTTTAATCCGATATTGAATCAGGATTTGGGTTAAAAAACAGAGTTCTCCCCTGTGCATAGCACCACGCCATGAAAGCGTATAGGGGGTGTGTTCAATTTTGATTGCACAATATACATCCTTTTCCTACTCCATGAAAAATGTATCCCTCGTGACGTCATTTTCCGTCATGATCGTTTGTCAATCATCCAAACATATTGTAACATTTACATTCGGACATTTCGTGGAGAAAATATTTATCAGGGATTTCGTTAACAAATCTTATGTTGTCACAGTTCACATATATTTTGTGCCAATCTTGAACGCGGAATGCGTATTAAATGTTTCTAATTCAACATGCACTTATATTTCAGAATTGGTAGAATTTGTGATGTATAGAATCTATATTTAACCACGATCTGAACAAAGACATTTCTTGCTGCAATAACGAAACTACGCATTTTGTCTAAAAGAGAAGGAACTTAATATATTTCTAAAGACAATAAACGTTAAGGGTAAAATTAGAATACGTTTTTGGAACCAGTATGCTGAATTGTTTTGAAAACAACAGTCATTTCCCAGACAACCAAACACTTGACAACCTCTGCATTGTAGATTTCTGCACACTAGTGTTTGGATCTCTGAAATTATACATTCCTATATTTCAGAAATGCACGTTTTCCAGATGGCGTCGAAATGGATTTGAATACTAAGAACTGAAGAAGAGAAAAGATGCTATGCTTTGAATAGTATTGATGTGAAGGTATATTTACTCATTAATTATTCGACAGATTAACTGAAACCTTCATCAGATATGTAAAGATCAGATGGAAAATGATGTGAAATATAGATTGGACAATATGTTGAGGATATACAATGGTCCTGGTACTAGAGAGAGAAATTCAATTTACAATCAATACGTGTACCTGAATAACAATTATGTGGTCATGTGAATTCTTAATTTGTAAAGAATTACTATTTGAATTTATAATAGGACAACTTTGATTATATTTTATGAAATTATTTTAGATTTTGTAAACGTTTAACGTATATTATTACGAAAATCATCCCATTAGCTTATTCGTATCATGGTATTTCACAGAGAATTTTCTTCTAAATTTGCATTTTGATCTTATGTGTGCGTTATGTGGAGGAAATACGCTCTATCTTTCAGTTATTACAATTAAGTGTCTTGGAATAAAAATATGTTTGGTACAAATTATACAGAAATATTCAAGAGTACATGATACTACCTCACTCAAATTGCCCGAAGAGAGAAAAGGAAAATCCTCCCCGTGTTACCTACTTTACCCAACCCACCATTCCCGTAGGACAGAGGGAGCACGTAGAAACGAGATTGTTGGTCGGGAATCCTGTCACTTTTCTGATGGTGTTCCCTCAATCTCTTTAGTAAGGCTTTTTTGAAGAATAGCATATCAAACACGTTGAAGTTTCATCAAATCTACTACATGATCTGTATACGATTTCACTTCTATATCAATTGCACTTCAAATAATATATGAATCTTGTATAATGTTCAAAGTAATGGGAAACCGTAGAATGTGGAATATTGTAATTGAAAGCAAAAGTCATCGAATACTACCCCACCTAGCCCGCCATTCCAGAATAATATCTACATTTTTATATTTACTCTCATTTCTATATTAATATACATCAAATTTTTTGAGTTTAAACAGTGGTCGACGTTTTACAAAAAATTGATCCTATCTATAGCAATATATTATAACGGAAATATATTTAATGTTGATCCTGGTTGTGATACACATTTAATTAATCCTTCACGTCTTAATTTCTAAGAAATTCGCGACAAGAATATTTATATCTGCGTTCATAAAGCATTTGTTACATAACGCAGCAACAGAAATTTTTTACGAGTAAAAATTCAATATTTTTAATCCGATATTGAATCAGGATTTGGGTTAAAAAACAGAGTTCTCCCCTGTGCATAGCACCACGCCATGAAAGCGTATAGGGGGTGTGTTCAATTTTGATTGCACAATATACATCCTTTTCCTACTCCATGAAAAATGTATCCCTCGTGACGTCATTTTCCGTCATGATCGTTTGTCAATCATCCAAACATATTGTAACATTTTCATTCGGACATTTCGTGGAGAAAATATTTATCAGGGATTTCGTTAACAAATCTTATGTTGTCACAGTTCACATATATTTTGTGCCAATCTTGAACGCGGAATGCGTATTAAATGTTTCTAATTCAACATGCACTTATATTTCAGAATTGGTAGAATTTGTGATGTATAGAATCTATATTTAACCACGATCTGAACAAAGACATTTCTTGCTGCAATAACGAAACTACGCATTTTGTCTAAAAGAGAAGGAACTTAATATATTTCTAAAGACAATAAACGTTAAGGGTAAAATTAGAATACGTTTTTGGAACCAGTATGCTGAATTGTTTTGAAAACAACAGTCATTTCCCAGACAACCAAACACTTGACAACCTCTGCATTGTAGATTTCTGCACACTAGTGTTTGGATCTCTGAAATTATACATTCCTATATTTCAGAAGTGCACGTTTTCCAGATGGCGTCGAAATGGATTTGAATACTAAGAACTGAAGAAGAGAAAAGATGCTATGCTTTGAATAGTATTGATGTGAAGGTATATTTACTCATTAATTATTCGACAGATTAACTGAAACCTTCATCAGATATGTAAAGATCAGATGGAAAATGATGTGAAATATAGAGTGGACAATATGTTGAGGATATACAATGGTCCTGGTACTAGAGAGAGAAATTCAATTTACAATCAATACGTGTACCTGAATAACAATTATGTGGTCATGTGAATTCTTCATTTGTAAAGAATTACTACCTGAATTTATAATAGGACAACTTTGATTATATTTTATGAAATTATTTTAGATTTTGTAAACGTTTAACATATATTATTACGAAAATCATCCCATTAGCTTATTCGTATCATGGTATTTCACAGAGAATTTTCTTCTGAATTTGCATTTTGATCTTATGTGTGCGTTATGTGGAGGAAATACGCTCTATCTTTCAGTTATTACAATTAAGTGTCTTGGAATAAAAATATGTTTGGTACAAATTAAGCAGAAATATTCAACAGTACATGATACTACCTCACTCAAATTGCCCGAAGAGAGAAAAGGAAAATCCTCCCCGTGTTACCTACTTTACCCAACCCACCATTCCTGTAGGACAGAGGGAGCACGTAGAAACGAGATTGTTGGTCGGGAATCCTGTCACTTTTCTGATGGTGTTCCCTCAATCTCTTTAGTAAGGCTTTTTTGAAGAATAGCATATCAAACACGTTGAAGTTTCATCAAATCTACTACATGATCTGTATATGATTTCACTTCTATATCAATTGCACCTCAAATAATATATGAATCTTGTATAATGTTCAAAGTAATGGGAAACCGTAAAATGTGGAATATTGTAATTGAAAGCAAAAGTCATCTAATACTACCCCACCTAGCCCGCCATTCCAGAATAATATCTACATTTTTATATTTACTCTCATTTCTATATTAATATACATCAAATTTTTTCAGTTTAAAACAGTGGTCGACGTTTTACAAAAAAAATTGATCCTATCTAGAGCAATATATTATAAGGGAAATATATTTAATGATGATCCTGGTTATGATACACATTTAATTAATCCTTCACGTCTTAATTTCTAAGAAAATCGCGACAAGAATATTTATATCTGCGTTCATAAAGCATTTGTTACATAACGCAGCAACATAAATTTTTTACGAGTAAAAATTCAATATTTTTAATCCGATATTGAATCAGGATTTGGGTTAAAAAACAGAGTTCTCCCCTGTGCATAGCACCACGCCATGAAAGCGTATAGGGGGTGTGTTCAATTTTGATTGCACAATATACATCCTTTTCCTACTCCATGAAAAATGTATCCCTCGTGACGTCATGATCGTTTGTCAATCATCCAAACATATTGTAACATTTACATTCGGACATTTCGTGGAGAAAATATTTATCAGGGATTTCGTTAACAAACTTATGTTGTCACAGTTCACATATATTTTGTGCCAATCTTGAACGCGGAATGCGTATTAAATGTTTCTAATTCAACATGCACTTATATTTCAGAATTGGTAGAATTTGTGATGTATAGAATCTATATTTAACCACGATCTGAACAAAGACATTTCTTGCTGCAATAACGAAACTACACATTTTGTCTAAAAGAGAAGGAACTTAATATATTTCTAAAGACAATAAACGTTAAGGGTAAAATTAGAATACGTTTTTGGAACCAGTATGCTGAATTGTTTTGAAAACAACAGTCATTTCCCAGACAACCAAACACTTGACAACCTCTGCATTGTAGATTTCTGCACACTAGTGTTTGGATCTCTGAAATTATACACTCCTATATTTCAGAAGTGCACGTTTTCCAGATGGCGTCGAAATGGATTTGAATACTAAGAATTGAAGAAGAGAAAAGATGCTATGCTTTGAATAGTATTGATGTGAAGGTATATTTACTCATTAATTATTCGACAGATTAACTGAAACCTTCATCAGATATGTAAAGATCAGATGGAAAATGATGTGAAATATAGAGTGGACAATATGTTGAGGATATACAATGGTCCTGGTACTAGAGAGAGAAATTCAATTTACAATCAATACGTGTACCTGAATAACAATTATGTGGTCATGTGAATTCTTCATTTGTAAAGAATTACTACCTGAATTTATAATAGGACAACTTTGATTATATTTTATGAAATTATTTTAGATTTTGTAAACGTTTAACGTATATTATTACGAAAATCATCCCATTAGCTTATTCGTATCATGGTATTTCACAGAGAATTTTCTTCTAAATTTGCATTTTGATCTTATGTGTGCGTTATGTGGAGGAAATACGCTCTATCTTTCAGTTATTACAATTAAGTGTCTTGGATTAAAAATATGTTTGGTACAAATTAAGCAGAAATATTCAAGAGTACATGATACTACCTCACTCAAATTGCCCGAAGAGAGAAAAGGAAAATCCTCCCCGTGTTACCTACTTTACCCAACCCACCATTCCCGTAGGACAGAGGGAGCACGTAGAAACGAGATTGTTGGTCGGGAATCCTGTCACTTTTCTGATGGTGTTCCCTCAATCTCTTTAGTAAGGCTTTTTTGAAGAATAGCATATCAAACACGTTGAAGTTTCATCAAATCTACTACATGATCTGTATATGATTTCACTTCTATATCAATTGCACTTCAAATAAAATATGAATCTTGTATAATGTTCAAAGTAATGGGAAACCGTAGAATGTGGAATATTGTAATTGAAAGCAAAAGTCATCGAATACTACCCCACCTAGCCCGCCATTCCAGAATAATATCTACATTTTTATATTTACTCTCATTTCTATATTAATATACATCAAATTTTTTGAGTTTAAAACAGTGGTCGACGTTTTACAAAAAATTGATCCTATCTATAGCAATATATTATAAGGGAAATATATTTAATGTTGATCCTGGTTATGATACACATTAAATTAATCCTTCACGTCTTAATTTCTAAGAAAATCGCGACAAGAATATTTATATCTGCGTTCATAAAGCATTTGTTACATAACGCAGCAACAGAAATTTTTTACAAGTAAATATTCAATATTTTTAATCCGATATTGAATCAGGATTTGGGTTAAAAAACAGAGTTCTCCCCTGTGCATAGCACCACGCCATGAAAGCGTATAGGGGGTGTGTTCAATTTTGATTGCACAATATACATCCTTTTCCTACTCCATGAAAAATGTATCCCTCGTGACGTCATTTTCCGTCATGATCGTTTGTCAATCATCCAAACATATTGTAACATTTACATTCGGACATTTCATGGAGAAAATATTTATCAGGGATTTCGTTAACAAAACTTATGTTGTCACAGTTCACATATATTTTGTGCCAATCTTGAACGCGGAATGCGTATTAAATGTTTCTAATTCAACATGCACTTATATTTCAGAATTGGTAGAATTAGTGATGTATAGAATCTATATTTAACCACGATCTGAACAAAGACATTTCTTGCTGCAATAACGAAACTACGCATTTTGTCTAAAAGAGAAGGAACTTAATATATTTCTAAAGACAATAAACGTTAAGGGTAAAATTAGAATACGTTTTTGGAACCAGTATGCTGAATTGTTTTGAAAACAACAGTCATTTCCCAGACAACCAAACACTTGACAACCTCTGCATTGTAGATTTCTGCACACTAGTGTTTGGATCTCTGAAATTATACATTCCTATATTTCAGAAGTGCACGTTTTCCAGATGGCGTCGAAATGGATTTGAATACTAAGAACTGAAGAAGAGAAAAGATGCTATGCTTTGAATAGTATTGATGTGAAGGTATATTTACTCATTAATTATTCGACAGATTAACTGAAACCTTCATCAGATATGTAAAGATCAGATGGAAAATGATGTGAAATATAGAGTGGACAATATGTTGAGGATATACAATGGTCCTGGTACTAGAGAGAGAAATTCAATTTACAATCAATACGTGTACCTGAATAACAATTATGTGGTCATGTGAATTCTTCATTTGTAAAGAATTACTACCTGAATTTATAATAGGACAACTTTGATTATATTTTATGAAATTATTTTAGATTTTGTAAACGTTTAACGTATATTATTACGAAAATCATCCCATTAGCTTATTCGTATCATGGTATTTCACAGAGAATTTTCTTCTAAATTTGCATTTTGATCTTATGTGTGCGTTATGTGGAGGAAATACGCTCTATCTTTCAGTTATTACAATTAAGTGTCTTGGAATAAAAATATGTTTGGTACAAATTAAGCAGAAATATTCAAGAGTACATGATACTACCTCACTCAAATTGCCCGAAGAGAGAAAAGGAAAATCCTCCACGTGTTACCTACTTTACCCAACAAACCATTCCCGTAGGACAGAGGGAGCACGTAGAAACGAGATTGTTGGTCGGGAATCCTGTCACTTTTCTGATGGTGTTCCCTCAATCTCTTTAGTAAGGCTTTTTTGAAGAATAGCATATCAAACACGTTGAAGTTTCATCAAATCTACTACATGATCTGTATATGATTTCACTTCTATATCAATTGCACTTCAAATAATATATGAATCTTGTATAATGTTCAAAGTAATGGGAAACCGTAGAATGTGGAATATTGTAATTGAAAGCAAAAGTCATCGAATACTACCCCACCTAGCCCGCCATTCCAGAATAATATCTACATTTTTATATTTACTCTCATTTCTATATTAATATACAGCAAATTTTTTGAGTTTAAAACAGTGGTTGACGTTTTACAAAAAATTGATCCTATCTATAGCAATATATTATAAGGGAAATATATTTAATGTTGATCCTGGTTGTGATACACATTTAATTAATCCTTCACGTCTTAATTTCTAAGAAAATCGCGACAAGAATATTTATATCTGCGTTCATAAAGCATTTGTTACATAACGCAGCAACAGAAATTTTTACGAGTAAAAATTCAATATTTTTAATCCGATATTGAATCAGGATTTGGGTTAAAAAACAGAGTTCTCCCCTGTGCATAGCACCACGCCATGAAAGCGTATAGGGGGTGTGTTCAATTTTGATTGCACAATATACATCCTTTTCCTACTCCATGAAAAATGTATCCCTCGTGACGTCATTTTCCGTCATGATCGTTTGTCAATCATCCAAACATATTGTAACATTTACATTCGGACATTTCGTGGAGAAAATATTTATCAGGGATTTCGTTAACAAAACTTATGTTGTCACAGTTCACATATATTTTGTGCCAATCTTGAACGCGGAATGCGTATTAAATGTTTCTAATTCAACATGCACTTATATTTCAGAATTGGTAGAATTTGTGATGTATAGAATCTATATTTAACCACGATCTGAACAAAGACATTTCTTGCTGCAATAACGAAACTACGCATTTTGTCTAAAAGAGAAGGAACTTAATATATTTCTAAAGACAATAAACGTTAAGGGTAAAATTAGAATACGTTTTTGGAACCAGTATGCTGAATTGTTTTGAAAACAACAGTCATTTCCCAGACAACCAAACACTTGACAACCTCTGCATTGTAGATTTCTGCACACTAGTGTTTGGATCTCTGAAATTATACATTCCTATATTTCAGAAGTGCACGTTTTCCAGATGGCGTCGAAATGGATTTGAATACTAAGAATTGAAGAAGAGAAAAGATGCTATGCTTTGAATAGTATTGATGTGAAGGTATATTTACTCATTAATTATTCGACAGATTAACTGAAACCTTTAATCAGATATGTAAAGATCAGATGGAAAATGATGTGAAATATAGAGTGGACAATATGTTGAGGATATACAATGGTCCTGGTACTAGAGAGAGAAATTCAATTTACAATCAATACGTGTACCTGAATAACAATTATGTGGTCATGTGAATTCTTCATTTGTAAAGAATTACTACCTGAATTTATAATAGGACAACTTTGATTATATTTTATGAAATTATTTTAGATTTTGTAAACGTTTAACGTATATTATTACGAAAATCATCCCATTAGCTTATTCGTATCATGGTATTTCACAGAGAATTTTCTTCTAAATTTGCATTTTGATCTTATGTGTGCGTTATGTGGAGGAAATACGCTCTATCTTTCAGTTATTACAATTAAGTGTCTTGGAATAAAAATATGTTTGGTACAAATTAAGCAGAAATATTCAAGAGTACATGATACTACCTCACTCAAATTGCCCGAAGAGAGAAAAGGAAAATCCTCCCCGTGTTACCTACTTTACCCAACCCACCATTCCCGTAGGACAGAGGGAGCACGTAGAAACGAGATTGTTGGTCGGGAATCCTGTCACTTTTCTGATGGTGTTCCCTCAATCTCTTTAGTAAGGCCTTTTCGAAGAATATCATATCAAACACGTTGAAGTTTCATCACATCTACTACATGATCTGTATATGATTTCACTTCTATATCAATTGCACTTCAAATAATATATGAATCTTGTATAATGTTCAAAGTAATGGGAAACCGTAGAATGTGGAATATTGTAATTGAAAGCAAAAGTCATCGAATACTACCCCACCTAGCCCGCCATTCCAGAATAATATCTACATTTTTATATTTACTCTCATTTCTATATTAATATACATCAAATTTTTTGAGTTTAAAACAGTGGTCGACGTTTTACAAAAAATTGATCTTATCTATAGCAATATATTATAACGGAAATATATTTAATGTTGATCCTGGTTATGATACACATTTAATTAATCCTTCACGTCTTAATTTCTAAGAAAATCGCGACAAGAATATTTATATCTGCGTTCAAAAAGCATTTGTTACATAACGCAGCAACATAAATATTTTACGAGTAAAAATTCAATATTTTTAATCCGATATTGAATCAGGATTTGGGTTAAAAAACAGAGTTCTCCCCTGTGCATAGCACCACGCCATGAAAGCGTATAGGGGGTGTGTTAAATTTTGATTGCACAATATACATCCTTTTCCTACTCCATGAAAAATGTATCCCTCGTGACGTCATTTTCCGTCATGATCGTTTGTCAATCATCCAAACATATTGTAACATTTACATTCGGACATTTCGTGGAGAAAATATTTATCAGGGATTTCGTTAACAAAACTTATGTTGTCACAGTTCACATATATTTTGTGCCAATCTTGAACGCGGAATGCGTATTAAATGTTTCTAATTCAACATGCACTTATATTTCAGAATTGGTAGAATTTGTGATGTATAGAATCTATATTTAACCACGATCTGAACAAAGACATTTCTTGCTGCAATAACGAAACTACGCATTTTGTCTAAAAGAGAAGGAACTTAATATATTTCTAAAGACAATAAACGTTAAGGGTAAAATTAGAATACGTTTTTGGAACCAGTATGCTGAATTGTTTTGAAAACAACAGTCATTTCCCAGACAACCAAACACTTGACAACCTCTGCATTGTAGATTTCTGCACACTAGTGTTTGGATCTCTGAAATTATACATTCCTATATTTCAAAAGTGCACGTTTTCCAGATGGCGTCGAAATGGATTTGAATACTAAGAACTGAAGAAGAGAAAAGATGCTATGCTTTGAATAGTATTGATGTGAAGGTATATTTACTCATTAATTATTCGACAGATTAACTGAAACCTTCATCAGATATGTAAAGATCAGATGGAAAATGATGTGAAATATAGAGTGGACAATATGTTGAGGATATACAATGGTCCTGGTACTAGAGAGAGAAATTCAATTTACAATCAATACGTGTACCTGAATAACAATTATGTGGTCATGTGAATTCTTCATTTGTAAAGAATTACTACCTGAATTTATAATAGGACAACTTTGATTATATTTTATGAAATTATTTTAGATTTTGTAAACGTTTAACGTATATTATTACGAAAATCATCCCATTAGCTTATTCGTATCATGGTATTTCACAGAGAATTTTCTTCTAAATTTGCATTTTGATCTTATGTGTGCGTTATGTGGAGGAAATACGCTCTATCTTTCAGTTATTACAATTAAGTGTCTTGGATTAAAAATATGTTTGGTACAAATTAAGCAGAAATATTCAAGAGTACATGATACTACCTCACTCAAATTGCCCGAAGAGAGAAAAGGAAAATCCTCCCCGTGTTACCTACTTTACCCAACCCACCATTCCCGTAGGACAGAGGGAGCACGTAGAAACGAGATTGTTGGTCGGGAATCCTGTCACTTTTCTGATGGTGTTCCCTCAATCTCTTTAGTAAGGCTTTTTTGAAGAATAGCATATCAAACACGTTGAAGTTTCATCAAATCTACTACATGATCTGTATATGATTTCACTTCTATATCAATTGCACTTCAAATAATATATGAATCTTGTGTAATGTTCAAAGTAATGGGAAACCGTAGAATGTGGAATATTGTAATTGAAAGCAAAAGTCATCGAATACTACCCCACCTAGCCCGCCATTCCAGAATAATATCTACATTTTTATATTTACTCTCATTTCTATATTAATATACATCAAATTTTTTGAGTTTAAAACAGTGGTCGACGTTTTACAAAAAATTGATCCTATCTATAGCAATATATTATAAGGGAAATATATTTAATGTTGATCCTGGTTATGATACACATTAAATTAATCCTTCACGTCTTAATTTCTAAGAAAATCGCGACAAGAATATTTATATCTGCGTTCATAAAGCATTTGTTACATAACGCAGCAACAGAAATTTTTTACAAGTAAATATTCAATATTTTTAATCCGATATTGAATCAGGATTTGGGTTAAAAAACAGAGTTCTCCCCTGTGCATAGCACCACGCCATGAAAGCGTATAGGGGGTGTGTTCAATTTTGATTGCACAATATACATCCTTTTCCTACTCCATGAAAAATGTATCCCTCGTGACGTCATTTTCCGTCATGATCGTTTGTCAATCATCCAAACATATTGTAACATTTACATTCGGACATTTCGTGGAGAAAATATTTATCAGGGATTTCGTTAACAAAACTTATGTTGTCACAGTTCACATATATTTTGTGCCAATCTTGAACGCGGAATGCGTATTAAATGTTTCTAATTCAACATGCACTTATATTTCAGAATTGGTAGAATTAGTGATGTATAGAATCTATATTTAACCACGATCTGAACAAAGACATTTCTTGCTGCAATAACGAAACTACGCATTTTGTCTAAAAGAGAAGGAACTTAATATATTTCTAAAGACAATAAACGTTAAGGGTAAAATTAGAATACGTTTTTGGAACCAGTATGCTGAATTGTTTTGAAAACAACAGTCATTTCCCAGACAACCAAACACTTGACAACCTCTGCATTGTAGATTTCTGCACACTAGTGTTTGGATCTCTGAAATTATACATTCCTATATTTCAGAAGTGCACGTTTTCCAGATGGCGTCGAAATGGATTTGAATACTAAGAACTGAAGAAGAGAAAAGATGCTATGCTTTGAATAGTATTGATGTGAAGGTATATTTACTCATTAATTATTCGACAGATTAACTGAAACCTTCATCAGATATGTAAAGATCAGATGGAAAATGATGTGAAATATAGAGTGGACAATATGTTGAGGATATACAATGGTCCTGGTACTAGAGAGAGAAATTCAATTTACAATCAATACGTGTACCTGAATAACAATTATGTGGTCATGTGAATTCTTCATTTGTAAAGAATTACTACCTGAATTTATAATAGGACAACTTTGATTATATTTTATGAAATTATTTTAGATTTTGTAAACGTTTAACGTATATTATTACGAAAATCATCCCATTAGCTTATTCGTATCATGGTATTTCACAGAGAATTTTCTTCTAAATTTGCATTTTGATCTTATGTGTGCGTTATGTGGAGGAAATACGCTCTATCTTTCAGTTATTACAATTAAGTGTCTTGGAATAAAAATATGTTTGGTACAAATTAAGCAGAAATATTCAAGAGTACATGATACTACCTCACTCAAATTGCCCGAAGAGAGAAAAGGAAAATCCTCCACGTGTTACCTACTTTACCCAACCCACCATTCCCGTAGGACAGAGGGAGCACGTAGAAACGAGATTGTTGGTCGGGAATCCTGTCACTTTTCTGATGGTGTTCCCTCAATCTCTTTAGTAAGGCTTTTTTGAAGAATAGCATATCAAACACGTTGAAGTTTCATCAAATCTACTACATGATCTGTATATGATTTCACTTCTATATCAATTGCACTTCAAATAATATATGAATCTTGTATAATGTTCAAAGTAATGGGAAACCGTAGAATGTGGAATATTGTAATTGAAAGCAAAAGTCATCGAATACTACCCCACCTAGCCCGCCATTCCAGAATAATATCTACATTTTTATATTTACTCTCATTTCTATATTAATATACAGCAAATTTTTTGAGTTTAAAACAGTGGTTGACGTTTTACAAAAAATTGATCCTATCTATAGCAATATATTATAACGGAAATATATTTAATGTTGATCCTGGTTGTGATACACATTTAATTAATCCTTCACGTCTTAATTTCTAAGAAAATCGCGACAAGAATATTTATATCTGCGTTCATAAAGCATTTGTTACATAACGCAGCAACAGAAATTTTTACGAGTAAAAATTCAATATTTTTAATCCGATATTGAATCAGGATTTGGGTTAAAAAACAGAGTTCTCCCCTGTGCATAGCACCACGCCATGAAAGCGTATAGGGGGTGTGTTCAATTTTGATTGCACAATATACATCCTTTTCCTACTCCATGAAAAATGTATCCCTCGTGACGTCATTTTCCGTCATGATCGTTTGTCAATCATCCAAACATATTGTAACATTTACATTCGGACATTTCGTGGAGAAAATATTTATCAGGGATTTCGTTAACAAAACTTATGTTGTCACAGTTCACATATATTTTGTGCCAATCTTGAACGCGGAATGCGTATTGAATGTTTCTAATTCAACATGCACTTATATTTCAGAATTGGTAGAATTTGTGATGTATAGAATCTATATTTAACCACGATCTGAACAAAGACATTTCTTGCTGCAATAACGAAACTACGCATTTTGTCTAAAAGAGAAGGAACTTAATATATTTCTAAAGACAATAAACGTTAAGGGTAAAATTAGAATACGTTTTTGGAACCAGTATGCTGAATTGTTTTGAAAACAACAGTCATTTCCCAGACAACCAAACACTTGACAACCTCTGCATTGTAGATTTCTGCACACTAGTGTTTGGATCTCTGAAATTATACATTCCTATATTTCAGAAGTGCACGTTTTCCAGATGGCGTCGAAATGGATTTGAATACTAAGAACTGAAGAAGAGAAAAGATGCTATGCTTTGAATAGTATTGATGTGAAGGTATATTTACTCATTAATTATTCGACAGATTAACTGAAACCTTCATCAGATATGTAAAGATCAGATGGAAAATGATGTGAAATATAGAGTGGACAATATGTTGAGGATATACAATGGTCCTGGTACTAGAGAGAGAAATTCAATTTACAATCAATACGTGTACCTGAATAACAATTATGTGGTCATGTGAATTCTTCATTTGTAAAGAATTACTACCTGAATTTATAATAGGACAACTTTGATTATATTTTATGAAATTATTTTAGATTTTGTAAACGTTTAACGTATATTATTACGAAAATCATCCCATTAGCTTATTCGTATCATGGTATTTCACAGAGAATTTTCTTCTAAATTTGCATTTTGATCTTATGTGCGCGTTATGTGGAGGAAATACGCTCTATCCTTCAGTTATTACAATTAAGTGTCTTGGAATAAAAATATGTTTGGTACAAATTAAGCAGAAATATTCAAGAGTACATGATACTACCTCACTCAAATTGCCCGAAGAGAGAAAAGGAAAATCCTCCCCGTGTTACCTACATTACCCAACCCACCATTCCCGTAGGACAGAGGGAGCACGTAGAAACGAGATTGTTGGTCGGGAATCCTGTCACTTTTCTGATGGTGTTCCCTCAATCTCTTTAGTAAGGCTTTTTTGAAGAATAGCATATCAAACACGTTGAAGTTTCATCAAATCTACTACATGATCTGTATATGATTTCACTTCTATATCAATTGCACTTCAAATAATATATGAATCTTGTATAATGTTCAAAGTAATGGGAAACCGTAGAATGTGGAATATTGTAATTGAAAGCAAAAGTCATCGAATACTACCCCACCTAGCCCGCCATTCCAGAATAATATCTACATTTTTATATTTACTCTCATTTCTATATTAATATACATCAAATTTTTTGAGTTTAAAACAGTGGTCGACGTTTTACAAAAAATTGATCCTATCTATAGCAATATATTATAACGGAAATATATTTAATGTTGATCCTGGTTGTGATACACATTTA
Organism: Lepisma saccharinum; assembly: GCF_977018435.1. Classification (NCBI taxonomy): domain Eukaryota; kingdom Metazoa; phylum Arthropoda; class Insecta; order Zygentoma; family Lepismatidae; genus Lepisma; species Lepisma saccharinum. The sequence goes on from NC_139234.1 coordinate 39,049,303, forward strand.
ATTAATCCTTCACGTCTTAATTTCTAAGAAAATCGCGACAAGAATATTTATATCTGCGTTCATAAAGCATTTGTTACGTAACGCAGCAACAGAAATTTTTTACGAGTAAAAATTCAATATTTTTAATCCGATATTGAATCAGGATTTGGGTTAAAAAACAGAGTTCTGCCCTGTGCATTGCACCACGCCATGAAAGCGTATAGGGGGTGTGTTAAATTTTGATTGCACAATATACATCCTTTTCCTACTCCATGAAAAATGTATCCCTCGTGACGTCATTTTCCGTCATGATCGTTTGTCAATCATCCAAACATATTGTAACATTTACATTCGGACATTTCGTGGAGAAAATATTTATCAGGGATTTCGTTAACAAAACTTACGTTTTCACAGTTCACATATATTTTGTGCCAATCTTGAACGCGGAATGCGTATTGAATGTTTCTAATTCAACATGCACTTATATTTCAGAATTGGTAGAATTTGTGATGTATAGAATCTATATTTAACCACGATCTGAACAAAGACATTTCTTGCTGCAATAACGAAACTACGCATTTTGTCTAAAAGAGAAGGAACTTAATATATTTCTAAAGACAATAAACGTTAAGGGTAAAATTAGAATACGTTTTTGGAACCAGTATGCTGAATTGTTTTGAAAACAACAGTCATTTCCCAGACAACCAAACACTTGACAACCTCTGCATTGTAGATTTCTGCACACTAGTGTTTGGATCTCTGAAATTATACATTCCTATATTTCAGAAGTGCACGTTTTCCAGATGGCGTCGAAATGGATTTGAATACTAAGAACTGAAGAAGAGAAAAGATGCTATGCTTTGAATAGTATTGATGTGAAGGTATATTTACTCATTAATTATTCGACAGATTAACTGAAACCTTCATCAGATATGTAAAGATCAGATGGAAAATGATGTGAAATATAGAGTGGACAATATGTTGAGGATATACAATGGTCCTGGTACTAGAGAGAGAAATTCAATTTACAATCAATACGTGTACCTGAATAACAATTATGTGGTCATGTGAATTCTTCATTTGTAAAGAATTACTACCTGAATTTATAATAGGACAACTTTGATTATATTTTATGAAATTATTTTAGATTTTGTAAACGTTTAACGTATATTATTACGAAAATCATCCCATTAGCTTATTCGTATCATGGTATTTCACAGAGAATTTTCTTCTAAATTTGCATTTTGATCTTATGTGTGCGTTATGTGGAGGAAATACGCTCTATCTTTCAGTTATTACAATTAAGTGTCTTGGAATAAAAATATGTTTGGTACAAATTAAGCAGAAATATTCAAGAGTACATGATACTACCTCACTCAAATTGCCCGAAGAGAGAAAAGGAAAATCCTCCCCGTGTTACCTACTTTACCCAACCCACAATTCCCGTAGGACAGAGGGAGCACGTAGAAACGAGATTGTTGGTCGGGAATCCTGTCACTTTTCTGATGGTGTTCCCTCAATCTCTTTAGTAAGGCTTTTTTGAAGAATAGCATATCAAACACGTTGAAGTTTCATCAAATCTACTACATGATCTGTATATGATTTCACTTCTATATCAATTGCACTTCAAATAATATATGAATCTTGTATAATGTTCAAAGTAATGGGAAACCGTAGAATGTGGAATATTGTAATTGAAAGCAAAAGTCATCTAATACTACCCCACCTAGCCCGCCATTCCAGAATAATATCTACATTTTTATATTTACTCTCATTTCTATATTAATATACATCAATTTTTTTGAGTTTAAAACAGTGGTCGACGTTTTACAAAAATTGATCCTATCTATAGCAATATATTATAACGGAAATATATTTAATGTTGATCCTGGTTATGATACACATTTAATTAATCCTCCACGTCTGAATTTCTAAGAAAATCGCGACAAGAATATTTATATCTGCGTTCATAAAGCATTTGTTACATAACGCAGCAACAGAAATAATTTACGAGTAAAAATTCAATATTTTTAATCCGATATTGAATCAGGATTTGGGTTAAAAAACAGAGTTCTCCCCTGTACATAGCACCACGCCATGAAAGCGTATAGGGGGTTTGTTCAATTTTGATTGCACAATATACATCCTTTTCCTACTCCATGAAAAATGTATCCCTCGTGACGTCATTTTCCGTCATGATCGTTTGTCAATCATCCAAACATGTTGTAACATTTACATTCGGACATTTCGTGGAGAAAATATTTATCAGGGATTTCGTTAACAAAACTTATGTTGTCACAGTTCACATATATTTTGTGCCAATCTTGAACGCGGAATGCGTATCAAATGTTTCTAATTCAACATGCACTTATATTTCAGAATTGGTAGAATTTGTGATGTATAGAATCTATATTTAACCACGATCTGAACAAAGACATTTCTTGCTGCAATAACGAAACTACGCATTTTGTCTAAAAGAGAAGGAACTTAATATATTTCTAAAGACAATAAACGTTAAGGGTAAAATTAGAATACGTTTTTGGAACCAGTATGCTGAATTGTTTTGAAAACAACAGTCATTTCCCAGACAACCAAACACTTGACAACCTCTGCATTGTAGATTTCTGCACACTAGTGTTTGGATCTCTGAAATTATACATTCCTATATTTCAGAAGTGCACGTTTTCCAGATGGCGTCGAAATGGATTTGAATACTAAGAACTGAAGAAGAGAAATGATGCTATGCTTTGAATAGTATTGATGTGAAGGTATATTTACTCATTAATTATTCGACAGATTAACTGAAACCTTCATCAGATATGTAAAGATCAGATGGAAAATGATGTGAAATATAGAGTGGACAATATGTTGAGGATATACAATGGTCCTGGTACTAGAGAGAGAAATTCAATTTACAATCAATACGTGTACCTGAATAACAATTATGTGGTCATGTGAATTCTTCATTTGTAAAGAATTACTACCTGAATTTATAATAGGACAACTTTGATTATATTTTATGAAATTATTTTAGATTTTGTAAACGTTTAACGTATATTATTACGAAAATCATCCCATTAGCTTATTCGTATCATGGTATTTCACAGAGAATTTTCTTCTAAATTTGCATTTTGATCTTATGTGTGCGTTATGTGGAGGAAATACGCTCTATCTTTCAGTTATTACAATTAAGTGTCTTGGAATAAAAATATGTTTGGTACAAATTAAGCAGAAATATTCAAGAGTACATGATACTACCTCACTCAAATTGCCCGAAGAGAGAAAATTAAAATCCTCCCCGTGTTACCTACTTTACCCAACCCACAATTCCCGTAGGACAGAGGGAGCACGTAGAAACGAGATTGTTGGTCGGGAATCCTGTCACTTTTCTGATGGTGTTCCCTCAATCTCTTTAGTAAGGCTTTTTTGAAGAATAGCATATCAAACACGTTGAAGTTTCATCAAATCTACTACATGATCTGTATATGATTTCACTTCTATATCAATTGCACTTCAAATAATATATGAATCTTGTATAATGTTCAAAGTAATGGGAAACCGTAGAATGTGGAATATTGTAATTGAAAGCAAAAGTCATCGAATACTACCCCACCTAGCCCGCCATTCCAGAATAATATCTACATTTTTATATTTACTCTCATTTCTATATTAATATACATCAAATTTTTGAGTTTAAAACAGTGGTCGACGTTTTACAAAAAATTGATCCTATCTATAGCAATATATTATAACGGAAATATATTTAATGTTGATCCTGGTTATGATACACATTTAATTAATCCTTCACGTCTTAATTTCTAAGAAAATCGCGACAAGAATATTTATATCTGCGTTCATAAAGCATTTGTTACATAACGCAGCAACAGAAATTTTTTACGAGTAAAAATTCAATATTTTTAATCCGATATTGAATCAGGATTTGGGTTAAAAAACAGAGTTCTCCCCTGTGCATAGCACCACGCCATGAAAGCGTATAGGGGGTGTGTTCAATTTTGATTGCACAATATACATCCTTTTCCTACTCCATGAAAAATGTATCCCTCGTGACGTCATTTTCCGTCGTGATCGTTTGTCAATCATCCAAACATATTGTAACATTTACATTCGGACATTTCGTGGAGAAAATATTTATCAGGGATTTCGTTAACAAAACTTACGTTGTCACAGTTCACATATATTTTGTGCCAATCTTGAACGCGGAATGCGTATTGAATGTTTCTAATTCAACATGCACTTATATTTCAGAATTGGTAGAATTTGTGATGTATAGAATCTATATTTAACCACGATCTGAACAAAGACATTTCTTGCTGCAATAACGAAACTACGCATTTTGTCTAAAAGAGAAGGAACTTAATATATTTCTAAAGACAATAAACGTTAAGGGTAAAATTAGAATACGTTTTTGGAACCAGTATGCTGAATTGTTTTGAAAACAACAGTCATTTCCCAGACAACCAAACACTTGACAACCTCTGCATTGTAGATTTCTGCACACTAGTGTTTGGATCTCTGAAATTATACATTCCTATATTTCAGAAGTGCACGTTTTCCAGATGGCGTCGAAATGGATTTGAACACTAAGAACTGAAGAAGAGAAAAGATGCTATGCTTTGAATAGTATTGATGTGAAGGTATATTTACTCATTAATTATTCGACAGATTAACTGAAACCTTCATCAGATATGTAAAGATCAGATGGAAAATGATGTGAAATATAGAGTGGACAATATGTTGAGGATATACAATGGTCCTGGTACTAGAGAGAAATTCAATTTACAATCAATACGTGTACCTGAATAACAATTATGTGGTCATGTGAATTCTTCATTTGTAAAGAATTACTACCTGAATTTATAATAGGACAACTTTGATTATATTTTATGAAATTATTTTAGATTTTGTAAACGTTTAACGTATATTATTACGAAAATCATCCCATTAGCTTGTTCGTATCATGGTATTTCACAGAGAATTTTCTTCTAAATTTGCATTTTGATCTTATGTGTGCGTTATGTGGAGGAAATACGCTCTATCTTTCAGTTATTACAATTAAGTGTCTTGGAATAAAAATATGTTTGGTACAAATTAAGCAGAAATATTCAAGAGTACATGATACTACCTCACTCAAATTGCCCGAAGAGAGAAAAGGAAAATCCTCCCCGTGTTACCTACTTTACCCAACCCACCATTCCCGTAGGACAGAGGGAGCACGTAGAAACGAGATTGTTGGTCGGGAATCCTGTCACTTTTCTGATGGTGTTCCCTCAATCTCTTTAGTAAGGCTTTTTTGAAGAATAGCATATCAAACACGTTGAAGTTTCATCAAATCTACTACATGATCTGTATATGATTTCACTTCTATATCAATTGCACTTCAAATAATATATGAATCTTGTATAATGTTCAAAGTAATGGGAAACCGTAGAATGTGGAATATTGTAATTGCAAGCAAAAGTCATCTAATACTACCCCACCTAGCCCGCCATTCCAGAATAATATCTACATTTTTATATTTACTCTCATTTCTATATTAATATACATCAATTTTTTTGAGTTTAAAACAGTGGTCGACGTTTTACAAAAATTGATCCTATCTATAGCAATATATTATAACGGAAATATATTTAATGTTGATCCTGGTTATGATACACATTTAATTAATCCTTCACGTCTTAATTTCTAAGAAAATCGCGACAAGAATATTTATATCTGCGTTCATAAAGCATTTGTTACATAACGCAGCAACAGAAATAATTTACGAGTAAAAATTCAATATTTTTAATCCGATATTGAATCAGGATTTGGGTTAAAAAACAGAGTTCTCCCCTGTGCATAGCACCACGCCATGAAAGCGTATAGGGGGTGTGTTCAATTTTGATTGCACAATATACATCCTTTTCCTACTCCATGAAAAATGTATCCCTCGTGACGTCATTTTCCGTCATGATCGTTTGTCAATCATCCAAACATGTTGTAACATTTACATTCGGACATTTCGTGGAGAAAATATTTATCAGGGATTTCGTTAACAAAACTTATGTTGTCACAGTTCACATATATTTTGTGCCAATCTTAAACGCGGAATGCGTATCAAATGTTTCTAATTCAACATGCACTTATATTTCAGATTGGTAGAATTTGTGATGTATAGAATCTATATTTAACCACGATCTGAACAAAGACATTTCTTGCTGCAATAACGAAACTACGCATTTTGTCTAAAAGAGAAGGAACTTAATATATTTCTAAAGACAATAAACGTTAAGGGTAAAATTAGAATACGTTTTTGGAACCAGTATGCTGAATTGTTTTGAAAACAACAGTCATTTCCCAGACAACCAAACACTTGACAACCTCTGCATTGTAGATTTCTGCACACTAGTGTTTGGATCTCTGAAATTATACATTCCTATATTTCAGAAGTGCACGTTTTCCAGATGGCGTCGAAATGGATTTGAATACTAAGAACTGAAGAAGAGAAAAGATGCTATGCTTTGAATAGTATTGATGTGAAGGTATATTTACTCATTAATTATTCGACAGATTAACTGAAACCTTCATCAGATATGTAAAGATCAGATGGATAATGATGTGAAATATAGAGTGGACATAATGTTGAGGATATACAATGGTCCTGGTACTAGAGAGAAATTCAATTTACAATCAATACGTGTACCTGAATAACAATTATGTGGTCATGTGAATTCTTCATTTGTAAAGAATTACTACCTGAATTTATAATAGGACAACTTTGATTATATTTTATGAAATTATTTTAGATTTTGTAAACGTTTAACGTATATTATTACGAAAATCATCCCATTAGCTTATTCGTATCATGGTATTTCACAGAGAATTTTCTTCTAAATTTGCATTTTGATCTTATGTGTGCGTTATGTGGAGGAAATACGCTCTATCTTTCAGTTATTACAATTAAGTGTCTTGGAATAAAAATATGTTTGGTACAAATTAAGCAGAAATATTCAAGGGTACATGATACTACCTCACTCAAATTGCCCGAAGAGAGAAAAGGAAAATCCTCCCCGTGTTACCTTCTTTACCCAACCCACCATTCCCGTAGGACAGAGGGAACACGTAGAAACGAGATTGTTGGTCGGGAATCCTGTCACTTTTCTGATGGTGTTCCCTCAATCTCTTTAGTAAGGCTTTTTTGAAGAATAGCATATCAAACACGTTGAAGTTTCATCAAAAATACTACATGATCTGTATATGATTTCACTTCTATATCAATTGCACTTCAATAATATATGAATCTTGTATAATGTTCAAAGTAATGGGAAACCGTAGAATGTGGAATATTGTAATTTAAAGCAAAAGACATCGAATACTGCCCCACCTAGCCCGCCATTCCAGAATAATATCTACATTTTTATATTTACTCTCATTTCTATATTAATATACATCAAATTTTTTGAGTTTAAAACAGTGGTCGACGTTTTACAAAAAATTGATCCTATCTATAGCAATATATTATAACGGAAATATATTTAATGTTCATCCTGGTTATGATACACATTTAATTAATCCTTCACGTCTTAATTTCTAAGAAAATCGCGACAAGAATATTTATATCTGCGTTCATAAAGCATTTGTTACGTAACGCAGCAACAGAAATTTTTTACGAGTAAAAATTCAATATTTTTAATCCGATATTGAATCAGGATTTGGGTTAAAAAACAGAGTTCTCCCCTGTGCATAGCACCACGCCATGAAAGCGTATAGGGGGTGTGTTAAATTTTGATTGCACAATATACATCCTTTTCCTACTCCATGAAAAATGTATCCCTCGTGACGTCATTTTCCGTCATGATCGTTTGTCAATCATCCAAACATATTGTAACATTTACATTCGGACATTTCGTGGAGAAAATATTTATCAGGGATTTCGTTAACAAAACTTACGTTGTCACAGTTCACATATATTTTGTGCCAATCTTGAACGCGGAATGCGTATTAAATGTTTCTAATTCAACATGCACTTATATTTCAGAATTGGTAGAATTAGTGATGTATAGAATCTATATTTAACCACGATCTGAACAAAGACATTTCTTGCTGCAATAACGAAACTACGCATTTTGTCTAAAAGAGAAGGAACTTAATATATTTCTAAAGACAATAAACGTTAAGGGTAAAATTAGAATACGTTTTTGGAACCAGTATGCTGAATTGTTTTGAAAACAACAGTCATTTCCCAGACAACCAAACACTTGACAACCTCTGCATTGTAGATTTCTGCACACTAGTGTTTGGATCTCTGAAATTATACATTCCTATATTTCAGAAGTGCACGTTTTCCAGATGGCGTCGAAATGAATTTGAATAATAAGAACTGAAGAAGAGAAAAGATGCTATGCTTTGAATAGTATTGATGTGAAGGTATATTTACTCATTAATTATTCGACAGATTAACTGAAACCTTCATCAGATATGTAAAGATCAGATGGAAAATGATGTGAAATATAGAGTGGACAATATGTTGAGGATATACAATGGTCCTGGTACTAGAGAGAGAAATCCAATTTACAATCAATACGTGTACCTGAATAACAATTATGTGGTCATGTGAATTCTTCATTTGTAAAGAATTACTACCTGAATTTATAATAGGACAACTTTGATTATATTTTATGAAATTATTTTAGATTTTGTAAACGTTTAACGTGTATTATTACGAAAATCATCCCATTAGCTTATTCGTATCATGGTATTTCACAGAGAATTTTCTTCTAAATTTGCATTTTGATCTTATGTGTGCGTTATGTGGAGGAAATACGCTCTATCTTTCAGTTATTACAATTAAGTGTCTTGGAATAAAAATATGTTTGGTACAAATTAAGCAGAAATATTCAAGAGTACATGATACTACCTCACTCAAATTGCCCGAAGAGAGAAAAGGAAAATCCTCCCCGTGTTACCTACTTTACCCAACCCACCATTCCCGTAGGACAGAGGGAGCACGTAGAAACGAGATTGTTGGTCGGGAATCCTGTAACTTTTCTGATGGTGTTCCCTCAATCTCTTTAGTAAGGCTTTTTTGAAGAATAGCATATCAAACACGTTGAAGTTTCATCAAATCTACTACATGATCTGTATATGATTTCACTTCTATATCAATTGCACTTCAAATAATATATGAATCTTGTATAATGTTCAAAGTAATGGGAAACCGTAGAATGTGGAATATTGTAATTGAAAGCAAAAGTCATCGAATACTACCCCACCTAGCCCGCCATTCCAGAATAATATCTACATTTTTATATTTACTCTCATTTCTATATTAATATACATCAAATTTTTTGAGTTTAAAACAGTGGTCGACGTTTTACAAAAAATTGATCCTATCTATAGCAATAGATTATAACGGAAATCTATTTAATGTTGATCCTGGTTATGATACACATTTAATTAATCCTTCACGTCTTAATTTCTAAGAAAATCGCGACAAGAATATTTATATCTGCGTTCATAAAGCATTTGTTACGTAACGCAGCAACAGAAATTTTTTACGAGTAAAAATTCAATATTTTTAATCCGATATTGAATCAGGATTTGGGTTAAAAAACAGAGTTCTCCCCTGTGCATAGCACCACGCCATGAAAGCGTATAGGGGGTGTGTTAAATTTTGATTGCACAATATACATCCTTTTCCTACTCCATGAAAAATGTATCCCTCGTGACGTCATTTTCCGTCATGATCGTTTGTCAATCATCCAAACGTATTGTAACATTTACATTCGGACATTTCGTGGAGAAAATATTTATCAGGGATTTCGTTAACAAAACTTATGTTGTCACAGTTCACATATATTTTGTGCCAACCTTGAACGCGGAATGCGTATTAAATGTTTCTAATTCAACATGCACTTATATTTCAGAATTGGTAGAATTTGTGATGTATAGAATCTATATTTAACCACGATCTGAACAAAGACATTTCTTGCTGCAATAACGAAACTACGCATTTTGTCTAAAAGAGAAGGAACTTAATATATTTCTAAAGACAATAAACGTTAAGGGTAAAATTAGAATACGTTTTTGGAACCAGTATGCTGAATTGTTTTGAAAACAACAGTCATTTCCCAGACAACCAAACACTTGACAACCTCTGCATTGTAGATTTCTGCACACTAGTGTTTGGATCTCTGAAATTATACATTCCTATATTTCAGAAGTGCACGTTTTCCAGATGGCGTCGAAATGGATTTGAATACTAAGAACTGAAGAAGAGAAAAGATGCTATGCTTTGAATAGTATTGATGTGAAGGTATATTTACTCATTAATTATTCGACAGATTAACTGAAACCTTCATCAGATATGTAAAGATCAGATGGAAAATGATGTGAAATATAGAGTGGACAATATGTTGAGGATATACAATGGTCCTGGTACTAGAGAGAGAAATTCAATTTACAATCAATACGTGTACCTGAATAACAATTATGTGGTCATGTGAATTCTTCATTTGTAAAGAATTACTACCTGAATTTATAATAGGACAACTTTGATTATATTTTATGAAATTATTTTAGATTTTGTAAACGTTTAACGTATATTATTACGAAAATCATCCCATTAGCTTATTCGTATCATGGTATTTCACAGAGAATTTTCTTCTAAATTTGCATTTTGATCTTATGTGTGCGTTATGTGGAGGAAATACGCTCTATCTTTCAGTTATTACAATTAAGTGTCTTGGAATAAAAATATGTTTGGTACAAATTAAGCAGAAATATTCAAGAGTACATGATACTACCTCACTCATATTGCCCGAAGAGAGAAAAGGAAAATCCTCCCCGTGTTACCTACTTTACCCAACCCACCATTCCCGTAGGACAGAGGGAGCACGTAGAAACGAGATTGTTGGTCGGGAATCCTGTCACTTTTCTGATGGTGTTCCCTCAATCTCTTTAGTAAGGCTTTTTTGAAGAATAGCATATCAAACACGTTGAAGTTTCATCAAATCTACTACATGATCTGTATATGATTTCACTTCTATATCAATTGCACTTCAAATAATATATGAATCTTGTATAATGTTCAAAGTAATGGGAAACCGTAGAATGTGGAATATTGTAATTTAAAGCAAAAGTCATCGAATACTACCCCACCTAGCCCGCCATTCCAGAATAATATCTACATTTTTATATTTACTCTCATTTCTATATTAATATACATCAAATTTTTTGAGTTTAAAACAGTGGTCGACGTTTTACAAAAAATTGATCCTATCTATAGCAATAGATTATAACGGAAATATATTTAATGTTGATCCTGGTTATGATAGACATTTAATTAATCTTTCACGTCTTAATTTCTAAGAAAATCGCGACAAGAATATTTATATCTGCGTTCATAAAGCATTTGTTACGTAACGCAGCAACAGAAATTTTTTACGAGTAAAAATTCAATATTTTTAATCCGATATTGAATCAGGATTTGGGTTAAAAAACAGAGTTCTCCCCTGTGCATAGCAACACGCCATGAAAGCGTATAGGGGGTGTGTTAAATTTTGATTGCACAATATACATCCTTTTCCTACTCCATGAAAAATGTATCCCTCGTGACGTCATTTTCCGTCATGATCGTTTGTCAATCATCCAAACATATTGTAACATTTACATTCGGACATTTCGTGGAGAAAATATTTATCAGGGATTTCGTTAACAAAACTTACGTTGTCACAGTTCACATATATTTTGTGCCAATCTTGAACGCGGAATGCGTATTGAATGTTTCTAATTCAACATGCACTTATATTTCAGAATTGGTAGAATTTGTGATGTATAGAATCTATATTTAACCACGATCTGAACAAAGACATTTCTTGCTGCAATAACGAAACTACGCATTTTGTCTAAAAGAGAAGGAACTTAATATATTTCTAAAGACAATAAACGTTAAGGGTAAAATTAGAATACGTTTTTGGAACCAGTATGCTGAATTGTTTTGAAAACAACAGTCATTTCCCAGACAACCAAACACTTGACAACCTCTGCATTGTAGATTTCTGCACACTAGTGTTTGGATCTCTGAAATTATACATTCCTATATTTCAGAAGTGCACGTTTTCCAGATGGCGTCGAAATGGATTTGAATACTAAGAACTGAAGAAGAGAAAAGATGCTATGCTTTGAATAGTATTGATGTGAAGGTATATTTACTCATTAATTATTCGACAGATTAACTGAAACCTTCATCAGATATGTAAAGATCAGATGGAAAATGATGTGAAATATAGAGTGGACAATATGTTGAGGATATACAATGGTCCTGGTACTAGAGAGAGAAATTCAATTTACAATCAATACGTGTACCTGAATAACAATTATGTGGTCATGTGAATTCTTCATTTGTAAAGAATTACTACCTGAATTTATAATACGACAACTTTGATTATATTTTATGAAATTATTTTAGATTTTGTAAACGTATAACGTATATTATTACGAAAATCATCCCATTAGCTTGTTCGTATCATGGTATTTCACAGAGAATTTTCTTCTAAATTTGCATTTTGATCTTATGGGTGCGTTATGTGGAGGAAATACGCTCTATCTTTCAGTTATTACAATTAAGTGTCTTGGAATAAAAATATGTTTGGTACAAATTAAGCAGAAATATTCAAGAGTACATGATACTACCTCACTCAAATTGCCCGAAGAGAGAAAAGGAAAATCCTCCCCGTGTTACCTACTTTACCCAACCCACCATTCCCGTAGGACAGAGGGAGCACGTAGAAACGAGATTGTTGGTCGGGAATCCTGTCACTTTCTGATGGTGTTCCCTCAATCTCTTTAGTAAGGCTTTTTTGAAGAATAGCATATCAAACACGTTGAAGTTTCATCAAATCTACTACATGATCTGTATATGATTTCACTTCTATATCAATTGCACTTCAAATAATATATGAATCTTGTATAATGTTCAAAGTAATGGGAAACCGTAGAATGTGGAATATTGTAATTGAAAGCAAAAGTCATCGAATACTACCCCACCTAGCCCGCCATTCCAGAATAATATCTACATTTTTATATTTACTCTCATTTCTATATTAATATACATCAATTTTTTTGAGTTTAAAACAGTGGTCGACGTTTTACAAAAAATTGATCCTATCTATAGCAATATATTATAACGGAAATATATTTAATGTTGATCCTGGTTATGATACACATTTAATTAATCCTTCACGTCTTAATTTCTAAGAAAATCGCGACAAGAATATTTATATCTGCGTTCATAAAGCATTTGTTACATAACGCAGCAACAGAAATTTTTTACGAGTAAAAATTCAATATTTTTAATCCGATATTGAATCAGGATTTGGGTTAAAAAACAGAGTTCTCCCCTGTGCATAGCACCACGCCATGAAAGCGTATAGGGGGTGTGTTCAATTTTGATTGCACAATATACATCCTTTTCCTACTCCACGAAAAATGTATCCCTCGTGACGTCATTTTCCGTCATGATCGTTTGTCAATCATCCAAACATATTGTAACATTTACATTCGGACTTTTCGTGGAGAAAATATTAATCAGGGATTTCGTTATGTGGAGGAAATACGCTCTATCTTTCAGTTATTACAATTAAGTGTCTTGGAATAAAAATATGTTTGGTACAAATTAAGCAGAAATATTCAAGAGTACATGATACTACCTCACTCAAATTGCCCGAAGAGAGAAAAGGAAAATCCTCCCCGTGGTACCTACTTTACCTAACCCACCATTCCCGTAGGACAGAGGGAGCACGTAGAAACGAGATTGTTGGTCGGGAATCCTGTCACTTTTCTGATGGTGTTCCCTCAATCTCTTTAGTAAGGCTTATTTGAAGAATAGCATATCAAACACGTTGAAGTTTCATCAAATCTACTACATGATCTGTATATGATTTCACTTCTATATCAATTGCACTTCAATAATATATGAATCTTGTATAATGTTCAAAGTAATGGGAAACCGTAGAATGTGGAATATTGTAATTGAAAGCAAAAGTCATCGAATACTACCCCACCTAGCCCGTCATTCCAGAATAATATCTACATTTTTATATTTACTATCATTTCTATATTAATATACATCAAATTTTTTGAGTTTAAAACAGTGGTCGACGTTTTACAAAAAATTGATCCTATCTATAGCAATATATTATAACGGAAATATATTTAATGTTGATCCTGGTTATGATACACATTTAATTAATCCTTCACGTCTTAATTTCTAAGAAAATCGCGACAAGAATATTTATATCTGCGTTCATAAAGCATTTGTTACATAACGCAGCAACAGAAATTATTTACGAGTAAAAATTCAATATTTTTAATCCGATATTGAATCAGGATTTGGGTTAAAAAACAGAGTTCTCCCCTGTGCATAGCACCACGCCATGAAAGCGTATAGGGGATGTGTTCAATTTTGATTGCACAATATACATCCTTTTCCTACTCCATGAAAAATGTATCCCTCGTGACGTCATTTTCCGTCATGATCGTTTGTCAATAATCCAAACGTATTGTAACATTTACATTCGGACATTTCGTGGAGAAAATATTTATCAGGGATTTCGTTAACAAAACTTATGTTGTCACAGTTCACATATATTTTGTGCCAACCTTGAACGCGGAATGCGTATTAAATGTTTCTAATTCAACATGCACTTATATTTCAGAATTGGTAGAATTTGTGATGTATAGAATCTATATTTAACCACGATCTGAACAAAGACATTTCTTGCTGCAATAACGAAACTACGCTTTTTGTCTAAAAGAGAAGGAACTTAATATATTTCTAAAGACAATAAACGTTAAGGGTAAAATTAGAATACGTTTTTGGAACCAGTATGCTGAATTGTTTTGAAAACAACAGTCATTTCCCAGACAACCAAACACTTGACAACCTCTGCATTGTAGATTTCTGCACACTAGTGTTTGGATCTCTGAAATTATACATTCCTATATTTCAGAAGTGCACGTTTTCCAGATGGCGTCGAAATGGATTTGAATACTAAGAACTGAAGAAGAGAAAAGATGCTATGCTTTGAATAGTATTGATGTGAAGGTATATTTACTCATTAATTATTCGACAGATTAACTGAAACCTTCATCAGATATGTAAAGATCAGATGGAAAATGATGTGAAATATAGAGTGGACAATATGTTGAGGATATACAATGGTCCTGGTACTAGAGAGAGAAATTCAATTTACAATCAATACGTGTACCTGAATAACAATTATGTGGTCATGTGAATTCTTCATTTGTAAAGAATTACTACCTGAATTTATAATACGACAACTTTGATTATATTTTATGAAATTATTTTAGATTTTGTAAACGTATAACGTATATTATTACGAAAATCATCCCATTAGCTTGTTCGTATCATGGTATTTCACAGAGAATTTTCTTCTAAATTTGCATTTTGATCTTATATCAATTGCACTTCAATAATATATGAATCTTGTATAATGTTCAAAGTAATGGGAAACCGTAGAATGTGGAATATTGTAATTGAAAGCAAAAGTCATCGAATACTACCCCACCTAGCCCGTCATTCCAGAATAATATCTACATTTTTATATTTACTATCATTTCTATATTAATATACATCAAATTTTTTGAGTTTAAAACAGTGGTCGACGTTTTACAAAAAATTGATCCTATCTATAGCAATATATTATAACGGAAATATATTTAATGTTGATCCTGGTTATGATACACATTTAATTAATCCTTCACGTCTTAATTTCTAAGAAAATCGCGACAAGAATATTTATATCTGCGTTCATAAAGCATTTGTTACATAACGCAGCAACAGAAATTATTTACGAGTAAAAATTCAATATTTTTAATCCGATATTGAATCAGGATTTGGGTTAAAAAACAGAGTTCTCCCCTGTGCATAGCACCACGCCATGAAAGCGTATAGGGGATGTGTTCAATTTTGATTGCACAATATACATCCTTTTCCTACTCCATGAAAAATGTATCCCTCGTGACGTCATTTTCCGTCATGATCGTTTGTCAATAATCCAAACGTATTGTAACATTTACATTCGGACATTTCGTGGAGAAAATATTTATCAGGGATTTCGTTAACAAAACTTATGTTGTCACAGTTCACATATATTTTGTGCCAACCTTGAACGCGGAATGCGTATTAAATGTTTCTAATTCAACATGCACTTATATTTCAGAATTGGTAGAATTTGTGATGTATAGAATCTATATTTAACCACGATCTGAACAAAGACATTTCTTGCTGCAATAACGAAACTACGCATTTTGTCTAAAAGAGAAGGAACTTAATATATTTCTAAAGACAATAAACGTTAAGGGTAAAATTAGAATACGTTTTTGGAACCAGTATGCTGAATTGTTTTGAAAACAACAGTCATTTCCCAGACAACCAAACACTTGACAACCTCTGCATTGTAGATTTCTGCACACTAGTGTTTGGATCTCTGAAATTATACATTCCTATATTTCAGAAGTGCACGTTTTCCAGATGGCGTCGAAATGGATTTGAATACTAAGAACTGAAGAAGAGAAAAGATGCTATGCTTTGAATAGTATTGATGTGAAGGTATATTTACTCATTAATTATTCGACAGATTAACTGAAACCTTCATCAGATATGTAAAGATCAGATGGAAAATGATGTGAAATATAGAGTGGACAATATGTTGAGGATATACAATGGTCCTGGTACTAGAGAGAGAAATTCAATTTACAATCAATACGTGTACCTGAATAACAATTATGTGGTCATGTGAATTCTTCATTTGTAAAGAATTACTACCTGAATTTATAATACGACAACTTTGATTATATTTTATGAAATTATTTTAGATTTTGTAAACGTATAACGTATATTATTACGAAAATCATCCCATTAGCTTGTTCGTATCATGGTATTTCACAGAGAATTTTCTTCTAAATTTGCATTTTGATCTTATGGGTGCGTTATGTGGAGGAAATACGCTCTATCTTTCAGTTATTACAATTAAGTGTCTTGGAATAAAAATATGTTTGGTACAAATTAAGCAGAAATATTCAAGAGTACATGATACTACCTCACTCAAATTGCCCGAAGAGAGAAAAGGAAAATCCTCCCCGTGTTACCTACTTTACCCAACCCACCATTCCCGTAGGACAGAGGGAGCACGTAGAAACGAGATTGTTGGTCGGGAATCCTGTCACTTTCTGATGGTGTTCCCTCAATCTCTTTAGTAAGGCTTTTTTGAAGAATAGCATATCAAACACGTTGAAGTTTCATCAAATCTACTACATGATCTGTATATGATTTCACTTCTATATCAATTGCACTTCAAATAATATATGAATCTTGTATAATGTTCAAAGTAATGGGAAACCGTAGAATGTGGAATATTGTAATTGAAAGCAAAAGTCATCGAATACTACCCCACCTAGCCCGCCATTCCAGAATAATATCTACATTTTTATATTTACTCTCATTTCTATATTAATATACATCAATTTTTTTGAGTTTAAAACAGTGGTCGACGTTTTACAAAAAATTGATCCTATCTATAGCAATATATTATAACGGAAATATATTTAATGTTGATCCTGGTTATGATACACATTTAATTAATCCTTCACGTCTTAATTTCTAAGAAAATCGCGACAAGAATATTTATATCTGCGTTCATAAAGCATTTGTTACATAACGCAGCAACAGAAATTTTTTACGAGTAAAAATTCAATATTTTTAATCCGATATTGAATCAGGATTTGGGTTAAAAAACAGAGTTCTCCCCTGTGCATAGCACCACGCCATGAAAGCGTATAGGGGGTGTGTTCAATTTTGATTGCACAATATACATCCTTTTCCTACTCCACGAAAAATGTATCCCTCGTGACGTCATTTTCCGTCATGATCGTTTGTCAATCATCCAAACATATTGTAACATTTACATTCGGACTTTTCGTGGAGAAAATATTAATCAGGGATTTCGTTATGTGGAGGAAATACGCTCTATCTTTCAGTTATTACAATTAAGTGTCTTGGAATAAAAATATGTTTGGTACAAATTAAGCAGAAATATTCAAGAGTACATGATACTACCTCACTCAAATTGCCCGAAGAGAGAAAAGGAAAATCCTCCCCGTGGTACCTACTTTACCTAACCCACCATTCCCGTAGGACAGAGGGAGCACGTAGAAACGAGATTGTTGGTCGGGAATCCTGTCACTTTTCTGATGGTGTTCCCTCAATCTCTTTAGTAAGGCTTATTTGAAGAATAGCATATCAAACACGTTGAAGTTTCATCAAATCTACTACATGATCTGTATATGATTTCACTTCTATATCAATTGCACTTCAATAATATATGAATCTTGTATAATGTTCAAAGTAATGGGAAACCGTAGAATGTGGAATATTGTAATTGAAAGCAAAAGTCATCGAATACTACCCCACCTAGCCCGTCATTCCAGAATAATATCTACATTTTTATATTTACTCTCATTTCTATATTAATATACATCAAATTTTTTGAGTTTAAAACAGTGGTCGACGTTTTACAAAAAATTGATCCTATCTATAGCAATATATTATAACGGAAATATATTTAATGTTGATCCTGGTTATGATACACATTTAATTAATCCTTCACGTCTTAATTTCTAAGAAAATCGCGACAAGAATATTTATATCTGCGTTCATAAAGCATTTGTTACATAACGCAGCAACAGAAATTTTTTACGAGTAAATATTCAATATTTTTAATCCGATATGGAATCAGGATTTGGGTTAAAAAACAGAGTTCTCCCCTGTGCATAGCACCACGCCATGAAAGCGTATAGGGGGTGTGTTAAATTTTGATTGCACAATATACATCCTTTTCCTACTCCATGAAAAATGTATCCCTCGTGACGTCATTTTCCGTCATGATCGTTTGTCAATCATCCAAACATATTGTAACATTTACATTCGGACATTTCGTGGAGAAAATATTTATCAGGGATTTCGTTAACAAAACTTATGTTGTCACAGTTCACATATATTTTGTGCCAACCTTGAACGCGGAATGCGTATTAAATGTTTCTAATTCAACATGCACTTATATTTCAGAATTGGTAGAATTTGTGATGTATAGAATCTATATTTAACCACGATCTGAACAAAGACATTTCTTGCTGCAATAACGAAACTACGCATTTTGTCTAAAAGAGAAGGAACTTAATATATTTCTAAAGACAATAAACGTTAAGGGTAAAATTAGAATACGTTTTTGGAACCAGTATGCTGAATTGTTTTGAAAACAACAGTCATTTCCCAGACAACCAAACACTTGACAACCTCTGCATTGTAGATTTCTGCACACTAGTGTTTGGATCTCTGAAATTATACATTCCTATATTTCAGAAGTGCACGTTTTCCAGATGGCGTCGAAATGGATTTGAATACTAAGAACTGAAGAAGAGAAAAGATGCTATGCTTTGAATAGTATTGATGTGAAGGTATATTTACTCATTAATTATTCGACAGATTAACTGAAACCTTCATCAGATATGTAAAGATCAGATGGAAAATGATGTGAAATATAGAGTGGACAATATGTTGAGGATATACAATGGTCCTGGTACTAGAGAGAGAAATTCAATTTACAATCAATACGTGTACCTGAATAACAATTATGTGGTCATGTGAATTCTTCATTTGTAAAGAATTACTACCTGAATTTATAATAGGACAACTTTGATTATATTTTATGAAATTATTTTAGATTTTGTAAACGTTTAACGTATATTATTACGAAAATCATCCCATTAGCTTATTCGTATCATGGTATTTCACAGAGAATTTTCTTCTAAATTTGCATTTTGATCTTATGTGTGCGTTATGTGGAGGAAATACGCTCTATCTTTCAGTTATTACAATTAAGTGTCTTGGAATAAAAATATGTTTGGTACAAATTAAGCAGAAATATTCAAGAGTACATGATACTACCTCACTCAAATTGCCCGAAGAGAGAAAAGGAAAATCCTCCCCGTGTTACCTACTTTACCCAACCCACAATTCCCGTAGGACAGAGGGAGCACGTAGAAACGAGATTGTTGGTCGGGAATCCTGTCACTTTTCTGATGGTGTTCCCTCAATCTCTTTAGTAAGGCTTTTTTGAAGAATAGCATATCAAACACGTTGAAGTTTCATCAAATCTACTACATGATCTGTATATGATTTCACTTCTATATCAATTGCACTTCAAATAATATATGAATCTTGTATAATGTTCAAAGTAATGGGAAACCGTAGAATGTGGAATATTGTAATTGAAAGCAAAAGTCATCGAATACTACCCCACCTAGCCCGCCATTCCAGAATAATATCTACATTTTTATATTTACTCTCATTTCTATATTAATATACATCAAATTTTTTGAGTTTAAAACAGTGGTCGACGTTTTACAAAACATTGATCCTATCTATAGCAATAGATTATAACGGAAATATATTTAATGTTGATCCTGGTTATGATACACATTTAATTAATCCTTCACGTCTTAATTTCTAAGAAAATCGCGACAAGAATATTTATATCTGCGTTCATAAAGCATTTGTTACGTAACGCAGCAACAGAAATTTTTTACGAGTAAAAATTCAATATTTTTAATCCGATATTGAATCAGGATTTGGGTTAAAAAACAGAGTTCTCCCCTGTGCATAGCACCACGCCATGAAAGCGTATAGGGGGTGTGTTCAATTTTGATTGCACAATATACATCCTTTTCCTACTCCACGAAAAATGTATCCCTCGTGACGTCATTTTCCGTCATGATCGTTTGTCAATCATCCAAACATATTGTAACATTTACATTCGGACTTTTCGTGGAGAAAATATTTATCAGGGATTTCGTTATGTTGAGGAAATACGCTCTATCTTTCAGTTATTACAATTAAGTGTGTTGGAATAAAAATATGTTTGGTACAAATTAAGCAGAAATATTCAAGAGTACATGATACTACCTCACTCAAATTGCCCGAAGAGAGAAAAGGAAAATCCTCCCCGTGTTACCTACTTTACCCAACCCACCATTCCCGTAGGACAGAGGGAGCACGTAGAAACGAGATTGTTGGTCGGGAATCTTGTCACTTTTCTGATGGTGTTCCCTCAATCTCTTTAGTAAGGCTTTTTTGAAGAATAGCATATCAAACACGTTGAAGTTTCATCAAATCTACTACATGATCTGTATATGATTTCACTTCTATATCAATTGCACTTCAAATAATATATGAATCTTGTATAATGTTCAAAGTAATGGGAAACCGTAGAATGTGGAATATTGTAATTTAAAGCAAAAGTCATCGAATACTACCCCACCTAGCCCGCCATTCCAGAATAATATCTACATTTTTATATTTACTCTCATTTCTATATTAATATACATCAAATTTTTTGAGTTTAAAACAGTGGTCGACGTTTTACAAAAAATTGATCCTATCTATAGCAATATATTATAACGGAAATATATTTAATGTTGATCCTGGTTGTGATACACATTTAATTAATCCTTCACGTCTTAATTTCTAAGAAAATCGCGACAAGAATATTTATATCTGCGTTCATAAAGCATTTGTTACATAACGCAGCAACAGAAATTTTTTACGAGTAAAAATTCAATATTTTTAATCCGATATTGAATCAGGATTTGGGTTAAAAAACAGAGTTCTCCCCTGTGCATAGCACCACGCCATGAAAGCGTATAGGGGGTGTGTTCAATTTTGATTGCACAATATACATCCTTTTCCTACTCCATGAAAAATGTATCCCTCGTGACGTCATTTTCCGTCATGATCGTTTGTCAATCATCCAAACATATTGTAACATTTACATTCGGACATTTCGTGGAGAAAATATTTATCAGGGATTTCGTTAACAAAACTTATGTTGTCACAGTTCACATATATTTTGTGCCAATCTTGAACGCGGAATGCGTATTAAATGTTTCTAATTCAACATGCACTTATATTTCAGAATTGGTAGAATTTGTGATGTATAGAATCTATATTTAACCACGATCTGAACAAAGACATTTCTTGCTGCAATAACGAAACTACGCATTTTGTCTAAAAGAGAAGGAA
This sequence comes from Lepisma saccharinum, assembly GCF_977018435.1. Classification (NCBI taxonomy): domain Eukaryota; kingdom Metazoa; phylum Arthropoda; class Insecta; order Zygentoma; family Lepismatidae; genus Lepisma; species Lepisma saccharinum. The sequence continues at coordinate 39,071,438 of NC_139234.1, forward strand.
CTTAATATATTTCTAAAGACAATAAACGTTAAGGGTAAAATTAGAATACGTTTTTGGAACCAGTATGCTGAATTGTTTTGTAAACAACAGTCATTTCCCAGACAACCAAACACTTGACAACCTCTGCATTGTAGATTTCTGCACACTAGTGTTTGGATCTCTGAAATTATACATTCCTATATTTCAGAAGTGCACGTTTTCCAGATGGCGTCGAAATGGATTTGAATACTAAGAACTGAAGAAGAGAAAAGATGCTATGCTTTGAATAGTATTGATGTGAAGGTATATTTACTCATTAATTATTCGACAGATTAACTGAAACCTTCATCAGATATGTAAAGATCAGATGGAAAATGATGTGAAATATAGAGTGGACAATATGTTGAGGATATACAATGGTCCTGGTACTAGAGAGAGAAATTCAATTTACAATCAATACGTGTACCTGAATAACAATTATGTGGTCATGTGAATTCTTCATTTGTAAAGAATTACTACCTGAATTTATAATAGGACAACTTTGATTATATTTTATGAAATTATTTTAGATTTTGTAAACGTTTAACGTATATTATTACGAAAATCATCCCATTAGCTTATTCGTATCATGGTATTTCACAGAGAATTTTCTTCTAAATTTGCATTTTGATCTTATGTGTACGTTATGTGGAGGAAATACGCTCTATCTTTCAGTTATTACAATTAAGTGTCTTGGAATAAAAATATGTTTGGTACAAATTAAGCAGAAATATTCAAGAGTACATGATACTACCTCACTCAAATTGCCCGAAGAGAGAAAAGGAAAATCCTCCCCGTGTTACCTACTTTACCCAACCCACCATTCCCGTAGGACAGAGGGAGCACGTAGAAACGAGATTGTTGGTCGGGAATCCTGTCACTTTTCTGATGGTGTTCCCTCAATCTCTTTAGTAAGGCTTTTTTGAAGAATAGCATATCAAACACGTTGAAGTTTCATCAAATCTACTACATGATCTGTATATGATTTCACTTCTATATCAATTGCACTTCAAATAATATATGAATCTTGTATAATGTTCAAAGTAATGGGAAACCGTAGAATGTGGAATATTGTAATTTAAAGCAAAAGTCATCGAATACTACCCCACCTAGCCCGCCATTCCAGAATAATATCTACATTTTTATATTTACTCTCATTTCTATATTAATATACATCAAATTTTCTGAGTTTAAAACAGTGGTCGACGTTTTACAAAAAATTGATCCTATCTATAGCAATATATTATAACGGAAATATATTTAATGTTGATCCAGGTTGTGATACACATTTAATTAATCCTTCACGTCTTAATTTCTAAGAAAATCGCGACAAGAATATTTATATCTGCGTTCATAAAGCATTTGTTACATAACGCAGCAACAGAAATTATTTACGAGTAAAAATTCAATATTTTTAATCCGATATTGAATCAGGATTTGGGTTAAAAAACAGAGTTCTCCCCTGTGCATAGCACCACGCCATGAAAGCGTATAGGGGGTGTGTTCAATTTTGATTGCACAATATACATCCTTTTCCTACTCCATGAAAAATGTATCCCTCGTGACGTCATTTTCCGTCATGATCGTTTGTCAATCATCCAAACATATTGTAACATTTACATTCGGACATTTCGTGGAGAAAATATTTATCAGGGATTTCGTTAACAAAACTTATGTTGTCACAGTTCACATATATTTTGTGCCAATCTTGAACGCGGAATGCGTATTAAATGTTTCTAATTCAACATGCACTTATATTTCAGAATTGGTAGAATTTGTGATGTATAGAATCTATATTTAACCACGATCTGAACAAAGACATTTCTTGCTGCAATAACGAAACTACGCATTTTGTCTAAAAGAGAAGGAACTTAATATATTTCTAAAGACAATAAACGTTAAGGGTAAAATTAGAATACGTTTTTGGAACCAGTATGCTGAATTGTTTTGAAAACAACAGTCATTTCCCAGACAACCAAACACTTGACAACCTCTGCATTGTAGATTTCTGCACACTAGTGTTTGGATCTCTGAAATTATACATTCCTATATTTCAGAAGTGCACGTTTTCCAGATGGCGTCGAAATGGATTTGAATACTAAGAACTGAAGAAGAGAAAAGATGCTACGCTTTGAATAGTATTGATGTGAAGGTATATTTACTCATTAATTATTCGACAGATTAACTGAAACCTTCATCAGATATGTAAAGATCAGATGGAAAATGATGTGAAATTTAGAGTGGACAATATGTTGAGGATATACAATGGTCCTGGTACTAGAGAGAGAAATTCAATTTACAATCAATACGTGTACCTGAATAACAATTATGTGGTCATGTGAATTCTTCATTTGTAAAGAATTACTACCTGAATTTATAATAGGACAACTTTGATTATATTTTATGAAATTATTTTAGATTTTGTAAACGTTTAACGTATATTATTACGAAAATCATCCCATTAGCTTATTCGTATCATGGTATTTCACAGAGAATTTTCTTCTAAATTTGCATTTTGATATTATGTGTGCGTTATGTGGAGGAAATACGCTCTATCTTTCAGTTATTACAATTAAGTGTCTTGGAATAAAAATATGTTTCGTACAAATTAAGCAGAAATATTCAAGAGTACATGATACTACCTCACTCAAATTGCCCGAAGAGAGAAAAGGAAAATCCTCCCCGTGTTACCTACTTTACCCAACCCACCATTCCCGTAGGACAGATCGAGCACGTAGAAACGAGATTGTTGGTCGGGAATCCTGTCACTTTTCTGATGGTGTTCCCTCAATCTCTTTAGTAAGGCTTTTTTGAAGAATAGCATATCAAACACGTTGAAGTTTCATCAAATCTACTACATGATCTGTATATGATTTCACTTCTATATCAATTGCACTTCAAATAATATATGAATCTTGTATAATGTTCAAAGTAATGGGAAACCGTAGAATGTGGAATATTGTAATTGAAAGCAAAAGTCATCGAATACTACCCCACCTAGCCCGCCATTCCAGAATAATATCTACATTTTTATATTTACTCTCATTTCTATATTAATATACATCAAATTTTTTGAGTTTAAAACAGTGGTCGACGTTTTACAAAAAATTGATCCTATCTATAGCAATATATTATAACGGAAATATATTTAATGTTGATCCCGGTTGTGATACACATTTAATTAATCCTTCACGTCTTAATTTCTAAGAAAATCGCGACAAGAATATTTATATCTGCGTTCATAAAGCATTTGTTACATAACGCAGCAACAGAAATTATTTACGAGTAAAAATTCAATATTTTTAATCCGATATTGAATCAGGATTTGGGTTAAAAAAAAGAGTTCTCCCCTGTGCATAGCACCACGCCATGAAAGCGTATAGGGGGTGTGTTCAATTTTGATTGCACAATATACATCCTTTTCCTACTCCATGAAAAATGTATCCCTCGTGACGTCATTTTCCGTCATGATCGTTTGTCAATCATCCAAACATATTGTAACATTTACATTCGGACATTTCGTGGAGAAAATATTTATCAGGGATTTCGTTAACAAAACTTATGTTGTCACAGTTCACATATATTTTGTGCCAATCTTGAACGCGGAATGCGTATTAAATGTTTCTAATTCAACATGCACTTATATTTCAGAATTGGTAGAATTTGTGATGTATAGAATCTATATTTAACCACGATCTGAACAAAGACATTTCTTGCTGCAATAACGAAACTACGCATTTTGTCTAAAAGAGAAGGAACTTAATATATTTCTAAAGACAATAAACGTTAAGGGTAAAATTAGAATACTTTTTTGGAACCAGTATGCTGAATTGTTTTGAAAACAACAGTCATTTCCCAGACAACCAAACACTTGACAACCTCTGCATTGTAAATTTCTGCACACTAGTGTTTGGATCTCTGAAATTATACATTCCTATATTTCAGAAGTGCACGTTTTCCAGATGGCGTCGAAATGGATTTGAATACTAAGAACTGAAGAAGAGAAAAGATGCTATGCTTTGAATAGTATTGATGTGAAGGTATATTTACTCATTAATTATTCGACAGATTAACTGAAACCTTCATCAGATATGTAAAGATCAGATGGAAAATGATGTGAAATTTAGAGTGGACAATATGTTGAGGATATACAATGGTCCTGGTACTAGAGAGAGAAATTCAATTTACAATCAATACGTGTACCTGAATAACAATTATGTGGTCATGTGAATTCTTCATTTGTAAAGAATTACTACCTGAATTTATAATAGGACAACTTTGATTATATTTTATGAAATTATTTTAGATTTTGTAAACGTTTAACGTATATTATTACGAAAATCATCCCATTAGCTTATTCGTATCATGGTATTTCACAGAGAATTTTCTTCTAAATTTGCATTTTGATCTTATGTGTGCGTTATGTGGAGGAAATACGCTCTATCTTTCAGTTATTACAATTAAGTGTCTTGGAATAAAAATATGTTTGGTACAAATTAAGCAGAAATATTCAAGAGTACATGATACTACCTCACTCAAATTGCCCGAAGAGAGAAAAGGAAAATCCTCCCCGTGTTACCTACTTTACCCAACCCACCATTCCCGTAGGACAGAGGGAGCACGTAGAAACGAGATTGTTGGTCGGGAATCCTGTCACTTTTCTGATGGTGTTCCCTCAATCTCTTTAGTAAGGCTTTTTTGAAGAATAGCATATCAAACACGTTGAAGTTTCATCAAATCTACTACATGATCTGTATATGATTTCACTTCTATATCAATTGCACTTCAAATAATATATGAATCTTGTATAATGTTCAAAGTAATGGGAAACCGTAGAATGTGGAATATTGTAATTGAAAGCAAAAGTCATCGAATACTACCCCACCTAGCCCGCCATTCCAGAATAATATCTACATTTTTATATTTACTCTCATTTCTATATTAATATACATCAAATTTTTTGAGTTTAAAACAGTGGTCGACGTTTTACAAAAAATTGATCCTATCTATAGCAATATATTATAACGGAAATATATTTAATGTTGATCCTGGTTATGATACACATTTAATTAATCCTTCACGTCTTAATTTCTAAGAAAATCGCGACAAGAATATTTAGATTTGCGTTCATAAAGCATTTGTTACGTAACGCAGCAACAGAAATTTTTTACGAGTAAAAATTCAATATTTTTAATCCGATATTGAATCAGGATTTGGGTTAAAAAACAGAGTTCTCCCCTGTGCATAGCACCACGCCATGAAAGCGTATAGGGGGTGTGTTCAATTTTGATTGCACAATATACATCCTTTTCCTACTCCATGAAAAATGTATCCCTCGTGACGTCATTTTCCGTCATGATCGTTTGTCAATCATCCAAACATATTGTAACATTTACATTCGGACATTTCGTGGAGAAAATATTTATCAGGGATTTCGTTAACAAAACTTATGTTGTCAAAGTTCACATATATTTTGTGCCAATCTTGAACGCGGAATGCGTATTAAATGTTTCTAATTCAACATGCACTTATATTTCAGAATTGGTAGAATTTATGATGTATAGAATCTATATTTAACCACGATCTGAACAAAGACATTTCTTGCTGCAATAACGAAACTACGCATTTTGTCTAAAAGAGAAGGAACTTAATATATTTCTAAAGACAATAAACGTTAAGGGTAAAATTAGAATACGTTTTTGGAACCAGTATGCTGAATTGTTTTGAAAACAACAGTCATTTCCCAGACAACCAAACACTTGACAACCTCTGCATTGTAGATTTCTGCACACTAGTGTTTGGATCTCTGAAATTATACATTCCTATATTTCAGAAGTGCACGTTTTCCAGATGGCGTCGAAATGGATTTGAATACTAAGAACTGAAGATGAGAAAAGATGCTACGCTTTGAATAGTATTGATGTGAAGGTATATTTACTCATTAATTATTCGACAGATTAACTGAAACCTTCATCAGATATGTAAAGATCAGATGGAAAATGATGTGAAATATAGAGTGGACAATATGTTGAGGATATACAATGGTCCTGGTACTAGAGAGAGAAATTCAATTTACAATCAATACGTGTACCTGAATAACAATTATGTGGTCATGTGAATTCTTCATTTGTAAAGAATTACTACCTGAATTTATAATAGGACAACTTTGATTATATTTTATGAAATTATTTTAGATTTTGTAAAGGTTTAACGTATATTATTACGAAAATCATCCCATTAGCTTATTCGTATCATGGTATTTCACAGAGAATTTTCTTCTAAATTTGCATTTTGATCTTATGTGTGCGTTATGTGGAGGAAATACGCTCTATCTTTCAGTTATTACAATTAAGTGTCTTGGAATAAAAATATGTTTGGTACAATTTAAGCAGAAATATCCAAGAGTACATGATACTACCTCACTCAAATTGCCCGAAGAGAGAAAAGGAAAATCCTCCCCGTGTTACCTACTTTACTCAACCCACCATTCCCGTAGGACAGAGGGAGCACGTAGAAACGAGATTGTTGGTCGGGAATCCTGTCACTTTTCTGATGGTGTTCCCTCAATCTCTTTAGTAAGGCTTTTTTGAAGAATAGCATATCAAACACGTTGAAGTTTCATCAAATCTACTACATGATCTATATATGATTTCACTTCTATATCAATTGCACTTCAAATAATATATGAATCTTGTATAATGTTCAAAGTAATGGGAAACCGTAGAATGTGGAATATTGTAATTGAAAGCAAAAGTCATCGAATACTACCCCACCTAGCCCGCCATTCCAGAATAATATCTACATTTTTATATTTACTCTCATTTCTATATTAATATACATCAAATTTTTTGAGTTTAAAACAGTGGTCGACGTTTTACAAAAAATTGATCCTATCTATAGCAATATATTATAACGGAAATATATTTAATGTTGATCCTGGTTATGATACACATTTAATTAATCCTTCACGTCTTAATTTCTAAGAAAATCGCGACAAGAATATTTATATCTGCGTTCATAAAGCATTTGTTACGTAACGCAGCAACAGAAATTTTTTACGAGTAAAAATTCAATATTTTTAATCCGATATTGAATCAGGATTTGGGTTAAAAAACAGAGTTCTCCCCTGTGCATTGCACCACGCCATGAAAGCGTATAGGGGGTGTGTTCAATTTTGATTGCACAATATACTACCTTTTCCTACTCCATGAAAAATGTATCCCTCGTGACGTCATTTTCCGTCATGATCGTTTGTCAATCATCCAAACATATTGTAACATTTACATTCGGACATTTCGTGGAGAAAATATTTATCAGGGATTTCGTTAACAAAACTTATGTTGTCACAGTTCACATATATTTTGTGCCAATCTTGAACGCGGAATGCGTATTAAATGTTTCTAATTCAACATGCACTTATATTTCAGAATTGGTAGAATTTATGATGTATAGAATCTATATTTAACCACGATCTGAACAAAGACATTTCTTGCTGCAATAACGAAACTACGCATTTTGTCTAAAAGAGAAGGAACTTAATATATTTCTAAAGACAATAAACGTTAAGGGTAAAATTAGAATACGTTTTTGGAACCAGTATGCTGAATTGTTTTGAAAACAACAGTCATTTCCCAGACAACCAAACACTTGACAACCTCTGCATTGTAGATTTCTGCACACTTGTGTTTGGATCTCTGAAATTATACATTCCTATATTTCAGAAGTGCACGTTTTCCAGATGGCGTCGAAATGGATTTGAATACTAAGAACTGAAGATGAGAAAAGATGCTACGCTTTGAATAGTATTGATGTGAAGGTATATTTATTTATTAATTATTCGACAGATTAACTGAAACCTTCATCAGATATGTAAAGATCAGATGGAAAATGATGTGAAATATAGAGTGGACAATATGTTGAGGATATACAATGGTCCTGGTACTAGAGAGAGAAATTCAATTTACAATCAATACGTGTACCTGAATAACAATTATGTGGTCATGTGAATTCTTCATTTGTAAAGAATTACTACCTGAATTTATAATAGGACAACTTTGATTATATTTTATGAAATTATTTTAGATTTTGTAAAGGTTTAACGTATATTATTACGAAAATCATCCCATTAGCTTATTCGTATCATGGTATTTCACAGAGAATTTTCTTCTAAATTTGCATTTTGATCTTATGTGTGCGTTATGTGGAGGAAATACGCTCTATCTTTCAGTTATTACAATTAAGTGTCTTGGAATAAAAATATGTTTGGTACAAATTAAGCAGAAATATCCAAGAGTACATGATACTACCTCACTCAAATTGCCCGAAGAGAGAAAAGGAAAATCCTCCCCGTGTTACCTACTTTACCCAACCCACCATTCCCGTAGGACAGAGGGAGCACGTAGAAACGAGATTGTTGGTCGGGAATCCTGTCACTTTCTGATGGTGTTCCCTCAATCTCTTTAGTAAGGCTTTTTTGAAGAATAGCATATCAAACACGTTGAAGTTTCATCAAATCTACTACATGATCTGTATATGATTTCACTTCTATATCAATTGCACTTCAAATAATATATGAATCTTGTATAATGTTCAAAGTAATGGGAAACCGTAGAATGTGGAATATTGTAATTGAAAGCAAAAGTCATCGAATACTACCCCACCTAGCCCGCCATTCCAGAATAATATCTACATTTTTATATTTACTCTCATTTCTATATTAATATACATCAAATTTTTTGAGTTTAAAACAGTGGTCGACGTTTTACCAAAAATTGATCCTATCTATAGCAATATATTATAACGGAAATATATTTAATGTTGATCCTGGTTATGATACACATTTAATTAATCCTTCACGTCTTAATTTCTAAGAAAATCGCGACAAGAATATTTAGATTTGCGTTCATAAAGCATTTGTTACGTAACGCAGCAACAGAAATTTTTTACGAGTAAAAATTCAATATTTTTAATCCGATATTGAATCAGGATTTGGGTTAAAAAACAGAGTTCTCCCCTGTGCATAGCACCACGCCATGAAAGCGTATAGGGGGTGTGTTCAATTTTGATTGCACAATATACATCCTTTTCCTACTCCATGAAAAATGTATCCCTCGTGACGTCATTTTCCGTCATGATCGTTTGTCAATCATCCAAACATATTGTAACATTTACATTCGGACATTTCGTGGAGAAAATATTTATCAGGGATTTCGTTAACAAAACTTATGTTGTCACAGTTCACATATATTTTGTGCCAATCTTGAACGCGGAATGCGTATTAAATGTTTCTAATTCAACATGCACTTATATTTCAGAATTGGTAGAATTTGTGATGTATAGAATCTATATTTAACCACGATCTGAACAAAGACATTTCTTGCTGCAATAACGAAACTACGCATTTTGTCTAAAAGAGAAGGAACTTAATATATTTCTAAAGACAATAAACGTTAAGGGTAAAATTAGAATACTTTTTTGGAACCAGTATGCTGAATTGTTTTGAAAACAACAGTCATTTCCCAGACAACCAAACACTTGACAACCTCTGCATTGTAAATTTCTGCACACTAGTGTTTGGATCTCTGAAATTATACATTCCTATATTTCAGAAGTGCACGTTTTCCAGATGGCGTCGAAATGGATTTGAATACTAAGAACTGAAGAAGAGAAAAGATGCTATGCTTTGAATAGTATTGATGTGAAGGTATATTTACTCATTAATTATTCGACAGATTAACTGAAACCTTCATCAGATATGTAAAGATCAGATGGAAAATGATGTGAAATATAGAGTGGACAATATGTTGAGGATATACAATGGTCCTGGTACTAGAGAGAGAAATTCAATTTACAATCAATACGTGTACCTGAATAACAATTATGTGGTCATGTGAATTCTTCATTTGTAAAGAATTACTACCTGAATTTATAATAGGACAACTTTGATTATATTTTATGAAATTATTTTAGATTTTGTAAACGTTTAACGTATATTATTACGAAAATCATCCCATTAGCTTATTCGTATCATGGTATTTCACAGAGAATTTTCTTCTAAATTTGCATTTTGATCTTATGTGTGCGTTATGTGGAGGAAATACGCTCTATCTTTCAGTTATTACAATTAAGTGTCTTGGAATAAAAATATGTTTGGTACAAATTAAGCAGAAATATTCAAGAGTACATGATACTACCTCACTCAAATTGCCCGAAGAGAGAAAAGGAAAATCCTCCCCGTGTTACCTACTTTACCCAACCCACCATTCCCGTAGGACAGAGGGAGCACGTAGAAACGAGATTGTTGGTCGGGAATCCTGTCACTTTTCTGATGGTGTTCCCTCAATCTCTTTAGTAAGGCTTTTTTGAAGAATAGCATATCAAACACGTTGAAGTTTCATCAAATCTACTACATGATCTGTATATGATTTCACTTCTATATCAATTGCACTTCAAATAATATATGAATCTTGTATAATGTTCAAAGTAATGGGAAACCGTAGAATGTGGAATATTGTAATTGAAAGCAAAAGTCATCGAATACTACCCCACCTAGCCCGCCATTCCAGAATAATATCTACATTTTTATATTTACTCTCATTTCTATATTAATATACATCAAATTTTTTGAGTTTAAAACAGTGGTCGACGTTTTACAAAAAATTGATCCTATCTATAGCAATATATTATAACGGAAATATATTTAATGTTGATCCTGGTTATGATACACATTTAATTAATCCTTCACGTCTTAATTTCTAAGAAAATCGCGACAAGAATATTTAGATTTGCGTTCATAAAGCATTTGTTACGTAACGCAGCAACAGAAATTTTTTACGAGTAAAAATTCAATATTTTTAATCCGATATTGAATCAGGATTTGGGTTAAAAAACAGAGTTCTCCCCTGTGCATAGCACCACGCCATGAAAGCGTATAGGGGGTGTGTTCAATTTTGATTGCACAATATACATCCTTTTCCTACTCCATGAAAAATGTATCCCTCGTGACGTCATTTTCCGTCATGATCGTTTGTCAATCATCCAAACATATTGTAACATTTACATTCGGACATTTCGTGGAGAAAATATTTATCAGGGATTTCGTTAACAAAACTTATGTTGTCACAGTTCACATATATTTTGTGCCAATCTTGAACGCGGAATGCGTATTAAATGTTTCTAATTCAACATGCACTTATATTTCAGAATTGGTAGAATTTGTGATGTATAGAATCTATATTTAACCACGATCTGAACAAAGACATTTCTTGCTGCAATAACGAAACTACGCATTTTGTCTAAAAGAGAAGGAACTTAATATATTTCTAAAGACAATAAACGTTAAGGGTAAAATTAGAATACGTTTTTGGAACCAGTATGCTGAATTGTTTTGAAAACAACAGTCATTTCCCAGACAACCAAACACTTGACAACCTCTGCATTGTAGATTTCTGCACACTAGTGTTTGGATCTCTGAAATTATACATTCCTATATTTCAGAAGTGCACGTTTTCCAGATGGCGTCGAAATGGATTTGAATACTAAGAACTGAAGATGAGAAAAGATGCTACGCTTTGAATAGTATTGATGTGAAGGTATATTTACTCATTAATTATTCGACAGATTAACTGAAACCTTCATCAGATATGTAAAGATCAGATGGAAAATGATGTGAAATATAGAGTGGACAATATGTTGAGGATATACAATGGTCCTGGTACTAGAGAGAGAAATTCAATTTACAATCAATACGTGTACCTGAATAACAATTATGTGGTCATGTGAATTCTTCATTTGTAAAGAATTACTACCTGAATTTATAATAGGACAACTTTGATTATATTTTATGAAATTATTTTAGATTTTGTAAAGGTTTAACGTATATTATTACGAAAATCATCCCATTAGCTTATTCGTATCATGGTATTTCACAGAGAATTTTCTTCTAAATTTGCATTTTGATCTTATGTGTGCGTTATGTGGAGGAAATACGCTCTATCTTTCAGTTATTACAATTAAGTGTCTTGGAATAAAAATATGTTTGGTACAAATTAAGCAGAAATATCCAAGAGTACATGATACTACCTCACTCAAATTGCCCGAAGAGAGAAAAGGAAAATCCTCCCCGTGTTACCTACTTTACTCAACCCACCATTCCCGTAGGACAGAGGGAGCACGTAGAAACGAGATTGTTGGTCGGGAATCCTGTCACTTTTCTGATGGTGTTCCCTCAATCTCTTTAGTAAGGCTTTTTTGAAGAATAGCATATCAAACACGTTGAAGTTTCATCAAATCTACTACATGATCTATATATGATTTCACTTCTATATCAATTGCACTTCAAATAATATATGAATCTTGTATAATGTTCAAAGTAATGGGAAACCGTAGAATGTGGAATATTGTAATTGAAAGCAAAAGTCATCGAATACTACCCCACCTAGCCCGCCATTCCAGAATAATATCTACATTTTTATATTTACTCTCATTTCTATATTAATATACATCAAATTTTTTGAGTTTAAAACAGTGGTCGACGTTTTACAAAAAATTGATCCTATCTATAACAATATATTATAACGGAAATATATTTAATGTTGATCCTGGTTATGATACACATTTAATTAATCCTTCACGTCTTAATTTCTAAGAAAATCGCGACAAGAATATTTAGATTTGCGTTCATAAAGCATTTGTTACGTAACGCAGCAACAGAAATTTTTTACGAGTAAAAATTCAATATTTTTAATCCGATATTGAATCAGGATTTGGGTTAAAAAACAGAGTTCTCCCCTGTGCATTGCACCACGCCATGAAAGCGTATAGGGGGTGTGTTCAATTTTGATTGCACAATATACTACCTTTTCCTACTCCATGAAAAATGTATCCCTCGTGACGTCATTTTCCGTCATGATCGTTTGTCAATCATCCAAACATATTGTAACATTTACATTCGGACATTTCGTGGAGAAAATATTTATCAGGGATTTCGTTAACAAAACTTATGTTGTCACAGTTCACATATATTTTGTGCCAATCTTGAACGCGGAATGCGTATTAAATGTTTCTAATTCAACATGCACTTATATTTCAGAATTGGTAGAATTTATGATGTATAGAATCTATATTTAACCACGATCTGAACAAAGACATTTCTTGCTGCAATAACGAAACTACGCATTTTGTCTAAAAGAGAAGGAACTTAATATATTTCTAAAGACAATAAACGTTAAGGGTAAAATTAGAATACGTTTTTGGAACCAGTATGCTGAATTGTTTTGAAAACAACAGTCATTTCCCAGACAACCAAACACTTGACAACCTCTGCATTGTAGATTTCTGCACACTTGTGTTTGGATCTCTGAAATTATACATTCCTATATTTCAGAAGTGCACGTTTTCCAGATGGCGTCGAAATGGATTTGAATACTAAGAACTGAAGATGAGAAAAGATGCTACGCTTTGAATAGTATTGATGTGAAGGTATATTTACTTATTAATTATTCGACAGATTAACTGAAACCTTCATCAGATATGTAAAGATCAGATGGAAAATGATGTGAAATATAGAGTGGACAATATGTTGAGGATATACAATGGTCCTGGTACTAGAGAGAGAAATTCAATTTACAATCAATACGTGTACCTGAATAACAATTATGTGGTCATGTGAATTCTTCATTTGTAAAGAATTACTACCTGAATTTATAATAGGACAACTTTGATTATATTTTATGAAATTATTTTAGATTTTGTAAAGGTTTAACGTATATTATTACGAAAATCATCCCATTAGCTTATTCGTATCATGGTATTTCACAGAGAATTTTCTTCTAAATTTGCATTTTGATCTTATGTGTGCGTTATGTGGAGGAAATACGCTCTATCTTTCAGTTATTACAATTAAGTGTCTTGGAATAAAAATATGTTTGGTACAAATTAAGCAGAAATATCCAAGAGTACATGATACTACCTCACTCAAATTGCCCGAAGAGAGAAAAGGAAAATCCTCCCCGTGTTACCTACTTTACCCAACCCACCATTCCCGTAGGACAGAGGGAGCACGTAGAAACGAGATTGTTGGTCGGGAATCCTGTCACTTTCTGATGGTGTTCCCTCAATCTCTTTAGTAAGGCTTTTTTGAAGAATAGCATATCAAACACGTTGAAGTTTCATCAAATCTACTACATGATCTGTATATGATTTCACTTCTATATCAATTGCACTTCAAATAATATATGAATCTTGTATAATGTTCAAAGTAATGGGAAACCGTAGAATGTGGAATATTGTAATTGAAAGCAAAAGTCATCGAATACTACCCCACCTAGCCCGCCATTCCAGAATAATATCTACATTTTTATATTTACTCTCATTTCTATATTAATATACATCAAATTTTTTGAGTTTAAAACAGTGGTCGACGTTTTACCAAAAATTGATCCTATCTATAGCAATATATTATAACGGAAATATATTTAATGTTGATCCTGGTTATGATACACATTTAATTAATCCTTCACGTCTTAATTTCTAAGAAAATCGCGACAAGAATATTTAGATTTGCGTTCATAAAGCATTTGTTACGTAACGCAGCAACAGAAATTTTTTACGAGTAAAAATTCAATATTTTTAATCCGATATTGAATCAGGATTTGGGTTAAAAAACAGAGTTCTCCCCTGTGCATAGCACCACGCCATGAAAGCGTATAGGGGGTGTGTTCAATTTTGATTGCACAATATACATCCTTTTCCTACTCCATGAAAAATGTATCCCTCGTGACGTCATTTTCCGTCATGATCGTTTGTCAATAATCCAAACATATTGTAACATTTACATTCGGACATTTCGTGGAGAAAATATTTATCAGGGATTTCGTTAACAAAACTTATGTTGTCACAGTTCACATATATTTTGTGCCAATCTTGAACGCGGAATGCGTATTAAATGTTTCTAATTCAACATGCACTTATATTTCAGAATTGGTAGAATTAGTGATGTATAGAATCTATATTTAACCACGATCTGAACAAAGACATTTCTTGCTGCAATAACGAAACTACGCATTTTGTCTAAAAGAGAAGGAACTTAATATATTTCTAAAGACAATAAACGTTAAGGGTAAAATTAGAATACGTTTTTGGAACCAGTATGCTGAATTGTTTTGAAAACAACAGTCATTTCCCAGACAACCAAACACTTGACAACCTCTGCATTGTAGATTTCTGCACACTAGTGTTTGGATCTCTGAAATTATACATTCCTATATTTCAGAAGTGCACGTTTTCCAGATGGCGTCGAAATGGATTTGAATACTAAGAACTGAAGAAGAGAAAAGATGCTATGCTTTGAATAGTATTGATGTGAAGGTATATTTACTCATTAATTATTCGACAGATTAACTGAAACCTTCATCAGATATGTAAAGATCAGATGGAAAATGATGAGAAATATAGAGTGGACAATATGTTGAGGATATACAATGGTCCTGGTACTAGAGAGAGAAATTCAATTTACAATCAATACGTGTACCTGAATAACAATTATGTGGTCATGTGAATTCTTCATTTGTAAAGAATTACTACCTGAATTTATAATAGGACAACTTTGATTATATTTTATGAAATTATTTTAGATTTTGTAAACGTTTAACGTATATTATTACGAAAATCATCCCATTAGCTTATTCGTATCATGGTATTTCACAGAGAATTTTCTTCTAAATTTGCATTTTGATCTTATGTGTGCGTTATGTGGAGTAGATACGCTCTATCTTTCAGTTATTACAATTAAGTGTCTTGGAATAAAAATATGTTTGGTACAAATTAAGCAGAAATATTCAAGAGTACATGATACTACCTCACTCAAATTGCCCGAAGAGAGAAAAGGAAAATCCTCCCCGTGTTACCTACTTTACCCAACCCACCATTCCCGTAGGACAGAGGGAGCACGTAGAAACGAGATTGTTGGTCGGGAATCCTGTCACTTTTCTGATGGTGTTCCCTCAATCTCTTTAGTAAGGCTTTTTTGAAGAATAGCATATCAAACACGTTGAAGTTTCATCAAATCTACTACATGATCTGTATATGATTTCACTTCTATATCAATTGCACTTCAAATAATATATGAATCTTGTATAATGTTCAAAGTAATGGGAAACCGTAGAATGTGGAATATTGTAATTGAAAGCAAAAGTCATCGAATACTACCCCACCTAGCCCGCCATTCCAGAATAATATCTACATTTTTATATTTACTCTCATTTCTATATTAATATACATCAAATTTTTTGAGTTTAAAACAGTGGTCGACGTTTTACAAAAAATTGATCCTATCTATAGCAATATATTATAAGGGAAATATATTTAATGTTGATCCTGGTTATGATACACATTTAATTAATCCTTCACGTCTTAATTTCTAAGAAAATCGCGACAAGAATATTTATATCTGCGTTCATAAAGCATTTGTTACATAACGCAGCAACAGAAATTTTTTACGAGTAAAAATTCAATATTTTTAATCCGATATTGAATCAGGATTTGGGTTAAAAAACAGAGTTCTCCCCTGTGCATAGCACCACGCCATAAAAGCGTGTAGGGGGTGTGTTCAATTTTGATTGCACAATATACATCCTTTTCCTACTCCATGAAAAATGTATCCCTCGTGACGTCATTTTCCGTCATGATCGTTTGTCAATCATCCAAACATATTGTAACATTTACATTCGGACATTTCGTGGAGAAAATATTTATCAGGGATTTCGTTAACAAAACTTATGTTGTCACAGTTCACATATATTTTGTGCCAATCTTGAACGCGGAACGCGTATTAAATGTTTCTAATTCAACATGCACTTATATTTCAGAATTGGTAGAATTTGTGATGTATAGAATCTATATTTAACCACGATCTGAACAAAGACATTTCTTGCTGCAATAACGAAACTACGCATTTTGTCTAAAAGAGAAGGAACTTAATATATTTCTAAAGACAATAAACGTTAAGGGTAAAATTAGAATACGTTTTTGGAACCAGTATGCTGAATTGTTTTGAAAACAACAGTCATTTCCCAGACAACCAAACACTTGACAACCTCTGCATTGTAGATTTCTGCACACTAGTGTTTGGATCTCTGAAATTATACATTCCTATATTTCAGAAGTGCACGTTTTCCAGATGGCGTCGAAATGGATTTGAATACTAAGAACTGAAGAAGAGAAAAGATGCTATGCTTTGAATAGTATTGATGTGAAGGTATATTTACTCATTAATTATTCGACAGATTAACTGAAACCTTCATCAGATATGTAAAGATCAGATGGAAAATGATGTGAAATATAGAGTGGACAATATGTTGAGGATATACAATGGTCCTGGTACTAGAGAGAGAAATTCAATTTACAATCAATAATTGTACCTGAATAACAATTATGTGGTCATGTGAATTCTTCATTTGTAAAGAATTACTATTTGAATTTATAATAGGACAACTTTGATTATATTTTATGTAATTATTTTAGATTTTGTAAACGTTTAACGTATATTATTACGAAAATCATCCCATTAGCTTATTCGTATCATGGTATTTCACAGAGAATTTTCTTCTAAATTTGCATTTTGATCTTATGTGTGCGTTATGTGGAGGAAATACGCTCTATCTTTCAGTTATTACAATTAAGTGTCTTGGAATAAAAATATGTTTGGTACAAATTAAGCAGAAATATTCAAGAGTACATAATACTACCTCACTCAAATTGCCCGAAGAGAGAAAAGGAAAATCCTCCCCGTGTTACCTACTTTACCCAACCCACCATTCCCGTAGGACAGAGGGAGCACGTAGAAACGAGATTGTTGGTCGGGAATCCTGTCACTTTTCTGATGGTGATTCCTCAATCTCTTTAGTAAGGCTTTTTGAAGAATAGCATATCAAACACGTTGAAGTTTCATCAAATCTACTACATGATCTGTATATGATTTCACTTCTATATCAATTGCACTTCAAATAAAATATGAATCTTGTATAATGTTCAAAGTAATGGGAAACCGTAGAATGTGGAATATTGTAATTGAAAGCAAAAGTCATCGAATACTACCCCACCTAGCCCGCCATTCCAGAATAATATCTACATTTTTATATTTACTCTCATTTCTATATTAATATACATCAAATTTTTTGAGTTTAAAACAGTGGTCGACGTTTTA
Organism: Lepisma saccharinum; assembly: GCF_977018435.1. Lineage (NCBI taxonomy): Eukaryota > Metazoa > Arthropoda > Insecta > Zygentoma > Lepismatidae > Lepisma > Lepisma saccharinum. The sequence goes on from NC_139234.1 coordinate 39,089,658, forward strand.
CAAAAAAATGATCCTATCTATAGCAATATATTATAACGGAAATATATTTAATGTTGATCCTGGTTATGATACACATTTAATTAATCCTTCACGTCTTAATTTCTAAGAAAATCGCGACAAGAATATTTATATCTGCGTTCATAAAGCATTTGTTACATAAAGCAGCAACAGAAATTTTTTACGAGTAAAAATTCAATATTTTTAATCCGATATTGAATCAGGATTTGGGTTAAAAAACAGAGTTCTCCCCTGTGCATAGCACCACGCCATGAAAGCGTATAGGGGGTGTGTTCAATTTTGATTGCACAATATACATGCTTTTCCTACTCCATGAAAAATGTATCCCTCGTGACGTCATTTTCCGTCATGATCGTTTGTCAATCATCCAAACATATTGTAACATTTACATTCGGACATTTCGTGGAGAAAATATTTATCAGGGATTTCGTTAACAAAACTTATGTTGTCACAGTTCACATATATTTTGTGCCAATCTTGAACGCGGAATGCGTATGAAATGTTTCTAATTCAACATGCACTTATATTTCAGAATTGGTAGAATTTGTGATGTATAGAATCTATATTTAACCACGATCTGAACAAAGACATTTCTTGCTGCAATAACGAAACTACGCATTTTGTCTAAAAGAGAAGGAACCTAATATATTTCTAAAGACAATAAACGTTAAGGGTAAAATTAGAATACGTTTTTGGAACCAGTATGCTGAATTGTTTTGAAAACAACAGTCATTTACCAGACAACCAAACACTTGACAACCTCTGCATTTTAGATTTCTGCACACTAGTGTTTGGATCTCTGAAATTATACATTCCTATATTTCAGAAGTGCACGTTTTCCAGATGGCGTCGAAATGGATTTGAATACTAAGAACTGAAGAAGAGAAAAGATGCTATGCTTTGAATAGTATTGATGTGAAGGTATATTTACTCATTAATTATTCGACAGATTAACTGAAACCTTCATCAGATATGTAAAGATCAGATGGAAAATGATGTGAAATATAGAGTGGACAATATGTTGAGGATATACAATGGTCCTGGTACTAGAGAGAGAAATTCAATTTACAATCAATACGTGTACCTGAATAACAATTATGTGGTCATGTGAATTCTTCATTTGTAAAGAATTACTACCTGAATTTATAATAGGACAACTTTGATTATATTTTATGAAATTATTTTAGATTTTGTAAACGTTTAACGTATATTATTACGAAAATCATCCCATTAGCTTATTCGTATCATGGTATTTCACAGAGAATTTTCTTCTAAATTTGCATTTTGATCTTATGTGTGCGTTATGTGGAGGAAATACGCTCTATCTTTCAGTTATTACAATTAAGTGTCTTGGAATAAAAATATGTTTGGTACAAATTAAGCAGAAATATTCAAGAGTACATGATACTACCTCACTCAAATTGCCCGAAGAGAGAAAAGGAAAATCCTCCCCGTGTTACCTACTTTACCCAACCCACCATTCCCGTAGGACAGAGGGAGCACGTAGAAACGAGATTGTTGGTCGGGAATCCTGTCACTTTTCTGATGGTGATTCCTCAATCTCTTTAGTAAGGCTTTTTGAAGAATAGCATATCAAACACGTTGAAGTTTCATCAAATCTACTACATGATCTGTATATGATTTCACTTCTATATCAATTGCACTTCAAATAAAATATGAATCTTGTATAATGTTCAAAGTAATGGGAAACCGTAGAATGTGGAATATTGTAATTGAAAGCAAAAGTCATCGAATACTACCCCACCTAGCCCGCCATTCCAGAATAATATCTACATTTTTATATTTACTCTCATTTCTATATTAATATACATCAAATTTTTTGAGTTTAAAACAGTGGTCGACGTTTTACAAAAAAATGATCCTATCTATAGCAATATATTATAAGGGAAATATATTTAATGTTGATCCTGGTTATGATACACATTTAATTAATCCTTCACGTCTTAATTTCTAAGAAAATCGCGACAAGAATATTTATATCTGCGTTCATAAAGCATTTGTTACATAAAGCAGCAACAGAAATTTTTTACGAGTAAAAATTCAATATTTTTAATCCGATATTGAATCAGGATTTGGGTTAAAAAACAGAGTTCTCCCCTGTGCATAGCACCACGCCATGAAAGCGTATAGGGGGTGTGTTCAATTTTGATTGCACAATATACATGCTTTTCCTACTCCATGAAAAATGTATCCCTCGTGACGTCATTTTCCGTCATGATCGTTTGTCAATCATCCAAACATATTGTAACATTTACATTCGGACATTTCGTGGAGAAAATATTTATCAGGGATTTCGTTAACAAAACTTATGTTGTCACAGTTCACATATATTTTGTGCCAATCTTGAACGCGGAATGCGTATTAAATGTTTCTAATTCAACATGCACTTATATTTCAGAATTGGTAGAATTTGTGATGTATAGAATCTATATTTAACCACGATCTGAACAAAGACATTTCTTGCTGCAATAACGAAACTACGCATTTTGTCTAAAAGAGAAGGAACCTAATATATTTCTAAAGACAATAAACGTTAAGGGTAAAATTAGAATACGTTTTTGGAACCAGTATGCTGAATTGTTTTGAAAACAACAGTCATTTACCAGACAACCAAACACTTGACAACCTCTGCATTGTAGATTTCTGCACACTAGTGTTTGGATCTCTGAAATTATACATTCCTATATTTCAGAAGTGCACGTTTTCCAGATGGCGTCGAAATGGATTTGAATACTAAGAACTGAAGAAGAGAAAAGATGCTATGCTTTGAATAGTATTGATGTGAAGGTATATTTACTCATTAATTATTCGACAGATTAACTGAAACCTTCATCAGATATGTAAAGATCAGATGGAAAATGATGTGAAATATAGAGTGGACAATATGTTGAGGATATACAATGGTCCTGGTACTAGAGAGAGAAATTCAATTTACAATCAATACGTGTACCTGAATAACAATTATGTGGTCATGTGAATTCTTCATTTGTAAAGAATTACTACCTGAATTTATAATAGGACAACTTTGATTATATTTTATGAAATTATTTTAGATTTTGTAAACGTTTAACGTATATTATTACGAAAATCATCCCATTAGCTTATTCGTATCATGGTATTTCACAGAGAATTTTCTTCTAAATTTGCATTTTGATCTTATGTGTGCGTTATGTGGAGGAAATACGCTCTATCTTTCAGTTATTACAATTAAGTGTCTAGGAATAAAAATATGTTTGGTACAAATTAAGCAGAAATATTCAAGAGTACATGATACTACCTCACTCAAATTGCCCGAAGAGAGAAAAGGAAAATCCTCCCCGTGTTACCTACTTTACCCAACCCACCATTCCCGTAGGACAGAGGGAGCACGTAGAAACGAAATTGTTGGTCGGGAATCCTGTCACTTTTCTGATGGTGTTCCCTCAATCTCTTTAGTAAGGCTTTTTTGAAGAATAGCATATCAAACACGTTGAAGTTTCATCAAATCTACTACATGATCTGTATATGATTTCACTTCTATATCAATTGCACTTCAAATAATATATGAATCTTGTATAATGTTCAAAGTAATGGGAAACCGTAGAATGTGGAATATTGTAATTGAAAGCAAAAGTCATCGAATACTACCCCACCTAGCCCGCCATTCCAGAATAATATCTACATTTTTATATTTACTCTCATTTCTATATTAATATACATCAAATTTTTTGAGTTTAAAACAGTGGTCGACGTTTTACAAAAAATTGATTTTATCTATAGCAATATATTATAAGGGAAATATATTTAATGTTGATCCTGGTTATGATACACATTTAATTAATCCTTCACGTCTTAATTTCTAAGAAAATCGCGACAAGAATATTTATATCTGCGTTCATAAAGCATTTGTTACATAACGCAGCAACAGAAATTTTTTACGAGTAAAAATTCAATATTTCTAATCCGATATTGAATCAGGATTTGGGTTAAAAAACAGAGTTCTCCCCTGTGCATAGCACCACGCCATGAAAGCGTATAGGGGGTGTGTTCAATTTTGATTGCACAATATACATGCTTTTCCTACTCCATGAAAAATGTATCCCTCGTGACGTCATTTTCCGTCATGATCGTTTGTCAATCATCCAAACATATTGTAACATTTACATTCGGACATTTCGTGGAGAAAATATTTATCAGGGATTTCGTTAACAAAACTTATGTTGTCACAGTTCACATATATTTTGTGCCAATCTTGAACGCGGAATGCGTATTAAATGTTTCTAATTCAACATGCACTTATATTTCAGAATTGGTAGAATTTGTGATGTATAGAATCTATATTTAACCACGATCTGAACAAAGACATTTCTTGCTGCAATAACGAAACTACGCATTTTGTCTAAAAGAGAAGGAACTTAATATATTTCTAAAGACAATAAACGTTAAGGGTAAAATTAGAATACGTTTTTGGAACCAGTATGCTGAATTGTTTTGAAAACAACAGTCATTTCCCAGACAACCAAACACTTGACAACCTCTGCATTGTAGATTTCTGCACACTAGTGTTTGGATCTCTGAAATTATACATTCCTATATTTCAGAAGTGCACGTTTTCCAGATGGCGTCGAAATGGATTTGAATACTAAGAACTGAAGAAGAGAAAAGATGCTATGCTTTGAATAGTATTGATGTGAAGGTATATTTACTCATTAATTATTCGACAGATTAACTGAAACCTTCATCAGATATGTAAAGATCAGATGGAAAATGATGTGAAATATAGAGTGGACAATATGTTGAGGATATACAATGGTCCTGGTACTAGAGAGAGAAATTCAATTTACAATCAATACGTGTACCTGAATAACAATTATGTGGTCATGTGAATTCTTCATTTGTAAAGAATTACTACCTGAATTTATAATAGGACAACTTTGATTATATTTTATGAAATTATTTTAGATTTTGTAAACGTTTAACGTATATTATTACGAAAATCATCCCATTAGCTTATTCGTATCATGGTATTTCACAGAGAATTTTCTTCTAAATTTGCATTTTGATCTTATGTGTGCGTTATGTGGAGTAGATACGCTCTATCTTTCAGTTATTACAATTAAGTGTCTTGGAATAAAAATATGTTTGGTACAAATTAAGCAGAAATATTCAAGAGTACATGATACTACCTCACTCAAATTGCCCGAAGAGAGAAAAGGAAAATCCTCCCCGTGTTACCTACTTTACCCAACCCACCATTCCCGTAAGACAGAGGGAGCACGTAGAAACGAGATTGTTGGTCGGGAATCCTGTCACTTTTCTGATGGTGTTCCCTCAATCTCTTTAGTAAGGCTTTTTTGAAGAATAGCATATCAAACACGTTGAAGTTTCATCAAATCTACTACATGATCTGTATATGATTTCGCTTCTATATCAATTGCACTTCAAATAATATATGAATCTTGTATAATGTTCAAAGTAATGGGAAACCGTAGAATGTGGAATATTGTAATTGAAAGCAAAAGTCATCGAATACTACCCCACCTAGCCCGCCATTCCAGAATAATATCTACATTTTTATATTTACTCTCATTTCTATATTAATATACATCAAATATTTTGAGTTTAAAACAGTGGTCGACGTTTTACAAAAAATTGATCCTATCTATAGCAATATATTATAAGGGAAATATATTTAATGTTGATCCTGGTTATGATACACATTTAATTAATCCTTCACGTCTTAATTTCTAAGAAAATCGCGACAAGAATATTTATATCTGCGTTCATAAAGCATTTGTTACATAACGCAGCAACAGAAATTTTTTACGAGTAAAAATTCAATATTTTTAATCCGATATTGAATCAGGATTTGGGTTAAAAAACAGAGTTCTCCCCTGTGCATAGCACCACGCCATGAAAGCGTATAGGGGGTGTGTTCAATTTTGATTGCACAATATACATGCTTTTCCTACTCCATGAAAAATGTATCCCTCGTGACGTCATTTTCCGTCATGATCGTTTGTCAATCATCCAAACATATTGTAACATTTACATTCGGACATTTCGTGGAGAAAATATTTATCAGGGATTTCGTTAACAAAACTTATGTTGTCACAGTTCACATATATTTTGTGCCAATCTTGAACGCGGAATGCGTATTAAATGTTTCTAATTCAACATGCACTTATATTTCAGAATTGGTAGAATTTGTGATGTATAGAATCTATATTTAACCACGATCTGAACAAAGACATTTCTTGCTGCAATAACGAAACTACGCATTTTGTCTAAAAGAGAAGGAACTTAATATATTTCTAAAGACAATAAACGTTAAGGGTAAAATTAGAATACGTTTTTGGAACCAGTATGCTGAATTGTTTTGAAAACAACAGTCATTTCCCAGACAACCAAACACTTGACAACCTCTGCATTGTAGATTTCTGCACACTAGTGTTTGGATCTCTGAAATTATACATTCCTATATTTCAGAAGTGCACGTTTTCCAGATGGCGTCGAAATGGATTTGAATACTAAGAACTGAAGAAGAGAAAAGATGCTACGCTTTGAATAGTATTGATGTGAAGGTATATTTACTCATTAATTATTCGACAGATTAACTGAAACCTTCATCAGATATGTAAAGATCAGATGGAAAATGATGTGAAATATAGAGTGGACAATATGTTGAGGATATACAATGGTCCTGGTACTAGAGAGAGAAATTCAATTTACAATCAATACGTGTACCTGAATAACAATTATGTGGTCATGTGAATTCTTCATTTGTAAAGAATTACTACCTGAATTTATAATAGGACAACTTTGATTATATTTTATGAAATTATTTTAGATTTTGTAAACGTTTAACGTATATTATTACGAAAATCATCCCATTAGCTTATTCGTATCATGGTATTTCACAGAGAATTTTCTTCTAAATTTGCATTTTGATCTTATGTGTGCGTTATGTGGAGGAGATACGCTCTATCTTTCAGTTATTACAATTAAGTGTCTTGGAATAAAAATATGTTTGGTACAAATTAAGCAGAAATATTCAAGAGTACATGATACTACCTCACTCAAATTGCCCGAAGAGAGAAAAGGAAAATCCTCCCCGCGTTACCTACTTTACCCAACCCACCATTCCCGTAGGACAGAGGGAGCACGTAGAAACGAGATTGTTGGTCGGGAATCCTGTCACTTTTCTGATGGTGTTCCCTCAATCTCTTTAGTAAGGCTTTTTTGAAGAATAGCATATCAAACACGTTGAAGTTTCATCAAATCTACTACATGATCTGTATATGATTTCACTTCTATATCAATTGCACTTCAAATAATATATGAATCTTGTATAATGTTCAAAGTAATGGGAAACCGTAGAATGTGGAATATTGTAATTGAAAGCAAAAGTCATCGAATACTACCCCACCTAGCCCGCCATTCCAGAATAATATCTACATTTTTATATTTACTCTCATTTCTATATTAATATACATCAAATTTTTTGAGTTTAAAACAGTGGTCGACGTTTTACAAAAAATTGATCCTATCTATAGCAATATATTATAAGGGAAATATATTTAATGTTTATCCTGGTTATGATACACATTTAATTAATCCTTCACGTCTTAATTTCTAAGAAAATCGCTACAAGAATATTTATATCTGCGTTCATAAAGCATTTGTTACATAACGCAGCAACAGAAATTTTTTACGAGTAAAAATTCAATATTTTTAATCCGATATTGAATCAGGATTTGGGTTAAAAAACAGAGTTCTCCCCTGTGCATAGCACCACGCCATGAAAGCGTATAGGGGGTGTGTTCAATTTTGATTGCACAATATACATCCTTTTCCTACTCCATGAAAAATGTATCCCTCGTGACGTCATTTTCCGTCATGATCGTTTGTCAATCATCCAAACATATTGTAACATTTACATTCGGACATTTCGTGGAGAAAATATTTATCAGGGATTTCGTTAACAAAACTTATGTTGTCACAGTTCACATATATTTTGTGCCAATCTTGAACGCGGAATGCGTATTAAATGTTTCTAATTCAACATGCACTTATATTTCAGAATTGGTAGAATTTGTGATGTATAGAATCTATATTTAACCACGATCTGAACAAAGACATTTCTTGCTGCAATAACGAAACTACGCATTTTGTCTAAAAGAGAAGGAACTTAATATATTTCTAAAGACAATAAACGTTAAGGGTAAAATTAGAATACGTTTTTGGAACCAGTATGCTGAATTGTTTTGAAAACAACAGTCATTTCCCAGACAACCAAACACTTGACAACCTCTGCATTGTAGATTTCTGCACACTAGTGTTTGGATCTCTGAAATTATACATTCCTATATTTCAGAAGTGCACGTTTTCCAGATGGCGTCGAAATGGATTTGAATACTAAGAACTGAAGAAGAGAAAAGATGCTATGCTTTGAATAGTATTGATGTGAAGGTATATTTACTCATTAATTATTCGACAGATTAACTGAAACCTTCATCAGATATGTAAAGATCAGATGGAAAATGATGTGAAATATAGAGTGGACAATATGTTGAGGATATACAATGGTCCTGGTACTAGAGAGAGAAATTCAATTTACAATCAATACGTGTACCTGAATAACAATTATGTGGTCATGTGAATTCTTCATTTGTAAAGAATTACTACCTGAATTTATAATAGGACAACTTTGATTATATTTTATGAAATTATTTTAGATTTTGTAAACGTTTAACGTATATTATTACGAAAATCATCCCATTAGCTTATTCGTATCATGGTATTTCACAGAGAATTTTCTTCTAAATTTGCATTTTGATCTTATGTGTGCGTTATGTGGAGTAGATACGCTCTATCTTTCAGTTATTACAATTAAGTGTCTTGGAATAAAAATATGTTTGGTACAAATTAAGCAGAAATATTCAAGAGTACATGATACTACCTCACTCAAATTGCCCGAAGAGAGAAAAGGAAAATCCTCCCCGTGTTACCTACTTTACCCAACCCACCATTCCCGTAAGACAGAGGGAGCACGTAGAAACGAGATTGTTGGTCGGGAATCCTGTCACTTTTCTGATGGTGTTCCCTCAATCTCTTTAGTAAGGCTTTTTTGAAGAATAGCATATCAAACACGTTGAAGTTTCATCAAATCTACTACATGATCTGTATATGATTTCGCTTCTATATCAATTGCACTTCAAATAATATATGAATCTTGTATAATGTTCAAAGTAATGGGAAACCGTAGAATGTGGAATATTGTAATTGAAAGCAAAAGTCATCGAATACTACCCCACCTAGCCCGCCATTCCAGAATAATATCTACATTTTTATATTTACTCTCATTTCTATATTAATATACATCAAATATTTTGAGTTTAAAACAGTGGTCGACGTTTTACAAAAAATTGATCCTATCTATAGCAATATATTATAAGGGAAATATATTTAATGTTGATCCTGGTTATGATACACATTTAATTAATCCTTCACGTCTTAATTTCTAAGAAAATCGCGACAAGAATATTTATATCTGCGTTCATAAAGCATTTGTTACATAACGCAGCAACAGAAATTTTTTACGAGTAAAAATTCAATATTTTTAATCCGATATTGAATCAGGATTTGGGTTAAAAAACAGAGTTCTCCCCTGTGCATAGCACCACGCCATGAAAGCGTATAGGGGGTGTGTTCAATTTTGATTGCACAATATACATGCTTTTCCTACTCCATGAAAAATGTATCCCTCGTGACGTCATTTTCCGTCATGATCGTTTGTCAATCATCCAAACATATTGTAACATTTACATTCGGACATTTCGTGGAGAAAATATTTATCAGGGATTTCGTTAACAAAACTTATGTTGTCACAGTTCACATATATTTTGTGCCAATCTTGAACGCGGAATGCGTATTAAATGTTTCTAATTCAACATGCACTTATATTTCAGAATTGGTAGAATTTGTGATGTATAGAATCTATATTTAACCACGATCTGAACAAAGACATTTCTTGCTGCAATAACGAAACTACGCATTTTGTCTAAAAGAGAAGGAACTTAATATATTTCTAAAGACAATAAACGTTAAGGGTAAAATTAGAATACGTTTTTGGAACCAGTATGCTGAATTGTTTTGAAAACAACAGTCATTTCCCAGACAACCAAACACTTGACAACCTCTGCATTGTAGATTTCTGCACACTAGTGTTTGGATCTCTGAAATTATACATTCCTATATTTCAGAAGTGCACGTTTTCCAGATGGCGTCGAAATGGATTTGAATACTAAGAACTGAAGAAGAGAAAAGATGCTACGCTTTGAATAGTATTGATGTGAAGGTATATTTACTCATTAATTATTCGACAGATTAACTGAAACCTTCATCAGATATGTAAAGATCAGATGGAAAATGATGTGAAATATAGAGTGGACAATATGTTGAGGATATACAATGGTCCTGGTACTAGAGAGAGAAATTCAATTTACAATCAATACGTGTACCTGAATAACAATTATGTGGTCATGTGAATTCTTCATTTGTAAAGAATTACTACCTGAATTTATAATAGGACAACTTTGATTATATTTTATGAAATTATTTTAGATTTTGTAAACGTTTAACGTATATTATTACGAAAATCATCCCATTAGCTTATTCGTATCATGGTATTTCACAGAGAATTTTCTTCTAAATTTGCATTTTGATCTTATGTGTGCGTTATGTGGAGGAGATACGCTCTATCTTTCAGTTATTACAATTAAGTGTCTTGGAATAAAAATATGTTTGGTACAAATTAAGCAGAAATATTCAAGAGTACATGATACTACCTCACTCAAATTGCCCGAAGAGAGAAAAGGAAAATCCTCCCCGCGTTACCTACTTTACCCAACCCACCATTCCCGTAGGACAGAGGGAGCACGTAGAAACGAGATTGTTGGTCGGGAATCCTGTCACTTTTCTGATGGTGTTCCCTCAATCTCTTTAGTAAGGCTTTTTTGAAGAATAGCATATCAAACACGTTGAAGTTTCATCAAATCTACTACATGATCTGTATATGATTTCACTTCTATATCAATTGCACTTCAAATAATATATGAATCTTGTATAATGTTCAAAGTAATGGGAAACCGTAGAATGTGGAATATTGTAATTGAAAGCAAAAGTCATCGAATACTACCCCACCTAGCCCGCCATTCCAGAATAATATCTACATTTTTATATTTACTCTCATTTCTATATTAATATACATCAATTTTTTTGAGTTTAAAACAGTGGTCGACGTTTTACAAAAAATTGATCCTATCTATAGCAATATATTATAAGGGAAATATATTTAATGTTTATCCTGGTTGTGATACACATTTAATTAATCCTTCACGTCTTAATTTCTAAGAAAATCGCTACAAGAATATTTATATCTGCGTTCATAAAGCATTTGTTACATAACGCAGCAACAGAAATTTTTTACGAGTAAAAATTCAATATTTTTAATCCGATATTGAATCAGGATTTGGGTTAAAAAACAGAGTTCTCCCCTGTGCATAGCACCACGCCATGAAAGCGTATAGGGGGTGTGTTCAATTTTGATTGCACAATATACATCCTTTTCCTACTCCATGAAAAATGTATCCCTCGTGACGTCATTTTCCGTCATGATCGTTTGTCAATCATCCAAACATATTGTAACATTTACATTCGGACATTTCGTGGAGAAAATATTTATCAGGGATTTCGTTAACAAAACTTATGTTGTCACAGTTCACATATATTTTGTGCCAATCTTGAACGCGGAACGCGTATTAAATGTTTCTAATTCAACATGCACTTATATTTCAGAATTGGTAGAATTTGTGATGTATAGAATCTATATTTAACCACGATCTGAACAAAGACATTTCTTGCTGCAATAACGAAACTACGCATTTTGTCTAAAAGAGAAGGAACTTAATATATTTCTAAAGACAATAAACGTTAAGGGTAAAATTAGAATACGTTTTTGGAACCAGTATGCTGAATTGTTTTGAAAACAACAGTCATTTCCCAGACAACCAAACACTTGACAACCTCTGCATTGTAGATTTCTGCACACTAGTGTTTGGATCTCTGAAATTATACATTCCTATATTTCAGAAGTGCACGTTTTCCAGATGGCGTCGAAATGGATTTGAATACTAAGAACTGAAGAAGAGAAAAGATGCTATGCTTTGAATAGTATTGATGTGAAGGTATATTTACTCATTAATTATTCGACAGATTAACTGAAACCTTCATCAGATATGTAAAGATCAGATGGAAAATGATGTGAAATATAGAGTGGACAATATGTTGAGGATATACAATGGTCCTGGTACTAGAGAGAGAAATTCAATTTACAATCAATAATTGTACCTGAATAACAATTATGTGGTCATGTGAATTCTTCATTTGTAAAGAATTACTATTTGAATTTATAATAGGACAACTTTGATTATATTTTATGTAATTATTTTAGATTTTGTAAACGTTTAACGTATATTATTACGAAAATCATCCCATTAGCTTATTCGTATCATGGTATTTCACAGAGAATTTTCTTCTAAATTTGCATTTTGATCTTATGTGTGCGTTATGTGGAGGAAATACGCTCTATCTTTCAGTTATTACAATTAAGTGTCTTGGAATAAAAATATGTTTGGTACAAATTAAGCAGAAATATTCAAGAGTACATGATACTACCTCACTCAAATTGCCCGAAGAGAGAAAAGGAAAATCCTCCCCGTGTTACCTACTTTACCCAACCCACCATTCCCGTAGGACAGAGGGAGCACGTAGAAACGAGATTGTTGGTCGGGAATCCTGTCACTTTTCTGATGGTGTTCCCTCAATCTCTTTAGTAAGGCTTTTTTGAAGAATAGCATATCAAACACGTTGAAGTTTCATCAAATCTACTACATGATCTGTATATGATTTCACTTCTATATCAATTGCACTTCAAATAATATATGAATCTTGTATAATGTTCAAAGTAATGGGAAACCGTAGAATGTGGAATATTGTAATTGAAAGCAAAAGTCATCGAATACTACCCCACCTAGCCCGCCATTCCAGAATAATATCTACATTTTTATATTTACTCTCATTTCTATATTAATATACATCAAATTTTTTGAGTTTAAAACAGTGGTCGACGTTTTACAAAAAATTGATTTTATCTATAGCAATATATTATAAGGGAAATATATTTAATGTTGATCCTGGTTATGATACACATTTAATTAATCCTTCACGTCTTAATTTCTAAGAAAATCGCGACAAGAATATTTATATCTGCGTTCATAAAGCATTTGTTACATAACGCAGCAACAGAAATTTTTTACGAGTAAAAATTCAATATTTTTAATCCGATATTGAATCAGGATTTGGGTTAAAAAACAGAGTTCTCCCCTGTGCATAGCACCACGCCATGAAAGCGTATAGGGGGTGTGTTCAATTTTGATTGCACAATATACATCCTTTTCCTACTCCATGAAAAATGTATCCCTCGTGACGTCATTTTCCGTCATGATCGTTTGTCAATCATCCAAACATATTGTAACATTTACATTCGGACATTTCGTGGAGAAAATATTTATCAGGGATTTCGTTAACAAAACTTATGTTGTCACAGTTCACATATATTTTGTGCCAATCTTGAACGCGGAACGCGTATTAAATGTTTCTAATTCAACATGCACTTATATTTCAGAATTGGTAGAATTTGTGATGTATAGAATCTATATTTAACCACGATCTGAACAAAGACATTTCTTGCTGCAATAACGAAACTACGCATTTTGTCTAAAAGAGAAGGAACTTAATATATTTCTAAAGACAATAAACGTTAAGGGTAAAATTAGAATACGTTTTTGGAACCAGTATGCTGAATTGTTTTGAAAACAACAGTCATTTCCCAGACAACCAAACACTTGACAACCTCTGCATTGTAGATTTCTGCACACTAGTGTTTGGATCTCTGAAATTATACATTCCTATATTTCAGAAGTGCACGTTTTCCAGATGGCGTCGAAATGGATTTGAATACTAAGAACTGAAGAAGAGAAAAGATGCTATGCTTTGAATAGTATTGATGTGAAGGTATATTTACTCATTAATTATTCGACAGATTAACTGAAACCTTCATCAGATATGTAAAGATCAGATGGAAAATGATGTGAAATATAGAGTGGACAATATGTTGAGGATATACAATGGTCCTGGTACTAGAGAGAGAAATTCAATTTACAATCAATAATTGTACCTGAATAACAATTATGTGGTCATGTGAATTCTTCATTTGTAAAGAATTACTATTTGAATTTATAATAGGACAACTTTGATTATATTTTATGTAATTATTTTAGATTTTGTAAACGTTTAACGTATATTATTACGAAAATCATCCCATTAGCTTATTCGTATCATGGTATTTCACAGAGAATTTTCTTCTAAATTTGCATTTTGATCTTATGTGTGCGTTATGTGGAGGAAATACGCTCTATCTTTCAGTTATTACAATTAAGTGTCTTGGAATAAAAATATGTTTGGTACAAATTAAGCAGAAATATTCAAGAGTACATGATACTACCTCACTCAAATTGCCCGAAGAGAGAAAAGGAAAATCCTCCCCGTGTTACCTACTTTACCCAACCCACCATTCCCGTAGGACAGAGGGAGCACGTAGAAACGAGATTGTTGGTCGGGAATCCTGTCACTTTTCTGATGGTGTTCCCTCAATCTCTTTAGTAAGGCTTTTTTGAAGAATAGCATATCAAACACGTTGAAGTTTCATCAAATCTACTACATGATCTGTATATGATTTCACTTCTATATCAATTGCACTTCAAATAATATATGAATCTTGTATAATGTTCAAAGTAATGGGAAACCGTAGAATGTGGAATATTGTAATTGAAAGCAAAAGTCATCGAATACTACCCCACCTAGCCCGCCATTCCAGAATAATATCTACATTTTTATATTTACTCTCATTTCTATATTAATATACATCAAATTTTTTGAGTTTAAAACAGTGGTCGACGTTTTACAAAAAATTGATCCTATCTATAGCAATATATTATAAGGGAAATATATTTAATGTTTATCCTGGTTATGATACACATTTAATTAATCCTTCACGTCTTAATTTCTAAGAAAATCGCGACAAGAATATTTATATCTGCGTTCATAAAGCATTTGTTACATAACGCAGCAACAGAAATTTTTTACGAGTAAAAATTCAATATTTTTAATCCGATATTGAATCAGGATTTGGGTTAAAAAACAGAGTTCTCCCCTGTGCATAGCACCACGCCATGAAAGCGTATAGGGGGTGTGTTCAATTTTGATTGCACAATATACATCCTTTTCCTACTCCATGAAAAATGTATCCCTCGTGACGTCATTTTCCGTCATGATCGTTTGTCAATCATCCAAACATATTGTAACATTTACATTCGGACATTTCGTGGAGAAAATATTTATCAGGGATTTCGTTAACAAAACTTATGTTGTCACAGTTCACATATATTTTGTGCCAATCTTGAACGCGGAACGCGTATTAAATGTTTCTAATTCAACATGCACTTATATTTCAGAATTGGTAGAATTTGTGATGTATAGAATCTATATTTAACCACGATCTGAACAAAGACATTTCTTGCTGCAATAACGAAACTACGCATTTTGTCTAAAAGAGAAGGAACTTAATATATTTCTAAAGACAATAAACGTTAAGGGTAAAATTAGAATACGTTTTTGGAACCAGTATGCTGAATTGTTTTGAAAACAACAGTCATTTCCCAGACAACCAAACACTTGACAACCTCTGCATTGTAGATTTCTGCACACTAGTGTTTGGATCTCTGAAATTATACATTCCTATATTTCAGAAGTGCACGTTTTCCAGATGGCGTCGAAATGGATTTGAATACTAAGAACTGAAGAAGAGAAAAGATGCTATGCTTTGAATAGTATTGATGTGAAGGTATATTTACTCATTAATTATTCGACAGATTAACTGAAACCTTCATCAGATATGTAAAGATCAGATGGAAAATGATGTGAAATATAGAGTGGACAATATGTTGAGGATATACAATGGTCCTGGTACTAGAGAGAGAAATTCAATTTACAATCAATAACTGTACCTGAATAACAATTATGTGGTCATGTGAATTCTTCATTTGTAAAGAATTACTATTTGAATTTATAATAGGACAACTTTGATTATATTTTATGTAATTATTTTAGATTTTGTAAACGTTTAACGTATATTATTACGAAAATCATCCCATTAGCTTATTCGTATCATGGTATTTCACAGAGAATTTTCTTCTAAATTTGCATTTTGATCTTATGTGTGCGTTATGTGGAGGAAATACGCTCTATCTTTCAGTTATTACAATTAAGTGTCTTGGAATAAAAATATGTTTGGTACAAATTAAGCAGAAATATTCAAGAGTACATGATACTACCTCACTCAAATTGCCCGAAGAGAGAAAAGGAAAATCCTCCCCGTGTTACCTACTTTACCCAACCCACCATTCCCGTAGGACAGAGGGAGCACGTAGAAACGAGATTGTTGGTCGGGAATCCTGTCACTTTTCTGATGGTGATTCCTCAATCTCTTTAGTAAGGCTTTTTGAAGAATAGCATATCAAACACGTTGAAGTTTCATCAAATCTACTACATGATCTGTATATGATTTCACTTCTATATCAATTGCACTTCAAATAAAATATGAATCTTGTATAATGTTCAAAGTAATGGGAAACCGTAGAATGTGGAATATTGTAATTGAAAGCAAAAGTCATCGAATACTACCCCACCTAGCCCGCCATTCCAGAATAATATCTACATTTTTATATTTACTCTCATTTCTATATTAATATACATCAAATTTTTTGAGTTTAAAACAGTGGTCGACGTTTTACAAAAAAATGATCCTATCTATAGCAATATATTATAAGGGAAATATATTTAATGTTGATCCTGGTTATGATACACATTTAATTAATCCTTCACGTCTTAATTTCTAAGAAAATCGCGACAAGAATATTTATATCTGCGTTCATAAAGCATTTGTTACATAAAGCAGCAACAGAAATTTTTTACGAGTAAAAATTCAATATTTTTAATCCGATATTGAATCAGGATTTGGGTTAAAAAACAGAGTTCTCCCCTGTGCATAGCACCACGCCATGAAAGCGTATAGGGGGTGTGTTCAATTTTGATTGCACAATATACATGCTTTTCCTACTCCATGAAAAATGTATCCCTCGTGACGTCATTTTCCGTCATGATCGTTTGTCAATCATCCAAACATATTGTAACATTTACATTCGGACATTTCGTGGAGAAAATATTTATCAGGGATTTCGTTAACAAAACTTATGTTGTCACAGTTCACATATATTTTGTGCCAATCTTGAACGCGGAATGCGTATTAAATGTTTCTAATTCAACATGCACTTATATTTCAGAATTGGTAGAATTTGTGATGTATAGAATCTATATTTAACCACGATCTGAACAAAGACATTTCTTGCTGCAATAACGAAACTACGCATTTTGTCTAAAAGAGAAGGAACCTAATATATTTCTAAAGACAATAAACGTTAAGGGTAAAATTAGAATACGTTTTTGGAACCAGTATGCTGAATTGTTTTGAAAACAACAGTCATTTCCCAGACAACCAAACACTTGACAACCTCTGCATTGTAGATTTCTGCACACTAGTGTTTGGATCTCTGAAATTATACATTCCTATATTTCAGAAGTGCACGTTTTCCAGATGGCGTCGAAATGGATTTGAATACTAAGAACTGAAGAAGAGAAAAGATGCTATGCTTTGAATAGTATTGATGTGAAGGTATATTTACTCATTAATTATTCGACAGATTAACTGAAACCTTCATCAGATATGTAAAGATCAGATGGAAAATGATGTGAAATATAGAGTGGACAATATGTTGAGGATATACAATGGTCCTGGTACTAGAGAGAGAAATTCAATTTACAATCAATACGTGTACCTGAATAACAATTATGTGGTCATGTGAATTCTTCATTTGTAAAGAATTACTACCTGAATTTATAATAGGACAACTTTGATTATATTTTATGAAATTATTTTAGATTTTGTAAACGTTTAACGTATATTATTACGAAAATCATCCCATTAGCTTATTCGTATCATGGTATTTCACAGAGAATTTTCTTCTAAATTTGCATTTTGATCTTATGTGTGCGTTATGTGGAGGAAATACGCTCTATCTTTCAGTTATTACAATTAAGTGTCTAGGAATAAAAATATGTTTGGTACGAATTAAGCAGAAATATTCAAGAGTACATGATACTACCTCACTCAAATTGCCCGAAGAGAGAAAAGGAAAATCCTCCCCGTGTTACCTACTTTACCCAACCCACCATTCCCGTAGGACAGAGGGAGCACGTAGAAACGAAATTGTTGGTCGGGAATCCTGTCACTTTTCTGATGGTGTTCCCTCAATCTCTTTAGTAAGGCTTTTTTGAAGAATAGCATATCAAACACGTTGAAGTTTCATCAAATCTACTACATGATCTGTATATGATTTCACTTCTATATCAATTGCACTTCAAATAATATATGAATCTTGTATAATGTTCAAAGTAATGGGAAACCGTAGAATGTGGAATATTGTAATTGAAAGCAAAAGTCATCGAATACTACCCCACCTAGCCCGCCATTCCAGAATAATATCTACATTTTTATATTTACTCTCATTTCTATATTAATATACATCAAATTTTTTGAGTTTAAAACAGTGGTCGACGTTTTACAAAAAATTGATTTTATCTATAGCAATATATTATAAGGGAAATATATTTAATGTTGATCCTGGTTATGATACACATTTAATTAATCCTTCACGTCTTAATTTCTAAGAAAATCGCGACAAGAATATTTATATCTGCGTTCATAAAGCATTTGTTACATAACGCAGCAACAGAAATTTTTTACGAGTAAAAATTCAATATTTCTAATCCGATATTGAATCAGGATTTGGGTTAAAAAACAGAGTTCTCCCCTGTGCATAGCACCACGCCATGAAAGCGTATAGGGGGTGTGTTCAATTTTGATTGCACAATATACATGCTTTTCCTACTCCATGAAAAATGTATCCCTCGTGACGTCATTTTCCGTCATGATCGTTTGTCAATCATCCAAACATATTGTAACATTTACATTCGGACATTTCGTGGAGAAAATATTTATCAGGGATTTCGTTAACAAAACTTATGTTGTCACAGTTCACATATATTTTGTGCCAATCTTGAACGCGGAATGCGTATTAAATGTTTCTAATTCAACATGCACTTATATTTCAGAATTGGTAGAATTTGTGATGTATAGAATCTATATTTAACCACGATCTGAACAAAGACATTTCTTGCTGCAATAACGAAACTACGCATTTTGTCTAAAAGAGAAGGAACTTAATATATTTCTAAAGACAATAAACGTTAAGGGTAAAATTAGAATACGTTTTTGGAACCAGTATGCTGAATTGTTTTGAAAACAACAGTCATTTCCCAGACAACCAAACACTTGACAACCTCTGCATTGTAGATTTCTGCACACTAGTGTTTGGATCTCTGAAATTATACATTCCTATATTTCAGAAGTGCACGTTTTCCAGATGGCGTCGAAATGGATTTGAATACTAAGAACTGAAGAAGAGAAAAGATGCTATGCTTTGAATAGTATTGATGTGAAGGTATATTTACTCATTAATTATTCGACAGATTAACTGAAACCTTCATCAGATATGTAAAGATCAGATGGAAAATGATGTGAAATATAGAGTGGACAATATGTTGAGGATATACAATGGTCCTGGTACTAGAGAGAGAAATTCAATTTACAATCAATACGTGTACCTGAATAACAATTATGTGGTCATGTGAATTCTTCATTTGTAAAGAATTACTACCTGAATTTATAATAGGACAACTTTGATTATATTTTATGAAATTATTTTAGATTTTGTAAACGTTTAACGTATATTATTACGAAAATCATCCCATTAGCTTATTCGTATCATGGTATTTCACAGAGAATTTTCTTCTAAATTTGCATTTTGATCTTATGTGTGCGTTATGTGGAGTAGATACGCTCTATCTTTCAGTTATTACAATTAAGTGTCTTGGAATAAAAATATGTTTGGTACAAATTAAGCAGAAATATTCAAGAGTACATGATACTACCTCACTCAAATTGCCCGAAGAGAGAAAAGGAAAATCCTCCCCGTGTTACCTACTTTACCCAACCCACCATTCCCGTAGGACAGAGGGAGCACGTAGAAACGAGATTGTTGGTCGGGAATCCTGTCACTTTTCTGATGGTGTTCCCTCAATCTCTTTAGTAAGGCTTTTTTGAAGAATAGCATATCAAACACGTTGAAGTTTCATCAAATCTACTACATGATCTGTATATGATTTCACTTCTATATCAATTGCACTTCAAATAATATATGAATCTTGTATAATGTTCAAAGTAATGGGAAACCGTAGAATGTGGAATATTGTAATTGAAAGCAAAAGTCATCGAATACTACCCCACCTAGCCCGCCATTCCAGAATAATATCTACATTTTTATATTTACTCTCATTTCTATATTAATATACATCAAATTTTTTGAGTTTAAAACAGTGGTCGACGTTTTACAAAAAATTGATTTTATCTATAGCAATATATTATAAGGGAAATATATTTAATGTTGATCCTGGTTATGATACACATTTAATTAATCCTTCACGTCTTAATTTCTAAGAAAATCGCGACAAGAATATTTATATCTGCGTTCATAAAGCATTTGTTACATAACGCAGCAACAGAAATTTTTTACGAGTAAAAATTCAATATTTCTAATCCGATATTGAATCAGGATTTGGGTTAAAAAACAGAGTTCTCCCCTGTGCATAGCACCACGCCATGAAAGCGTATAGGGGGTGTGTTCAATTTTGATTGCACAATATACATGCTTTTCCTACTCCATGAAAAATGTATCCCTCGTGACGTCATTTTCCGTCATGATCGTTTGTCAATCATCCAAACATATTGTAACATTTACATTCGGACATTTCGTGGAGAAAATATTTATCAGGGATTTCGTTAACAAAACTTATGTTGTCACAGTTCACATATATTTTGTGCCAATCTTGAACGCGGAATGCGTATTAAATGTTTCTAATTCAACATGCACTTATATTTCAGAATTGGTAGAATTTGTGATGTATAGAATCTATATTTAACCACGATCTGAACAAAGACATTTCTTGCTGCAATAACGAAACTACGCATTTTGTCTAAAAGAGAAGGAACTTAATATATTTCTAAAGACAATAAACGTTAAGGGTAAAATTAGAATACGTTTTTGGAACCAGTATGCTGAATTGTTTTGAAAACAACAGTCATTTCCCAGACAACCAAACACTTGACAACCTCTGCATTGTAGATTTCTGCACACTAGTGTTTGGATCTCTGAAATTATACATTCCTATATTTCAGAAGTGCACGTTTTCCAGATGGCGTCGAAATGGATTTGAATACTAAGAACTGAAGAAGAGAAAAGATGCTATGCTTTGAATAGTATTGATGTGAAGGTATATTTACTCATTAATTATTCGACAGATTAACTGAAACCTTCATCAGATATGTAAAGATCAGATGGAAAATGATGTGAAATATAGAGTGGACAATATGTTGAGGATATACAATGGTCCTGGTACTAGAGAGAGAAATTCAATTTACAATCAATACGTGTACCTGAATAACAATTATGTGGTCATGTGAATTCTTCATTTGTAAAGAATTACTACCTGAATTTATAATAGGACAACTTTGATTATATTTTATGAAATTATTTTAGATTTTGTAAACGTTTAACGTATATTATTACGAAAATCATCCCATTAGCTTATTCGTATCATGGTATTTCACAGAGAATTTTCTTCTAAATTTGCATTTTGATCTTATGTGTGCGTTATGTGGAGGAAATACGCTCTATCTTTCAGTTATTACAATTAAGTGTCTAGGAATAAAAATATGTTTGGTACAAATTAAGCAGAAATATTCAAGAGTACATGATACTACCTCACTCAAATTGCCCGAAGAGAGAAAAGGAAAATCCTCCCCGTGTTACCTACTTTACCCAACCCACCATTCCCGTAGGACAGAGGGAGCACGTAGAAACGAAATTGTTGGTCGGGAATCCTGTCACTTTTCTGATGGTGTTCCCTCAATCTCTTTAGTAAGGCTTTTTTGAAGAATAGCATATCAAACACGTTGAAGTTTCATCAAATCTACTACATGATCTGTATATGATTTCACTTCTATATCAATTGCACTTCAAATAATATATGAATCTTGTATAATGTTCAAAGTAATGGGAAACCGTAGAATGTGGAATATTGTAATTGAAAGCAAAAGTCATCGAATACTACCCCACCTAGCCCGCCATTCCAGAATAATATCTACATTTTTATATTTACTCTCATTTCTATATTAATATACATCAAATTTTTTGAGTTTAAAACAGTGGTCGACGTTTTACAAAAAATTGATTTTATCTATAGCAATATATTATAAGGGAAATATATTTAATGTTGATCCTGGTTATGATACACATTTAATTAATCCTTCACGTCTTAATTTCTAAGAAAATCGCGACAAGAATATTTATATCTGCGTTCATAAAGCATTTGTTACATAACGCAGCAACAGAAATTTTTTACGAGTAAAAATTCAATATTTCTAATCCGATATTGAATCAGGATTTGGGTTAAAAAACAGAGTTCTCCCCTGTGCATAGCACCACGCCATGAAAGCGTATAGGGGGTGTGTTCAATTTTGATTGCACAATATACATGCTTTTCCTACTCCATGAAAAATGTATCCCTCGTGACGTCATTTTCCGTCATGATCGTTTGTCAATCATCCAAACATATTGTAACATTTACATTCGGACATTTCGTGGAGAAAATATTTATCAGGGATTTCGTTAACAAAACTTATGTTGTCACAGTTCACATATATTTTGTGCCAATCTTGAACGCGGAATGCGTATTAAATGTTTCTAATTCAACATGCACTTATATTTCAGAATTGGTAGAATTTGTGATGTATAGAATCTATATTTAACCACGATCTGAACAAAGACATTTCTTGCTGCAATAACGAAACTACGCATTTTGTCTAAAAGAGAAGGAACTTAATATATTTCTAAAGACAATAAACGTTAAGGGTAAAATTAGAATACGTTTTTGGAACCAGTATGCTGAATTGTTTTGAAAACAACAGTCATTTCCCAGACAACCAAACACTTGACAACCTCTGCATTGTAGATTTCTGCACACTAGTGTTTGGATCTCTGAAATTATACATTCCTATATTTCAGAAGTGCACGTTTTCCAGATGGCGTCGAAATGGATTTGAATACTAAGAACTGAAGAAGAGAAAAGATGCTATGCTTTGAATAGTATTGATGTGAAGGTATATTTACTCATTAATTATTCGACAGATTAACTGAAACCTTCATCAGATATGTAAAGATAAGATGGAAAATGATGTGAAATATAGAGTGGACAATATGTTGAGGATATACAATGGTCCTGGTACTAGAGAGAGAAATTCAATTTACAATCAATACGTGTACCTGAATAACAATTATGTGGTCATGTGAATTCTTCATTTGTAAAGAATTACTACCTGAATTTATAATAGGACAACTTTGATTATATTTTATGAAATTATTTTAGATTTTGTAAACGTTTAACGTATATTATTACGAAAATCATCCCATTAGCTTATTCGTATCATGGTATTTCACAGAGAATTTTCTTCTAAATTTGCATTTTGATCTTATGTGTGCGTTATGTGGAGTAGATACGCTCTATCTTTCAGTTATTACAATTAAGTGTCTTGGAATAAAAATATGTTTGGTACAAATTAAGCAGAAATATTCAAGAGTACATGATACTACCTCACTCAAATTGCCCGAAGAGAGAAAAGGAAAATCCTCCCCGTGTTACCTACTTTACCCAACCCACCATTCCCGTAGGACAGAGGGAGCACGTAGAAACGAGATTGTTGGTCGGGAATCCTGTCACTTTTCTGATGGTGTTCCCTCAATCTCTTTAGTAAGGCTTTTTTGAAGAATAGCATATCAAACACGTTGAAGTTTCATCAAATCTACTACATGATCTGTATATGATTTCACTTCTATATCAATTGCACTTCAAATAATATATGAATCTTGTATAATGTTCAAAGTAATGGGAAACCGTAGAATGTGGAATATTGTAATTGAAAGCAAAAGTCATCGAATACTACCCCACCTAGCCCGCCATTCCAGAATAATATCTACATTTTTATATTTACTCTCATTTCTGTATTAATATACATCAAATATTTTGAGTTTAAAACAGTGGTCGACGTTTTACAAAAAATTGATCCTATCTATAGCAATATATTATAACGGAAATATATTTAATGTTGATCCTGGTTATGATACACATTTAATTAATCCTTCACGTCTTAATTTCTAAGAAAATCGCGACAAGAATATTTATATCTGCGTTCATAAAGCATTTGTTACATAACGCAGCAACAGAAATTTTTTACGAGTAAAAATTCAATATTTTTAATCCGATATTGAATCAGGATTTGGGTTAAAAAACAGAGTTCTCCCCTGTGCATAGCACCACGCCATGAAAGCGTATAGGGGGTGTGTTCAATTTTGATTGCACAATATACATGCTTTTCCTACTCCATGAAAAATGTATCCCTCGTGACGTCATTTTCCGTCATGATCGTTTGTCAATCATCCAAACATATTGTAACATTTACATTCGGACATTTCGTGGAGAAAATATTTATCAGGGATTTCGTTAACAAAACTTATGTTGCCACAGTTCACATATATTTTGTGCCAATCTTGAACGCGGAATGCGTATTAAATGTTTCTAATTCAACATGCACTTATATTTCAGAATTGGTAGAATTTGTGATGTATAGAATCTATATTTAACCACGATCTGAACAAAGACATTTCTTGCTGCAATAACGAAACTACGCATTTTGTCTAAAAGAGAAGGAACTTAATATATTTCTAAAGACAATAAACGTTAAGGGTAAAATTAGAATACGTTTTTGGAACCAGAATGCTGAATTGTTTTGAAAACAACAGTCATTTCCCAGACAACCAAACACTTGACAACCTCTGCATTGTAGATTTCTGCACACTAGTGTTTGGATCTCTGAAATTATACATTCCTATATTTCAGAAGTGCACGTTTTCCAGATGGCGTCGAAATGGATTTGAATACTAAGAACTGAAGAAGAGAAAAGATGCTACGCTTTGAATAGTATTGATGTGAAGGTATATTTACTCATTAATTATTCGACAGATTAACTGAAACCTTCATCAGATATGTAAAGATCAGATGGAAAATGATGTGAAATATAGAGTGGACAATATGTTGAGGATATACAATGGTCCTGGTACTAGAGAGAGAAATTCAATTTACAATCAATACGTGTACCTGAATAACAATTATGTGGTCATGTGAATTCTTCATTTGTAAAGAATTACTACCTGAATTTATAATAGGACAACTTTGATTATATTTTATGAAATTATTTTAGATTTTGTAAACGTTTAACGTATATTATTACGAAAATCATCCCATTAGCTTATTCGTATCATGGTATTTCACAGAGAATTTTCTTCTAAATTTGCATTTTGATCTTATGTGTGCGTTATGTGGAGGAAATACGCTCTATCTTTCAGTTATTACAATTAAGTGTCTTGGAATAAAAATATGTTTGGTACAAATTAAGCAGAAATATCCAAGAGTACATGATACTACCTCACTCAAATTGCCCGAAGAGAGAAAAGGAAAATCCTCCCCGTGTTACCTACTTTACCCAACCCACCATTCCCGTAGGACAGAGGGAGCACGTAGAAACGAGATTGTTGGTCGGGAATCCTGTCAATTTTCTGATGGTGTTCCCTCAATCTCTTTAGTAAGGCTTTTTTGAAGAATAGCATATCAAACACGTTGAAGTTTCATCAAATCTACTACATGATCTGTATATGATTTCACTTCTATATCAATTGCACTTCAAATAATATATGAATCTTGTATAATGTTCAAAGTAATGGGAAACCGTAGAATGTGGAATATTGTAATTGAAAGCAAAAGTCATCGAATACTACCCCACCTAGCCCGCCATTCCAGAATAATATCTACATTTTTATATTTACTCTCATTTCTATATTAATATACATCAAATTTTTTGAGTTTAAAACAGTGGTCGACGTTTTACAAAAAATTGATCCTATCTATAGCAATATATTATAAGGGAAATATATTTAATGTTTATCCTGGTTATGATACACATTTAATTAATCCTTCACGTCTTAATTTCTAAGAAAATCGCGACAAGAATATTTATATCTGCGTTCATAAAGCATTTGTTACATAACGCAGCAACAGAAATTTTTTACGAGTAAAAATTCAATATTTTTAATCCGATATTGAATCAGGATTTGGGTTAAAAAACAGAGTTCTCCCCTGTGCATAGCACCACGCCATGAAAGCGTATAGGGGGTGTGTTCAATTTTGATTGCACAATATACATCCTTTTCCTACTCCATGAAAAATGTATCCCTCGTGACGTCATTTTCCGTCATGATCGTTTGTCAATCATCCAAACATATTGTAACATTTACATTCGGACATTTCGTGGAGAAAATATTTATCAGGGATTTCGTTAACAAAACTTATGTTGTCACAGTTCACATATATTTTGTGCCAATCTTGAACGCGGAATGCGTATTAAATGTTTCTAATTCAACATGCACTTATATTTCAGAATTGGTAGAATTTGTGATGTATAGAATCTATATTTAACCACGATCTGAACAAAGACATTTCTTGCTGCAATAACGAAACTACGCATTTTGTCTAAAAGAGAAGGAACTTAATATATTTCTAAAGACAATGAACGTTAAGGGTAAAATTAGAATACGTTTTTGGAACCAGTATGCTGAATTGTTTTGAAAACAACAGTCATTTCCCAGACAACCAAACACTTGACAACCTCTGCATTTTAGATTTCTGCACACTAGTGTTTGGATCTCTGAAATTATACATTCCTATATTTCAGAAGTGCACGTTTTCCAGATGGCGTCGAAATGGATTTGAATACTAAGAACTGAAGAAGAGAAAAGATGCTATGCTTTGAATAGTATTGATGTGAAGGTATATTTACTCATTAATTATTCGACAGATTAACTGAAACCTTCATCAGATATGTAAAGATCAGATGGAAAATGATGTGAAATATAGAGTGGACAATATGTTGAGGATATACAATGGTCCTGGTACTAGAGAGAGAAATTCAATTTACAATCAATACGTGTACCTGAATAACAATTATGTGGTCATGTGAATTCTTCATTTGTAAAGAATTACTACCTGAATTTATAATAGGACAACTTTGATTATATTTTATGAAATTATTTTAGATTTTGTAAACGTTTAACGTATATTATTACGAAAATCATCCCATTAGCTTATTCGTATCATGGTATTTCACAGAGAATTTTCTTCTAAATTTGCATTTTGATCTTATGTGTGCGTTATGTGGAGTAGATACGCTCTATCTTTCAGTTATTACAATTAAGTGTCTTGGAATAAAAATATGTTTGGTACAAATTAAGCAGAAATATTCAAGAGTACATGATACTACCTCACTCAAATTGCCCGAAGAGAGAAAAGGAAAATCCTCCCCGTGTTACCTACTTTACCCAACCCACCATTCCCGTAGGACAGAGGGAGCACGTAGAAACGAGATTGTTGGTCGGGAATCCTGTCACTTTTCTGATGGTGTTCCCTCAATCTCTTTAGTAAGGCTTTTTTGAAGAATAGCATATCAAACACGTTGAAGTTTCATC
Organism: Lepisma saccharinum; assembly: GCF_977018435.1. NCBI lineage: Eukaryota > Metazoa > Arthropoda > Insecta > Zygentoma > Lepismatidae > Lepisma > Lepisma saccharinum. The sequence goes on from NC_139234.1 coordinate 39,117,722, forward strand.
AAATCTACTACATGATCTGTATATGATTTCACTTCTATATCAATTGCACTTCAAATAATATATGAATCTTGTATAATGTTCAAAGTAATGGGAAACCGTAGAATGTGGAATATTGTAATTGAAAGCAAAAGTCATCGAATACTACCCCACCTAGCACGCCATTCCAGAATAATATCTACATTTTTATATTTACTCTCATTTCTATATTAATATACATCAAATTTTTTGAGTTTAAAACAGTGGTCGACGTTTTACAAAAAATTGATCCTATCTATAGCAATATATTATAAGGGAAATATATTTAATGTTGATCCTGGTTATGATACACATTTAATTAATCCTTCACGTCTTAATTTCTAAGAAAATCGCGACAAGAATATTTATATCTGCGTTCATAAAGCATTTGTTACATAACGCAGCAACAGAAATTTTTTACGAGTAAAAATTCAATATTTTTAATCCGATATTGAATCAGGATTTGGGTTAAAAAACAGAGTTCTCCCCTGTGCATAGCACCACGCCATGAAAGCGTATAGGGGGTGTGTTCAATTTTGATTGCACAATATACATCCTTTTCCTACTCCATGAAAAATGTATCCCTCGTGACGTCATTTTCCGTCATGATCGTTTGTCAATCATCCAAACATATTGTAACATTTACATTCGGACATTTCGTGGAGAAAATATTTATCAGGGATTTCGTTAACAAAACTTATGTTGTCACAGTTCACATATATTTTGTGCCAATCTTGAACGCGGAATGCGTATTAAATGTTTCTAATTCAACATGCACTTATATTTCAGAATTGGTAGAATTTGTGATGTATAGAATCTATATTTAACCACGATCTGAACAAAGACATTTCTTGCTGCAATAACGAAACTACGCATTTTGTCTAAAAGAGAAGGAACTTAATATATTTCTAAAGACAATAAACGTTAAGGGTAAAATTAGAATATGTTTTTGGAACCAGTATGCTGAATTGTTTTGAAAACAACAGTCATTTCCCAGACAACCAAACACTTGACAACCTCTGCATTGTAGATTTCTGCACACTAGTGTTTGGATCTCTGAAATTATACATTCCTATATTTCAGAAGTGCACGTTTTCCAGATGGCGTCGAAATGGATTTGAATACTAAGAACTGAAGAAGAGAAAAGATGCTATGCTTTGAATAGTATTGATGTGAAGGTATATTTACTCATTAATTATTCGACAGATTAACTGAAACCTTCATCAGATATGTAAAGATCAGATGGAAAATGATGTGAAATATAGAGTGGACAATATGTTGAGGATATACAATGGTCCTGGTACTAGAGAGAGAAATTCAATTTACAATCAATACGTGTACCTGAATAACAATTATGTGGTCATGTGAATTCTTCATTTGTAAAGAATTACTACCTGAATTTATAATAGGACAACTTTGATTATATTTTATGAAATTATTTTAGATTTTGTAAACGTTTAACGTATATTATTACGAAAATCATCCCATTAGCTTATTCGTATCATGGTATTTCACAGAGAATTTTCTTCTAAATTTGCATTTTGATCTTATGTGTGCGTTATGTGGAGGAAATACGCTCTATCTTTCAGTTATTACAATTAAGTGTCTTGGAATAAAAATATGTTTGGTACAAATTAAGCAGAAATATTCAAGAGTACATGATACTACCTCACTCAAATTGCCCGAAGAGAGAAAAGGAAAATCCTCCCCGTGTTACCTACTTTACCCAACCCACCATTCCCGTAGGACAGAGGGAGCACGTAGAAACGAGATTGTTGGTCGGGAATCCTGTCACTTTTCTGATGGTGTTCCCTCAATCTCTTTAGTAAGGCTTTTTTGAAGAATAGCATATCAAACACGTTGAAGTTTCATCAAATCTACTACATGATCTGTATATGATTTCACTTCTATATCAATTGCACTTCAAATAATATATGAATCTTGTATAATGTTCAAAGTAATGGGAAACCGTAGAATGTGGAATATTGTAATTGAAAGCAAAAGTCATCGAATACTACCCCACCTAGCCCGCCATTCCAGAATAATATCTACATTTTTATATTTACTCTCATTTCTATATTAATATACATCAAATTTTTTGAGTTTAAAACAGTGGTCGACGTTTTACAAAAAATTGATCCTATCTATAGCAATATATTATAAGGGAAATATATTTAATGTTGATCCTGGTTATGATACACATTTAATTAATCCTTCACGTCTTAATTTCTAAGAAAATCCCGACAAGAATATTTATATCTGCGTTCATAAAGCATTTGTTACATAACGCAGCAACAGAAATTTTTTACGAGTAAAAATTCAATATTTTTAATCCGATATTGAATCAGGATTTGGGTTAAAAAACAGAGTTCTCCCCTGTGCATAGCACCACGCCATGAAAGCGTATAGGGGGTGTGTTCAATTTTGATTGCACAATATACATCCTTTTCCTACTCCATGAAAAATGTATCCCTCGTGACGTCATTTTCCGTCATGATCGTTTGTCAATCATCCAAACATATTGTAACATTTACATTCGGACATTTCGTGGAGAAAATATTTATCAGGGATTTCGTTAACAAAACTTATGTTGTCACAGTTCACATATATTTTGTGCCAATCTTGAACGCGGAATGCGTATTAAATGTTTCTAATTCAACATGCACTTATATTTCAGAATTGGTAGAATTAGTGATGTATAGAATCTATATTTAACCACGATCTGAACAAAGACATTTCTTGCTGCAATAACGAAACTACGCATTTTGTCTAAAAGAGAAGGAACTTAATATATTTCTAAAGACAATAAACGTTAAGGGTAAAATTAGAATACGTTTTTGGAACCAGTATGCTGAATTGTTTTGAAAACAACAGTCATTTCCCAGACAACCAAACACTTGACAACCTCTGCATTGTAGATTTCTGCACACTAGTGTTTGGATCTCTGAAATTATACATTCCTATATTTCAGAAGTGCACGTTTTCCAGATGGCGTCGAAATGGATTTGAATACTAAGAACTGAAGAAGAGAAAAGATGCTATGCTTTGAATAGTATTGATGTGAAGGTATATTTACTCATTAATTATTCGACAGATTAACTGAAACCTTCATCAGATATGTAAAGATCAGATGGAAAATGATGTGAAATATAGAGTGGACAATATGTTGAGGATATACAATGGTCCTGGTACTAGAGAGAGAAATTCAATTTACAATCAATACGTGTACCTGAATAACAATTATGTGGTCATGTGAATTCTTCATTTGTAAAGAATTACTACCTGAATTTATAATAGGACAACTTTGATTATATTTTATGAAATTATTTTAGATTTTGTAAACGTTTAACGTATATTATTACGAAAATCATCCCATTAGCTTATTCGTATCATGGTATTTCACAGAGAATTTTCTTCTAAATTTGCATTTTGATCTTATGTGTGCGTTATGTGGAGTAGATACGCTCTATCTTTCAGTTATTACAATTAAGTGTCTTGGAATAAAAATATGTTTGGTACAAATTAAGCAGAAATATTCAAGAGTACATGATACTACCTCACTCAAATTGCCCGAAGAGAGAAAAGGAAAATCCTCCCCGTGTTACCTACTTTACCCAACCCACCATTCCCGTAGGACAGAGGGAGCACGTAGAAACGAGATTGTTGGTCGGGAATCCTGTCACTTTTCTGATGGTGTTCCCTCAATCTCTTTAGTAAGGATTTTTTGAAGAATAGCATATCAAACACGTTGAAGTTTCATCAAATCTACTACATGATCTGTATATGATTTCACTTCTATATCAATTGCACTTCAAATAATATATGAATCTTGTATAATGTTCAAAGTAATGGGAAACCGTAGAATGTGGAATATTGTAATTGAAAGCAAAAGTCATCGAATACTACCCCACCTAGCCCGCTATTCCAGAATAATATCTACATTTTTATATTTACTCTCATTTCTATATTAATATACATCAAATTTTTTGAGTTTAAAACAGTGGTCGACGTTTTACAAAAAATTGATCCTATCTATAGCAATATATTATAAGGGAAATATATTTAATGTTGATCCTGGTTATGATACACATTTAATTAATCCTTCACGTCTTAATTTCTAAGAAAATCGCGACAAGAATATTTATATCTGCGTTCATAAAGCATTTGTTACATAACGCAGCAACAGAAATTTTTTACGAGTAAAAATTCAATATTTTTAATCCGATATTGAATCAGGATTTGGGTTAAAAAACAGAGTTCTCCCCTGTGCATAGCACCACGCCATGAAAGCGTATAGGGGGTGTGTTCAATTTTGATTGCACAATATACATGCTTTTCCTACTCCATGAAAAATGTATCCCTCGTGACGTCATTTTCCGTCATGATCGTTTGTCAATCATCCAAACATATTGTAACATTTACATTCGGACATTTCGTGGAGAAAATATTTATCAGGGATTTCGTTAACAAAACTTATGTTGTCACAGTTCACATATATTTTGTGCCAATCTTGAACGCGGAATGCGTATTAAATGTTTCTAATTCAACATGCACTTATATTTCAGAATTGGTAGAATTTGTGATGTATAGAATCTATATTTAACCACGATCTGAACAAAGACATTTCTTGCTGCAATAACGAAACTACGCATTTTGTCTAAAAGAGAAGGAACTTAATATATTTCTAAAGACAATAAACGTTAAGGGTAAAATTAGAATACGTTTTTGGAACCAGTATGCTGAATTGTTTTGAAAACAACAGTCATTTCCCAGACAACCAAACACTTGACAACCTCTGCATTGTAGATTTCTGCACACTAGTGTTTGGATCTCTGAAATTATACATTCCTATATTTCAGAAGTGCACGTTTTCCAGATGGCGTCGAAATGGATTTGAATACTAAGAACTGAAGAAGAGAAAAGATGCTATGCTTTGAATAGTATTGATGTGAAGGTATATTTACTCATTAATTATTCGACAGATTAACTGAAACCTTCATCAGATATGTAAAGATCAGATGGAAAATGATGTGAAATATAGAGTGGACAATATGTTGAGGATATACAATGGTCCTGGTACTAGAGAGAGAAATTCAATTTACAATCAATACGTGTACCTGAATAACAATTATGTGGTCATGTGAATTCTTCATTTGTAAAGAATTACTACCTGAATTTATAATAGGACAACTTTGATTATATTTTATGAAATTATTTTAGATTTTGTAAACGTTTAACGTATATTATTACGAAAATCATCCCATTAGCTTATTCGTATCATGGTATTTCACAGAGAATTTTCTTCTAAATTTGCATTTTGATCTTATGTGTGCGTTATGTGGAGGAAATACGCTCTATCTTTCAGTTATTACAATTAAGTGTCTTGGAATAAAAATATGTTTGGTACAAATTAAGCAGAAATATTCAAGAGTACATGATACTACCTCACTCAAATTGCCCGAAGAGAGAAAAGGAAAATCCTCCCCGTGTTACCTACTTTACCCAACCCACCATTCCCGTAGGAGAGAGGGAGCACGTAGAAACGAGATTGTTGGTCGGGAATCCTGTCACTTTTCTGATGGTGTTCCCTCAATCTCTTTAGTAAGGATTTTTTGAAGAATAGCATATCAAACACGTTGAAGTTTCATCAAATCTACTACATGATCTGTATATGATTTCACTTCTATATCAATTGCACTTCAAATAATATATGAATCTTGTATAATGTTCAAAGTAATGGGAAACCGTAGAATGTGGAATATTGTAATTGAAAGCAAAAGTCATCGAATACTACCCCACCTAGCCCGCCATTCCAGAATAATATCTACATTTTTATATTTACTCTCATTTCTATATTAATATACATCAAATATTTTGAGTTTAAAACAGTGGTCGACGTTTTACAAAAAATTGATCCTATCTATAGCAATATATTATAAGGGAAATATATTTAATGTTGATCCTGGTTATGATACACATTTAATTAATCCTTCACGTCTTAATTTCTAAGAAAATCGCGACAAGAATATTTATATCTGCGTTCATAAAGCATTTGTTACATAACGCAGCAACAGAAATTTTTTACGAGTAAAAATTCAATATTTTTAATCCGATATTGAATCAGGATTTGGGTTAAAAAACAGAGTTCTCCCCTGTGCATAGCACCACGCCATGAAAGCGTATAGGGGGTGTGTTCAATTTTGATTGCCAATATACATGCTTTTCCTACTCCATGAAAAATGTATCCCTCGTGACGTCATTTTCCGTCATGATCGTTTGTCAATCATCCAAACATATTGTAACATTTACATTCGGACATTTCGTGGAGAAAATATTTATCAGGGATTTCGTTAACAAAACTTATGTTGTCACAGTTCACATATATTTTGTGCCAATCTTGAACGCGGAATGCGTATTAAATGTTTCTAATTCAACATGCACTTATATTTCAGAATTGGTAGAATTTGTGATGTATAGAATCTATATTTAACCACGATCTGAACAAAGACATTTCTTGCTGCAATAACGAAACTACGCATTTTGTCTAAAAGAGAAGGAACTTAATATATTTCTAAAGACAATAAACGTTAAGGGTAAAATTAGAATACGTTTTTGGAACCAGTATGCTGAATTGTTTTGAAAACAACAGTCATTTCCCAGACAACCAAACACTTGACAACCTCTGCATTGTAGATTTCTGCACACTAGTGTTTGGATCTCTGAAATTATACATTCCTATATTTCAGAAGTGCACGTTTTCCAGATGGCGTCGAAATGGATTTGAATACTAAGAACTGAAGAAGAGAAAAGATGCTACGCTTTGAATAGTATTGATGTGAAGGTATATTTACTCATTAATTATTCGACAGATTAACTGAAACCTTCATCAGATATGTAAAGATCAGATGGAAAATGATGTGAAATATAGAGTGGACAATATGTTGAGGATATACAATGGTCCTGGTACTAGAGAGAGAAATTCAATTTACAATCAATACGTGTACCTGAATAACAATTATGTGGTCATGTGAATTCTTCATTTGTAAAGAATTACTACCTGAATTTATAATAGGACAACTTTGATTATATTTTATGAAATTATTTTAGATTTTGTAAACGTTTAACGTATATTATTACGAAAATCATCCCATTAGCTTATTCGTATCATGGTATTTCACAGAGAATTTTCTTCTAAATTTGCATTTTGATCTTATGTGTGCGTTATGTGGAGGAAATACGCTCTATCTTTCAGTTATTACAATTAAGTGTCTTGGAATAAAAATATGTTTGGTACAAATTAAGCAGAAATATTCAAGAGTACATGATACTACCTCACTCAAATTGCCCGAAGAGAGAAAAGGAAAATCCTCCCCGTGTTACCTACTTTACCCAACCCACCATTCCCGTAGGACAGAGGGAGCACGTAGAAACGAGATTGTTGGTCGGGAATCCTGTCACTTTTCTGATGGTGTTCCCTCAATCTCTTTAGTAAGGCTTTTTTGAAGAATAGCATATCAAACACGTTGAAGTTTCATCAAATCTACTACATGATCTGTATATGATTTCACTTCTATATCAATTGCACTTCAAATAATATATGAATCTTGTATAATGTTCAAAGTAATGGGAAACCGTAGAATGTGGAATATTGTAATTGAAAGCAAAAGTCATCGAATACTACCCCACCTAGCACGCCATTCCAGAATAATATCTACATTTTTATATTTACTCTCATTTCTATATTAATATACATCAAATTTTTTGAGTTTAAAACAGTGGTCGACGTTTTACAAAAAATTGATCCTATCTATAGCAATATATTATAAGGGAAATATATTTAATGTTGATCCTGGTTATGATACACATTTAATTAATCCTTCACGTCTTAATTTCTAAGAAAATCGCGACAAGAATATTTATATCTGCGTTCATAAAGCATTTGTTACATAACGCAGCAACAGAAATTTTTTACGAGTAAAAATTCAATATTTTTAATCCGATATTGAATCAGGATTTGGGTTAAAAAACAGAGTTCTCCCCTGTGCATAGCACCACGCCATGAAAGCGTATAGGGGGTGTGTTCAATTTTGATTGCACAATATACATCCTTTTCCTACTCCATGAAAAATGTATCCCTCGTGACTTCATTTTCCGTCATGATCGTTTGTCAATCATCCAAACATATTGTAACATTTACATTCGGACATTTCGTGGAGAAAATATTTATCAGGGATTTCGTTAACAAAACTTATGTTGTCACAGTTCACATATATTTTGTGCCAATCTTGAACGCGGAATGCGTATTAAATGTTTCTAATTCAACATGCACTTATATTTCAGAATTGGTAGAATTAGTGATGTATAGAATCTATATTTAACCACGATCTGAACAAAGACATTTCTTGCTGCAATAACGAAACTACGCATTTTGTCTAAAAGAGAAGGAACTTAATATATTTCTAAAGACAATAAACGTTAAGGGTAAAATTAGAATATGTTTTTGGAACCAGTATGCTGAATTGTTTTGAAAACAACAGTCATTTCCCAGACAACCAAACACTTGACAACCTCTGCATTGTAGATTTCTGCACACTAGTGTTTGGATCTCTGAAATTATACATTCCTATATTTCAGAAGTGCACGTTTTCCAGATGGCGTCGAAATGGATTTGAATACTAAGAACTGAAGAAGAGAAAAGATGCTATGCTTTGAATAGTATTGATGTGAAGGTATATTTACTCATTAATTATTCGACAGATTAACTGAAACCTTCATCAGATATGTAAAGATCAGATGGAAAATGATGTGAAATATAGAGTGGACAATATGTTGAGGATATACAATGGTCCTGGTACTAGAGAGAGAAATTCAATTTACAATCAATACGTGTACCTGAATAACAATTATGTGGTCATGTGAATTCTTCATTTGTAAAGAATTACTACCTGAATTTATAATAGGACAACTTTGATTATATTTTATGAAATTATTTTAGATTTTGTAAACGTTTAACGTATATTATTACGAAAATCATCCCATTAGCTTATTCGTATCATGGTATTTCACAGAGAATTTTCTTCTAAATTTGCATTTTGATCTTATGTGTGCGTTATGTGGAGGAAATACGCTCTATCTTTCAGTTATTACAATTAAGTGTCTTGGAATAAAAATATGTTTGGTACAAATTAAGCAGAAATATTCAAGAGTACATGATACTACCTCACTCAAATTGCCCGAAGAGAGAAAAGGAAAATCCTCCCCGTGTTACCTACTTTACCCAACCCACCATTCCCGTAGGACAGAGGGAGCACGTAGAAACGAGATTGTTGGTCGGGAATCCTGTCACTTTTCTGATGGTGTTCCCTCAATCTCTTTAGTAAGGATTTTTTGAAGAATAGCATATCAAACACGTTGAAGTTTCATCAAATCTACTACATGATCTGTATATGATTTCACTTCTATATCAATTGCACTTCAAATAATATATGAATCTTGTATAATGTTCAAAGTAATGGGAAACCGTAGAATGTGGAATATTGTAATTGAAAGCAAAAGTCATCGAATACTACCCCACCTAGCCCGCCATTCCAGAATAATATCTACATTTTTATATTTACTCTCATTTCTATATTAATATACATCAAATTTTTTGAGTTTAAAACAGTGGTCGACGTTTTACAAAAAATTGATCCTATCTATAGCAATATATTATAAGGGAAATATATTTAATGTTGATCCTGGTTATGATACACATTTAATTAATCCTTCACGTCTTAATTTCTAAGAAAATCGCGACAAGAATATTTATATCTGCGTTCATAAAGCATTTGTTACATAACGCAGCAACAGAAATTTTTTACGAGTAAAAATTCAATATTTTTAATCCGATATTGAATCAGGATTTGGGTTAAAAAACAGAGTTCTCCCCTGTGCATAGCACCACGCCATGAAAGCGTATAGGGGGTGTGTTCAATTTTGATTGCACAATATACATCCTTTTCCTACTCCATGAAAAATGTATCCCTCGTGACGTCATTTTCCGTCATGATCGTTTGTCAATCATCCAAACATATTGTAACATTTACATTCGGACATTTCGTGGAGAAAATATTTATCAGGGATTTCGTTAACAAAACTTATGTTGTCACAGTTCACATATATTTTGTGCCAATCTTGAACGCGGAATGCGTATTAAATGTTTCTAATTCAACATGCACTTATATTTCAGAATTGGTAGAATTAGTGATGTATAGAATCTATATTTAACCACGATCTGAACAAAGACATTTCTTGCTGCAATAACGAAACTACGCATTTTGTCTAAAAGAGAAGGAACTTAATATATTTCTAAAGACAATAAACGTTAAGGGTAAAATTAGAATACGTTTTTGGAACCAGTATGCTGAATTGTTTTGAAAACAACAGTCATTTCCCAGACAACCAAACACTTGACAACCTCTGCATTGTAGATTTCTGCACACTAGTGTTTGGATCTCTGAAATTATACATTCCTATATTTCAGAAGTGCACGTTTTCCAGATGGCGTCGAAATGGATTTGAATACTAAGAACTGAAGAAGAGAAAAGATGCTATGCTTTGAATAGTATTGATGTGAAGGTATATTTACTCATTAATTATTCGACAGATTAACTGAAACCTTCATCAGATATGTAAAGATCAGATGGAAAATGATGTGAAATATAGAGTGGACAATATGTTGAGGATATACAATGGTCCTGGTACTAGAGAGAGAAATTCAATTTACAATCAATACGTGTACCTGAATAACAATTATGTGGTCATGTGAATTCTTCATTTGTAAAGAATTACTACCTGAATTTATAATAGGACAACTTTGATTATATTTTATGAAATTATTTTAGATTTTGTAAACGTTTAACGTATATTATTACGAAAATCATCCCATTAGCTTATTCGTATCATGGTATTTCACAGAGAATTTTCTTCTAAATTTGCATTTTGATCTTATGTGTGCGTTATGTGGAGGAAATACGCTCTATCTTTCAGTTATTACAATTAAGTGTCTTGGAATAAAAATATGTTTGGTACAAATTAAGCAGAAATATTCAAGAGTACATGATACTACCTCACTCAAATTGCCCGAAGAGAGAAAAGGAAAATCCTCCCCGTGTTACCTACTTTACCCAACCCACCATTCCCGTAGGACAGAGGGAGCACGTAGAAACGAGATTGTTGGTCGGGAATCCTGTCACTTTTCTGATGGTGTTCCCTCAATCTCTTTAGTAAGGATTTTTTGAAGAATAGCATAACAAACACGTTGAAGTTTCATCAAATCTACTACATGATCTGTATATGATTTCACTTCTATATCAATTGCACTTCAAATAATATATGAATCTTGTATAATGTTCAAAGTAATGGGAAACCGTAGAATGTGGAATATTGTAATTGAAAGCAAAAGTCATCGAATACTACCCCACCTAGCCCGCCATTCCAGAATAATATCTACATTTTTATATTTACTCTCATTTCTATATTAATATACATCAAATATTTTGAGTTTAAAACAGTGGTCGACGTTTTACAAAAAATTGATCCTATCTATAGCAATATATTATAAGGGAAATATATTTAATGTTGATCCTGGTTATGATACACATTTAATTAATCCTTCACGTCTTAATTTCTAAGAAAATCGCGACAAGAATATTTATATCTGCGTTCATAAAGCATTTGTTACATAACGCAGCAACAGAAATTTTTTACGAGTAAAAATTCAATATTTTTAATCCGATATTGAATCAGGATTTGGGTTAAAAAACAGAGTTCTCCCCTGTGCATAGCACCACGCCATGAAAGCGTATTGGGGGTGTGTTCAATTTTGATTGCCAATATACATGCTTTTCCTACTCCATGAAAAATGTATCCCTCGTGACGTCATTTTCCGTCATGATCGTTTGTCAATCATCCAAACATATTGTAACATTTACATTCGGACATTTCGTGGAGAAAATATTTATCAGGGATTTCGTTAACAAAACTTATGTTGTCACAGTTCACATATATTTTGTGCCAATCTTGAACGCGGAATGCGTATTAAATGTTTCTAATTCAACATGCACTTATATTTCAGAATTGGTAGAATTTGTGATGTATAGAATCTATATTTAACCACGATCTGAACAAAGACATTTCTTGCTGCAATAACGAAACTACGCATTTTGTCTAAAAGAGAAGGAACTTAATATATTTCTAAAGACAATAAACGTTAAGGGTAAAATTAGAATACGTTTTTGGAACCAGTATGCTGAATTGTTTTGAAAACAACAGTCATTTCCCAGACAACCAAACACTTGACAACCTCTGCATTGTAGATTTCTGCACACTAGTGTTTGGATCTCTGAAATTATACATTCCTATATTTCAGAAGTGCACGTTTTCCAGATGGCGTCGAAATGGATTTGAATACTAAGAACTGAAGAAGAGAAAAGATGCTATGCTTTGAATAGTATTGATGTGAAGGTATATTTACTCATTAATTATTCGACAGATTAACTGAAACCTTCATCAGATATGTAAAGATCAGATGGAAAATGATGTGAAATATAGAGTGGACAATATGTTGAGGATATACAATGGTCCTGGTACTAGAGAGAGAAATTCAATTTACAATCAATACGTGTACCTGAATAACAATTATGTGGTCATGTGAATTCTTCATTTGTAAAGAATTACTACCTGAATTTATAATAGGACAACTTTGATTATATTTTATGAAATTATTTTAGATTTTGTAAACGTTTAACGTATATTATTACGAAAATCATCCCATTAGCTTATTCGTATCATGGTATTTCACAGAGAATTTTCTTCTAAATTTGCATTTTGATCTTATGTGTGCGTTATGTGGAGGAAATACGCTCTATCTTTCAGTTATTACAATTAAGTGTCTTGGAATAAAAATATGTTTGGTACAAATTAAGCAGAAATATTCAAGAGTACATGATACTACCTCACTCAAATTGCCCGAAGAGAGAAAAGGAAAATCCTCCCCGTGTTACCTACTTTACCCAACCCACCATTCCCGTAGGAGAGAGGGAGCACGTAGAAACGAGATTGTTGGTCGGGAATCCTGTCACTTTTCTGATGGTGTTCCCTCAATCTCTTTAGTAAGGATTTTTTGAAGAATAGCATATCAAACACGTTGAAGTTTCATCAAATCTACTACATGATCTGTATATGATTTCACTTCTATATCAATTGCACTTCAAATAATATATGAATCTTGTATAATGTTCAAAGTAATGGGAAACCGTAGAATGTGGAATATTGTAATTGAAAGCAAAAGTCATCGAATACTACCCCACCTAGCCCGCCATTCCAGAATAATATCTACATTTTTATATTTACTCTCATTTCTATATTAATATACATCAAATATTTTGAGTTTAAAACAGTGGTCGACGTTTTACAAAAAATTGATCCTATCTATAGCAATATATTATAAGGGAAATATATTTAATGTTGATCCTGGTTATGATACACATTTAATTAATCCTTCACGTCTTAATTTCTAAGAAAATCGCGACAAGAATATTTATATCTGCGTTCATAAAGCATTTGTTACATAACGCAGCAACAGAAATTTTTTACGAGTAAAAATTCAATATTTTTAATCCGATATTGAATCAGGATTTGGGTTAAAAAACAGAGTTCTCCCCTGTGCATAGCACCACGCCATGAAAGCGTATAGGGGGTGTGTTCAATTTTGATTGCACAATATACATCCTTTTCCTACTCCATGAAAAATGTATCCCTCGTGACGTCATTTTCCGTCATGATCGTTTGTCAATCATCCAAACATATTGTAACATTTACATTCGGACATTTCGTGGAGAAAATATTTATCAGGGATTTCGTTAACAAAACTTATGTTGTCACAGTTCACATATATTTTGTGCCAATCTTGAACGCGGAATGCGTATTAAATGTTTCTAATTCAACATGCACTTATATTTCAGAATTGGTAGAATTAGTGATGTATAGAATCTATATTTAACCACGATCTGAACAAAGACATTTCTTGCTGCAATAACGAAACTACGCATTTTGTCTAAAAGAGAAGGAACTTAATATATTTCTAAAGACAATAAACGTTAAGGGTAAAATTAGAATACGTTTTTGGAACCAGTATGCTGAATTGTTTTGAAAACAACAGTCATTTCCCAGACAACCAAACACTTGACAACCTCTGCATTGTAGATTTCTGCACACTAGTGTTTGGATCTCTGAAATTATACATTCCTATATTTCAGAAGTGCACGTTTTCCAGATGGCGTCGAAATGGATTTGAATACTAAGAACTGAAGAAGAGAAAAGATGCTATGCTTTGAATAGTATTGATGTGAAGGTATATTTACTCATTAATTATTCGACAGATTAACTGAAACCTTCATCAGATATGTAAAGATCAGATGGAAAATGATGTGAAATATAGAGTGGACAATATGTTGAGGATATACAATGGTCCTGGTACTAGAGAGAGAAATTCAATTTACAATCAATACGTGTACCTGAATAACAATTATGTGGTCATGTGAATTCTTCATTTGTAAAGAATTACTACCTGAATTTATAATAGGACAACTTTGATTATATTTTATGAAATTATTTTAGATTTTGTAAACGTTTAACGTATATTATTACGAAAATCATCCCATTAGCTTATTCGTATCATGGTATTTCACAGAGAATTTTCTTCTAAATTTGCATTTTGATCTTATGTGTGCGTTATGTGGAGGAAATACGCTCTATCTTTCAGTTATTACAATTAAGTGTCTTGGAATAAAAATATGTTTGGTACAAATTAAGCAGAAATATTCAAGAGTACATGATACTACCTCACTCAAATTGCCCGAAGAGAGAAAAGGAAAATCCTCCCCGTGTTACCTACTTTACCCAACCCACCATTCCCGTAGGACAGAGGGAGCACGTAGAAACGAGATTGTTGGTCGGGAATCCTGTCACTTTTCTGATGGTGTTCCCTCAATCTCTTTAGTAAGGATTTTTTGAAGAATAGCATATCAAACACGTTGAAGTTTCATCAAATCTACTACATGATCTGTATATGATTTCACTTCTATATCAATTGCACTTCAAATAATATATGAATCTTGTATAATGTTCAAAGTAATGGGAAACCGTAGAATGTGGAATATTGTAATTGAAAGCAAAAGTCATCGAATACTACCCCACCTAGCCCGCTATTCCAGAATAATATCTACATTTTTATATTTACTCTCATTTCTATATTAATATACATCAAATTTTTTGAGTTTAAAACAGTGGTCGACGTTTTACAAAAAATTGATCCTATCTATAGCAATATATTATAACGGAAATATATTTAATGTTGATCCTGGTTATGATACACATTTAATTAATCCTTCACGTCTTAATTTCTAAGAAAATCGCGACAAGAATATTTATATCTGCGTTCATAAAGCATTTGTTACATAACGCAGCAACAGAAATTTTTTACGAGTAAAAATTCAATATTTTTAATCCGATATTGAATCAGGATTTGGGTTAAAAAACAGAGTTCTCCCCTGTGCATAGCACCACGCCATGAAAGCGTATAGGGGGTGTGTTCAATTTTGATTGCACAATATACATCCTTTTCCTACTCCATGAAAAATGTATCCCTCGTGACTTCATTTTCCGTCATGATCGTTTGTCAATCATCCAAACATATTGTAACATTTACATTCGGACATTTCGTGGAGAAAATATTTATCAGGGATTTCGTTAACAAAACTTATGTTGTCACAGTTCACATATATTTTGTGCCAATCTTGAACGCGGAATGCGTATTAAATGTTTCTAATTCAACATGCACTTATATTTCAGAATTGGTAGAATTTGTGATGTATAGAATCTATATTTAACCACGATCTGAACAAAGACATTTCTTGCTGCAATAACGAAACTACGCATTTTGTCTAAAAGAGAAGGAACTTAATATATTTCTAAAGACAATAAACGTTAAGGGTAAAATTAGAATACGTTTTTGGAACCAGTATGCTGAATTGTTTTGAAAACAACAGTCATTTCCCAGACAACCAAACACTTGACAACCTCTGCATTGTAGATTTCTGCACACTAGTGTTTGGATCTCTGAAATTATACATTCCTATATTTCAGAAGTGCACGTTTTCCAGATGGCGTCGAAATGGATTTGAATACTAAGAACTGAAGAAGAGAAAAGATGCTATGCTTTGAATAGTATTGATGTGAAGGTATATTTACTCATTAATTATTCGACAGATTAACTGAAACCTTCATCAGATATGTAAAGATCAGATGGAAAATGATGTGAAATATAGAGTGGACAATATGTTGAGGATATACAATGGTCCTGGTACTAGAGAGAGAAATTCAATTTACAATCAATACGTGTACCTGAATAACAATTATGTGGTCATGTGAATTCTTCATTTGTAAAGAATTACTACCTGAATTTATAATAGGACAACTTTGATTATATTTTATGAAATTATTTTAGATTTTGTAAACGTTTAACGTATATTATTACGAAAATCATCCCATTAGCTTATTCGTATCATGGTATTTCACAGAGAATTTTCTTCTAAATTTGCATTTTGATCTTATGTGTGCGTTATGTGGAGGAAATACGCTCTATCTTTCAGTTATTACAATTAAGTGTCTTGGAATAAAAATATGTTTGGTACAAATTAAGCAGAAATATTCAAGAGTACATGATACTACCTCACTCAAATTGCCCGAAGAGAGAAAAGGAAAATCCTCCCCGTGTTACCTACTTTACCCAACCCACCATTCCCGTAGGAGAGAGGGAGCACGTAGAAACGAGATTGTTGGTCGGGAATCCTGTCACTTTTCTGATGGTGTTCCCTCAATCTCTTTAGTAAGGATTTTTTGAAGAATAGCATATCAAACACGTTGAAGTTTCATCAAATCTACTACATGATCTGTATATGATTTCACTTCTATATCAATTGCACTTCAAATAATATATGAATCTTGTATAATGTTCAAAGTAATGGGAAACCGTAGAATGTGGAATATTGTAATTGAAAGCAAAAGTCATCGAATACTACCCCACCTAGCCCGCCATTCCAGAATAATATCTACATTTTTGTATTTACTCTCATTTCTATATTAATATACATCAAATATTTTGAGTTTAAAACAGTGGTCGACGTTTTACAAAAAATTGATCCTATCTATAGCAATATATTATAAGGGAAATATATTTAATGTTGATCCTGGTTATGATACACATTTAATTAATCCTTCACGTCTTAATTTCTAAGAAAATCGCGACAAGAATATTTATATCTGCGTTCATAAAGCATTTGTTACATAACGCAGCAACAGAAATTTTTTACGAGTAAAAATTCAATATTTTTAATCCGATATTGAATCAGGATTTGGGTTAAAAAACAGAGTTCTCCCCTGTGCATAGCACCACGCCATGAAAGCGTATTGGGGGTGTGTTCAATTTTGATTGCCAATATACATGCTTTTCCTACTCCATGAAAAATGTATCCCTCGTGACGTCATTTTCCGTCATGATCGTTTGTCAATCATCCAAACATATTGTAACATTTACATTCGGACATTTCGTGGAGAAAATATTTATCTGGGATTTCGTTAACAAAACTTATGTTGTCACAGTTCACATATATTTTGTGCCAATCTTGAACGCGGAATGCGTATTAAATGTTTCTAATTCAACATGCACTTATATTTCAGAATTGGTAGAATTTGTGATGTATAGAATCTATATTTAACCACGATCTGAACAAAGACATTTCTTGCTGCAATAACGAAACTACGCATTTTGTCTAAAAGAGAAGGAACTTAATATATTTCTAAAGACAATAAACGTTAAGGGTAAAATTAGAATACGTTTTTGGAACCAGTATGCTGAATTGTTTTGAAAACAACAGTCATTTCCCAGACAACCAAACACTTGACAACCTCTGCATTGTAGATTTCTGCACACTAGTGTTTGGATCTCTGAAATTATACATTCCTATATTTCAGAAGTGCACGTTTTCCAGATGGCGTCGAAATGGATTTGAATACTAAGAACTGAAGAAGAGAAAAGATGCTATGCTTTGAATAGTATTGATGTGAAGGTATATTTACTCATTAATTATTCGACAGATTAACTGGAACCTTCATCAGATATGTAAAGATCAGATGGAAAATGATGTGAAATATAGAGTGGACAATATGTTGAGGATATACAATGGTCCTGGTACTAGAGAGAGAAATTCAATTTACAATCAATACGTGTACCTGAATAACAATTATGTGGTCATGTGAATTCTTCATTTGTAAAGAATTACTACCTGAATTTATAATAGGACAACTTTGATTATATTTTATGAAATTATTTTAGATTTTGTAAACGTTTAACGTATATTATTACGAAAATCATCCCATTAGCTTATTCGTATCATGGTATTTCACAGAGAATTTTCTTCTAAATTTGCATTTTGATCTTATGTGTGCGTTATGTGGAGTAGATACGCTCTATCTTTCAGTTATTACAATTAAGTGTCTTGGAATAAAAATATGTTTGGTACAAATTAAGCAGAAATATTCAAGAGTACATGATACTACCTCACTCAAATTGCCCGAAGAGAGAAAAGGAAAATCCTCCCCGTGTTACCTACTTTACCCAACCCACCATTCCCGTAGAAGAGAGGGAGCACGTAGAAACGAGATTGTTGGTCGGGAATCCTGTCACTTTTCTGATGGTGTTCCCTCAATCTCTTTAGTAAGGATTTTTTGAAGAATAGCATATCAAACACGTTGAAGTTTCATCAAATCTACTACATGATCTGTATATGATTTCACTTCTATATCAATTGCACTTCAAATAATATATGAATCTTGTATAATGTTCAAAGTAATGGGAAACCGTAGAATGTGGAATATTGTAATTGAAAGCAAAAGTCATCGAATACTACCCCACCTAGCCCGCCATTCCAGAATAATATCTACATTTTTATATTTACTCTCATTTCTATATTAATATACATCAAATATTTTGAGTTTAAAACAGTGGTCGACGTTTTACAAAAAATTGATCCTATCTATAGCAATATATTATAAGGGAAATATATTTAATGTTGATCCTATTTATGATACACATTTAATTAATCCTTCACGTCTTAATTTCTAAGAAAATCGCGACAAGAATATTTATATCTGCGTTCATAAAGCATTTGTTACATAACGCAGCAACAGAAATTTTTTACGAGTAAAAATTCAATATTTTTAATCCGATATTGAATCAGGATTTGGGTTAAAAAACAGAGTTCTCCCCTGTGCATAGCACCACGCCATGAAAGCGTATAGGGGGTGTGTTCAATTTTGATTGCACAATATACATCCTTTTCCTACTCCATGAAAAATGTATCTCTCGTGACGTCATTTTCCGTCATGATCGTTTGTCAATCATCCAAACATATTGTAACATTTACATTCGGACATTTCGTGGAGAAAATATTTATCAGGGATTTCGTTAACAAAACTTATGTTGTCACAGTTCACATATATTTTGTGCCAATCTTGAACGCGGAATGCGTATTAAATGTTTCTAATTCAACATGCACTTATATTTCAGAATTGGTAGAATTTGTGATGTATAGAATCTATATTTAACCACGATCTGAACAAAGACATTTCTTGCTGCAATAACGAAACTACGCATTTTGTCTAAAAGAGAAGGAACTTAATATATTTCTAAAGACAATAAACGTTAAGGGTAAAATTAGAATACGTTTTTGGAACCAGTATGCTGAATTGTTTTGAAAACAACAGTCATTTCCCAGACAACCAAACACTTGACAACCTCTGCATTGTAGATTTCTGCACACTAGTGTTTGGATCTCTGAAATTATACATTCCTATATTTCAGAAGTGCACGTTTTCCAGATGGCGTCGAAATGGATTTGAATACTAAGAACTGAAGAAGAGAAAAGATGCTATGCTTTGAATAGTATTGATGTGAAGGTATATTTACTCATTAATTATTCGACAGATTAACTGAAACCTTCATCAGATATGTAAAGATCAGATGGAAAATGATGTGAAATATAGAGTGGACAATATGTTGAGGATATACAATGGTCCTGGTACTAGAGAGAGAAATTCAATTTACAATCAATACGTGTACCTGAATAACAATTATGTGGTCATGTGAATTCTTCATTTGTAAAGAATTACTACCAGAATTTATAATAGGACAACTTTGATTATATTTTATGAAATTATTTTAGATTTTGTAAACGTTTAACGTATATTATTACGAAAATCATCCCATTAGCTTATTCGTATCATGGTATTTCACAGAGAATTTTCTTCTAAATTTGCATTTTGATCTTATGTGTGCGTTATGTGGAGGAAATACGCTCTATCTTTCAGTTATTACAATTAAGTGTCTTGGAATAAAAATATGTTTGGTACAAAT
The DNA here is from genome assembly GCF_977018435.1 of Lepisma saccharinum. NCBI lineage: Eukaryota > Metazoa > Arthropoda > Insecta > Zygentoma > Lepismatidae > Lepisma > Lepisma saccharinum. The sequence goes on from NC_139234.1 coordinate 39,138,249, forward strand.
TAAGCAGAAATATTCAAGAGTACATGATACTACCTCACTCAAATTGCCCGAAGAGAGAAAAGGAAAATCCTCCCCGTGTTACCTACTTTACCCAACCCACCATTCCCGTAGGACATCGGGAGCACGTAGAAACGAGATTGTTGGTCGGGAATCCTGTCACTTTTCTGATGGTGTTCCCTCAATCTCTTTAGTAAGGATTTTTTGAAGAATAGCATATCAAACACGTTGAAGTTTCATCAAATCTACTACATGATCTGTATATGATTTCACTTCTATATCAATTGCACTTCAAATAATATATGAATCTTGTATAATGTTCAAAGTAATGGGAAACCGTAGAATGTGGAATATTGTAATTGAAAGCAAAAGTCATCGAATACTACCCCACCTAGCCCGCCATTCCAGAATAATATCTACATTTTTATATTTACTCTCATTTCTATATTAATATACATAAAATATTTTGAGTTTAAAACAGTGGTCGACGTTTTACAAAAAATTGATCCTATCTATAGCAATATATTATAAGGGAAATATATTTAATGTTGATCCTGGTTATGATACACATTTAATTAATCCTTCACGTCTTAATTTCTAAGAAACTCGCGACAAGAATATTTATATCTGCGTTCATAAAGCATTTGTTACATAACGCAGCAACAGAAATTTTTTACGAGTAAAAATTCAATATTTTTAATCCGATATTGAATCAGGATTTGGGTTAAAAAACAGAGTTCTCCCCTGTGCATAGCACCACGCCATGAAAGCGTATAGGGGGTGTGTTCAATTTTGATTGCCAATATACATGCTTTTCCTACTCCATGAAAAATGTATCCCTCGTGACGTCATTTTCCGTCATGATCGTTTGTCAATCATCCAAACATATTGTAACATTTACATTCGGACATTTCGTGGAGAAAATATTTATCAGGGATTTCGTTAACAAAACTTATGTTGTCACAGTTCACATATATTTTGTGCCAATCTTGAACGCGGAATGCGTATTAAATGTTTCTAATTCAACATGCACTTATATTTCAGAATTGGTAGAATTTGTGATGTATAGAATCTATATTTAACCACGATCTGAACAAAGACATTTCTTGCTGCAATAACGAAACTACGCATTTTGTCTAAAAGAGAAGGAACTTAATATATTTCTAAAGACAATAAACGTTAAGGGTAAAATTAGAATACGTTTTTGGAACCAGTATGCTGAATTGTTTTGAAAACAACAGTCATTTCCCAGACAACCAAACATTTGACAACCTCTGCATTGTAGATTTCTGCACACTAGTGTTTGGATCTCTGAAATTATACATTCCTATATTTCAGAAGTGCACGTTTTCCAGATGGCGTCGAAATGGATTTGAATACTAAGAACTGAAGAAGAGAAAAGATGCTATGCTTTGAATAGTATTGATGTGAAGGTATATTTACTCATTAATTATTCGACAGATTAACTGAAACCTTCATCAGATATGTAAAGATCAGATGGAAAATGATGTGAAATATAGAGTGGACAATATGTTGAGGATATACAATGGTCCTGGTACTAGAGAGAGAAATTCAATTTACAATCAATACGTGTACCTGAATAACAATTATGTGGTCATGTGAATTCTTCATTTGTAAAGAATTACTACCTGAATTTATAATAGGACAACTTTGATTATATTTTATGAAATTATTTTAGATTTTGTAAACGTTTAACGTATATTATTACGAAAATCATCCCATTAGCTTATTCGTATCATGGTATTTCACAGAGAATTTTCTTCTAAATTTGCATTTTGATCTTATGTGTGCGTTATGTGGAGTAGATACGCTCTATCTTTCAGTTATTACAATTAAGTGTCTTGGAATAAAAATATGTTTGGTACAAATTAAGCAGAAATATTCAAGAGTACATGATACTACCTCACTCAAATTGCCCGAAGAGAGAAAAGGAAAATCCTCCCCGTGTTACCTACTTTACCCAACCCACCATTCCCGTAGGACAGAGGGAGCACGTAGAAACGAGATTGTTGGTCGGGAATCCTGTCACTTTTCTGATGGTGTTCCCTCAATCTCTTTAGTAAGGCTTTTTTGAAGAATAGCATATCAAACACGTTGAAGTTTCATCAAATCTACTACATGATCTGTATATGATTTCACTTCTATATCAATTGCACTTCAAATAATATATGAATCTTGTATAATGTTCAAAGTAATGGGAAACCGTAGAATGTGGAATATTGTAATTGAAAGCAGAAGTCATCGAATACTACCCCACCTAGCCCGCCATTCCAGAATAATATCTACATTTTTATATTTACTCTCATTTCTATATTAATATACATCAAATATTTTGAGTTTAAAACAGTGGTCGATGTTTTACAAAAAATTGATCCTATCTATAGCAATATATTATAAGGGAAATATATTTAATGTTGATCCTGGTTTTGATACACATTTAATTAATCCTTCACGTCTTAATTTCTAAGAAAATCGCGACAAGAATATTTATATCTGCGTTCATAAAGCATTTGTTACATAACGCAGCAACAGAAATTTTTTACGAGTAAAAATTCAATATTTTTAATCCGATATTGAATCAGGATTTGGGTTAAAAAACAGAGTTCTCCCCTGTGCATAGCACCACGCCATGAAAGCGTATAGGGGGTGTGTTCAATTTTGATTGCACAATATACATCCTTTTCCTACTCCATGAAAAATGTATCCCTCGTGACGTCATTTTCCGTCAAGATCGTTTGTCAATCATCCAAACATATTGTAACATTTACATTCGGACATTTCGTGGAGAAAATATTTATCAGGGATTTCGTTAACAAAACTTATGTTGTCACAGTTCACATATATTTTGTGCCAATCTTGAACGCGGAATGCGTATTAAATGTTTCTAATTCAACATGCACTTATATTTCAGAATTGGTAGAATTTGTGATGTATAGAATCTATATTTAACCACGATCTGAACAAAGACATTTCTTGCTGCAATAACGAAACTACGCATTTTGTCTAAAAGAGAAGGAACTTAATATATTTCTAAAGACAATAAACGTTAAGGGTAAAATTAGAATACGTTTTTGGAACCAGTATGCTGAATTGTTTTGAAAACAACAGTCATTTCCCAGACAACCAAACACTTGACAACCTCTGCATTGTAGATTTCTGCACACTAGTGTTTGGATCTCTGAAATTATACATTCCTATATTTCAGAAGTGCACGTTTTCCAGATGGCGTCGAAATGGATTTGAATACTAAGAACTGAAGAAGAGAAAAGATGCTATGCTTTGAATAGTATTGATGTGAAGGTATATTTACTCATTAATTATTCGACAGATTAACTGAAACCTTCATCAGATATGTAAAGATCAGATGGAAAATGATGTGAAATATAGAGTGGACAATATGTTGAGGATATACAATGGTCCTGGTACTAGAGAGAGAAATTCAATTTACAATCAATACGTGTACCTGAATAACAATTATGTGGTCATGTGAATTCTTCATTTGTAAAGAATTACTACCTGAATTTATAATAGGACAACTTTGATTATATTTTATGAAATTATTTTAGATTTTGTAAACGTTTAACGTATATTATTACGAAAATCATCCCATTAGCTTATTCGTATCATGGTATTTCACAGAGAATTTTCTTCTAAATTTGCATTTTGATCTTATGTGTGCGTTATGTGGAGTAGATACGCTCTATCTTTCAGTTATTACAATTAAGTGTCTTGGAATAAAAATATGTTTGGTACAAATTAAGCAGAAATATTCAAGAGTACATGATACTACCTCACTCAAATTGCCCGAAGAGAGAAAAGGAAAATCCTCCCCGTGTTACCTACTTTACCCAACCCACCATTCCCGTAGGACAGAGGGAGCACGTAGAAACGAGATTGTTGGTCGGGAATCCTGTCACTTTTCTGATGGTGTTCCCTCAATCTCTTTAGTAAGGATTTTTTGAAGAATAGCATATCAAACACGTTGAAGTTTCATCAAATCTACTACATGATCTGTATATGATTTCACTTCTATATCAATTGCACTTCAAATAATATATGAATCTTGTATAATGTTCAAAGTAATGGGAAACCGTAGAATGTGGAATATTGTAATTGAAAGCAAAAGTCATCGAATACTACCCCACATAGCCCGCTATTCCAGAATAATATCTACATTTTTATATTTACTCTCATTTCTATATTAATATACATCAAATTTTTTGAGTTTAAAACAGTGGTCGACGTTTTACAAAAAATTGATCCTATCTATAGCAATATATTATAACGGAAATATATTTAATGTTGATCCTGGTTATGATACACATTTAATTAATCCTTCACGTCTTAATTTCTAAGAAAATCGCGACAAGAATATTTATATCTGCGTTCATAAAGCATTTGTTACATAACGCAGCAACAGAAATTTTTTACGAGTAAAAATTCAATATTTTTAATCCGATATTGAATCAGGATTTGGGTTAAAAAACAGAGTTCTCCCCTGTGCATAGCACCACGCCATGAAAGCGTATAGGGGGTGTGTTCAATTTTGATTGCACAATATACATCCTTTTCCTACTCCATGAAAAATGTATCCCTCGTGACGTCATTTTCCGTCATGATCGTTTGTCAATCATCCAAACATATTGTAACATTTACATTCGGACATTTCGTGGAGAAAATATTTATCAGGGATTTCGTTAACAAAACTTATGTTGTCACAGTTCACATATATTTTGTGCCAATCTTGAACGCGGAATGCGTATTAAATGTTTCTAATTCAACATGCACTTATATTTCAGAATTGGTAGAATTTGTGATGTATAGAATCTATATTTAACCACGATCTGAACAAAGACATTTCTTGCTGCAATAACGAAACTACGCATTTTGTCTAAAAGAGAAGGAACTTAATATATTTCTAAAGACAATAAACGTTAAGGGTAAAATTAGAATACGTTTTTGGAACCAGTATGCTGAATTGTTTTGAAAACAACAGTCATTTCCCAGACAACCAAACACTTGACAACCTCTGCATTGTAGATTTCTGCACACTAGTGTTTGGATCTCTGAAATTATACATTCCTATATTTCAGAAGTGCACGTTTTCCAGATGGCGTCGAAATGGATTTGAATACTAAGAACTGAAGAAGAGAAAAGATGCTATGCTTTGAATAGTATTGATGTGAAGGTATATTTACTCATTAATTATTCGACAGATTAACTGAAACCTTCATCAGATATGTAAAGATCAGATGGAAAATGATGTGAAATATAGAGTGGACAATATGTTGAGGATATACAATGGTCCTGGTACTAAAGAGAGAAATTCAATTTACAATCAATACGTGTACCTGAATAACAATTATGTGGTCATGTGAATTCTTCATTTGTAAAGAATTACTACCTGAATTTATAATAGGACAACTTTGATTATATTTTATGAAATTATTTTAGATTTTGTAAACGTTTAACGTATATTATTACGAAAATCATCCCATTAGCATATTCGTATCATGGTATTTCACAGAGTATTTTCTTCTAAATTTGCATTTTGATCTTATGTGTGCGTTATGTGGAGAAATACGCTCTATCTTTCAGTTATTACAATTAAGTGTCTTGGAATAAAAATATGTTTGGTACAAATTAAGCAGAAATATTCAAGAGTACATGATACTACCTCACTCAAATTGCCCGAAGAGAGAAAAGGAAAATCCTCCCCGTGTTACCTACTTTACCCAACCCACCATTCCCGTAGGACAGAGGGAGCACGTAGAAACGAGATTGTTGGTCGGAAATCCTGCCACTTTTCTGATGGTGTTCCCTCAATCTCTTTAGTAAGGCTTTTTTGAAGAATAGCATATCAAACACGTTGAAGTTTCATCAAATCTACTACATGATCTGTATATGATTTCACTTCTATATCAATTGCACTTCAAATAATATATGAATCTTGTATAATGTTCAAAGTAATGGGAAACCGTAGAATTTGGAATATTGTAATTGAAAGCAAAAGTCATCGAATACTACCCCACCTAGCCCGCCATTCCAGAATAATATCTACATTTTTATATTTACTCTCATTTCTTTATTAATATACATCAAATTTTTTGAGTTTAAAACAGTGGTCGACGTTTTACAAAAAATTGATCCTATCTATAGCAATATATTATAACGGAAATATATTTAATGTTCATCCTGGTTATGATACACATTTAATTAATCCTTCACGTCTTAATTTCTAAGAAAATCGCGACAAGAATATTTATATCTGCGTTCATAAAGCATTTGTTACATAACGCAGCAACAGAAATTTTTTACGAGTAAAAATTCAATATTTTTAATCCGATATTGAATCAGGATTTGGGTTAAAAAACAGAGTTCTCCCCTGTGCATAGCACCACACCATGAAAGCGTATAGGGGGTGTGTTCAATTTTGATTGCACAATATACATCCTTTTCCTACTCCATGAAAAATGTATCCCTCGTGACGTCATTTTCCGTCATGATCGTTTGTCAATCATCCAAACATATTGTAACATTTACATTCGGACATTTCGTGGAGAAAATATTTATCAGGGATTTCGTTAACAAAACTTATGTTGTCACAGTTCACATATATTTTGTGCCAATCTTGAACGCGGAATGCGTATTAAATGTTTCTAATTCAACATGCACTTATATTTCAGAATTGGTAGAATTTGTGATGTATAGAATCTATATTTAACCACGATCTGAACAAAGACATTTCTTGCATCCAATAACGAAACTACGCATTTTGTCTAAAAGAGAAGGAACTTAATATATTTCTAAAGACAATAAACGTTAAGGGTAAAATTAGAACACGTTGTTGGAACCAGTATGCTGAATTGTTTTGAAAACAACAGTCATTTCCCAGACAACCAAACACTTGACAACCTCTGCATTGTAGATTTCTGCACACTAGTGTTTGGATCTCTGAAATTATACATTCCTATATTTCAGAAGTGCACGTTTTCCAGATGGCGTCGAAATGGATTTGAATACTAAGAACTGAAGAAGAGAAAAGATGCTATGCTTTGAATAGTATTGATGTGAAGATATATTTACTCATTAATTATTCGACAGATTAACTGAAACCTTCATCAGATATGTAAAGATCAGATGGAAAATGATGTGAAATATAGAGTGGACAATATGTTGAGGATATACAATGGTCCTGGTACTAGAGAGAGAAATTCAATTTACAATCAATACGTGTACCTGAATAACAATTATGTGGTCATGTGAATTCTTCATTTGTAAAGAATTACTACCTGAATTTATAATAGGACAACTTTGATTATATTTTATGAAATTATTTTAGATTTTGTAAACGTTTAACGTATATTATTACGAAAATCATCCCATTAGCTTATTCGTATCATGGTATTTCACAGAGAATTTTCTTCTAAATTTGCATTTTGATCTTATGTGTGCGTTATGTGGAGGAAATACGCTCTATCTTTCAGTTATTACAATTAAGTGTCTTGGAATAAAAATATGTTTGGTACAAATTAAGCAGAAATATTCAAGAGTACATGATACTACCTCACTCAAATTGCCCGAAGAGAGAAAAGGAAAATCCTCCCCGTGTTACCTACTTTACCCAACCCACCATTCCCGTAGGACAGAGGGAGCACGTAGAAACGAGATTGTTGGTCGGGAATCCTGTCACTTTTCTGATGGTGTTCCCTCAATCTCTTTAGTAAGGCTTTTTTGAAGAATAGCATATCAAACACGTTGAAGTTTCATCAAATCTACTACATGATCTGTATATGATTTCACTTCTATATCAATTGCACTTCAAATAAAATATGAATCTTGTATAATGTTCAAAGTAATGGGAAACCGTAGAATGTGGAATATTGTAATTGAAAGTAAAAGTCATCGAATACTACCCCACCTTGCCCGCCATTCCAGAATAATATCTACATTTTTATATTTACTCTCATTTCTATATTAATATACATCAAATTTTTTGAGTTTAAAACAGTGGTCGACGTTTCACAAAAATTGATCATATCTATAGCAATATAGTATAACGGAAATATATTTAATGTTGATCGTGGTTATGATACACATTTAATTAATCCTTCACGTCTTAATTTCTAAGAAAATCGCGACAAGAATATTTATATCTGCGTTCATAAAGCATTTGTTACATAACGCAGCAACAGAAATTTTTTACAAGTAAATATTCAATATTTTTAATCCGATATTGAATCAGGATTTGGGTTAAAAAACAGAGTTCTCCCCTGTGCATAGCACCACGCCATGAAAGCGTATAGGGGGTGTGTTCAATTTTGATTGCACAATATACATCCCTTTCCTACTCCATGAAAAATGTATCCCTCGTGACGTCATTTTCCGTCATGATCGTTTGTCAATCATCCAAACATATTGTAACATTTACATTCGGACATTTCGTGGAGAAAATATTTATCAGGGATTTCGTTAACAAAACTTATGTTGTCACAGTTCACATATATATTGTGCCAATCTTGAACGCGGAATGCGTATTAAATGTTTCTAATTCAACATGCACTTATATTTCAGAATTGGTAGAATTTGTGATGTATAGAATCTATATTTAACCACGATCTGAACAAAGACATTTCTTGCTGCAATAACGAAACTACGCATTTTGTCTAAAAGAGAAGGAACTTAATATATTTCTAAAGACAATAAACGTTAAGGGTAAAATTAGAATACGTTTTTGGAACCAGTATGCTGAATTGTTTTGAAAACAACAGTCATTTCCCAGACAACCAAACACTTGACAACCTCTGCATTGTAGATTTCTGCACACTAGTGTTTGGATCTCTGAAATTATACATTCCCATATTTCAGAAGTGCACGTTTTCCAGATGGCGTCGAAATGGATTTGAATACTAAGAACTGAAGAAGAGAAAGTAGTAGTATTGATACTACGGACAGCGCGAGAAAGGAAGAGTTCTTCTCAAGCAGCTTTGCTACACTTAAAACTTGCTCAACATGAGCATATGAGTTTTTTGCTCAAGTGTGGAGCTCTTTCTAATCCAAGATTTTTGTAAAAATGCCCTCGGGAATTTTTCAGAAAGGAAGAGCTCTTCAGATTGATTTGTGCATACTTACAAAAGTTGCATCAGCCAGATTTTTGTCCATAAACTTGTCAAAAAGTGATATATTTTTGGCCACACCAGAAATTAAGCTTATAGTATGTTTTTCTGTCAAAATCCCAGGAATTTTGAATTGATATCTGTTGGGTTCTGAGACCGAGTGGAGTGTGGTGCATGGTTTTTATTGTCTTGTAATCAAAAGGTTCGGGTTTGAGTCCTCATAAAATCTGATGGCAAAATGTTAATATTGTAGTTTTGTAAACAAGGGGCTCTGGGTTCGAGTCCTGATAGATGTGGCATTCTATATGTGAGATTTTGAGAATAAATACTGCTAGTTGATAGCTCCCGGATCTTAAATTTGGTAAAAAATGTTATACAACAGAGCAAAATTATTTTCTATTAAGAATCACCAGAGTTTTGTTATCTGGGTAAAATATCAGCTCAACAATACGGGCAAAACTGCCTGATCAATACAATAGAATGGAGGTCAAGTAAACATTCCATGTTCTTTCCAATCTTTTGATCAGTCCCATGTTTCTGCCAACAATTAATCATGCTAGCCTGGGAGTTGTATGCCAACAGATAAAATCTTTATTGTGTCCTTTCAGAGAGTTATTCATCATCAAAGAGACATTAGTAAATGCCTGAGTGATTATATCTGTTGATATTACCTACACTGTGCCTTTTTCCGAGGGAAATTACATGTCATTTGTCATGGAACTCAAAGAGAAATTCTTATCTACACTGTACCTTTTCCGAGGGAAATTACATGTCATTTGTCATGGGACTCAAAGAGAAATTCTTATCTGTACTGTGCCCCCTTTTCAGGGACCATTCCATCATATTGAGGAAATTTCTTCATGGATATTGTCATGCAAAGGTTTCGTCTTGTTGCAAGTCTTTAACTTACAGAATAATCATTGTAATATTTTTGTATTTCAACTTTTGGCAAATGTATTGTATTTTGGGTAGGTATCTGCTACGAGCAGAGGTGGTATAAAATGGGTAGGTAACTGACGGTAAAGTATTGTTTTATATCCAAAGGGCTTCTGTGTTTGAATCGTGCTTCTAGAACTGCTCTGTGACCCGCTCATTTCTTACATCATAAACATATGATTTTTCACCTATGAGAATGACACTGCATATGGTGTCTTCAGGTAAAGCCTCGTGGAATTCACAGATAATTTTAATGTTTGTCCTGTCATTAACCACAACTTGTTTTCTTTTTGAAGTGTTGATTACAAACATGGGTCTCTGTGTTTTGAATTCATCTGGTGAGTAATACATATCAGTACTGCCAGTAGTAACCCTCTTGAAGGAAGAAAATACCTCATATAATTTAAGAAAATCATCCTTGGAAATGTCTAAATTATAATTTTCTCTAGGAAATACCTCATTTCTGCCATTTTTAAGATATATGTTCTTGATGTTGCAGTTATCAAATCTACTTGAATTTTTTTCCTGATTATTGTGTCTTCCAGTCTGAAACAGAACCACCACAAAATCAGGCATGTCAAATTGAATGCTGGAGAATGAGTTTGTAGCATCAAACTCATAATATGTGCCAGATGCGGGCTTCTGTACAGATTGATATGTGTAAAATTGCAGAGGAATCTGTGGATTTTTTACTATATCTGCTTTGTGTTTAAGAACGTAACTGGCCTCATATTCAACAACAGGGATTCTTAGCTCCATAGTCTGAATAAGGCACTTGCCTGCATCAGGTAAGGTATTAGGCAGAGCTTCCCCTGTAGAGTTTAATGTGCTGTATCTCATCAAAGCATTATTATCATTGGCAGCTCTTCTAAATGTAATTCTTAATCCGCCTTTCCACATAATTTCTTTGTAATCTGAGAAGAATCCTGGCAACAGGCGCATGGGGAACAGCACTGTGTGATTTTTAGATAATATCTTATCACCAGCCTCAAATCCACCGATTTTGTAGTATGAAGCTTCGGTCTTGGATAATTTTAGAGTGGCCAAAGCTGTGGAGGTAATACCGGGATAATCCACTCTGTTTATAACAACGCCATGCTTTCTGATCTCAATTTCAGAGAACAGATGCGGCACAAAATTGTCCACCAATCTTATATTTGTGTTAGCTGGATAATCTGTTCCATCGAGCTTTACAACATCAAATTTGATGTATAGATCTGCTCTGTGGGGGTGTATAAATCCATCCCCTACATCAAGATCAACCTCAATCTCTGTGTTGGGTTGATTTAAATTTGCAAATGTCCTCCTGTTTGGAGGGAATGATTGTAGCTCATAACTCTCAATATTTTCCATTGTATGTATTTTTATTTAAATGTTAATCTCTATGATAGCAGTTGTTGTGGCTCCAGCAAAATCAACTAATTCTTCTTTTTCATTAGTGACCATCAATTCAATGTAATCTATTCTATTATGGCACACAGGAAAATATAATGTTGGGGATGGATTGTAGATGATTGGCTCCATAAATTCGGAATTAGGTTTGAATGTTGCAATGATGCCAGTTTGTTTGTGAGTGCCTATGCCATTTGATTTGGTGATCATACCCTCGGCCACATTACAGTGAATATTCAGAGTCTCTATGGCTAGGAATTTAGGTATATTCATAGCAGTGTGTTTGATGCCTGCTTCAAGTTTTGTGTTGTTCTCAAAGCCTAACAGCTCTCCTATAGTACCCAGATCCACTGTTTCTGTAGCAGATACAATCTCTACTCTGTGAGTGACAGAATTTTGACTTAACACTATACCTCTGGGTAATTGAGCATTTAGAGTGGACAGATTATATTGCCCTGGAGTGATGACAATTTTTTGATCACCAACTGCAATTGTGTTGTTGTGGTGTGTAATATTAGGGATTAGGTACATGCCATAAAATGCTCTGAGAGCTATTGTTTTGGGATACACTATGTCATCATGTAATCTAAGTTTCAATATTGAATTTTGGCTGGTGAGATGGAATACCCCCATGATGTTTCAGATACCACAAGGCCTTTTGAAAATTTTCAATTGATGGTTTATTTATTTGAGACATATATCTGAGAACAGATAAACACAAATGTCCGCAATTAACATCTTTAAAGTTTTGAACACGGGCATTATTGTAATAAAGATTAGCTGATTTTAGATATTTTACTAAATTTTCAGGAGGAACACCTCCAAAGGAATCAAACACAAATGCCTCATTTTTTAAATATTTAAGATAACAGATCCAGTGAGTGCCCTGATTTTTGTACTTATCCAAATTAACAATGCCACACTCTTTGTTGAGTGGTTGTTCCGGTAAAGAATCAGACATGTACACACCTCTAAAATTTTTGATGCCCAGTGGTTTGATTAAAGCTTCAATATCTTGGTTGGTAAGCGGCTCTTGTTTTTTTTAAACTTATTCATGGCTCTCTTAACACCTTTGCCTTTTTTCTCCATTGCCAGGTTATGGCGCCTCTGCTCATCTAATTCTGCCCTATTTTTCTTGGCATCTATTACTGTTTTTGCTATGGCAGCTGATCCCCCAGCCAAGCTCCCAACAGCCCCAAGTGCTGCTAAGATGGCAGGGATAGTAAATATGAATCCCCCCACATGTGATTTTTTTCTTGATTGCTGTAATTTTTTTAATTGGGGGGTACTAAGCAACAATTTCATACCATGGCCCTTTGCAATACAAGAGCTTTTTTTCTTCCGCTGCTTTTTGGTTAAAAGACTGTCAATAGTTTTAAGAGATTTGAGACCTGCATAAGGTATTTGATACATAACACCCTTGGCCTTCATTGTAGGTTTATTATATACATATTCACAACCCCCACCCCAGTTTTTGTTTGGTGCTCATAGCTATGGTGGTCCCCAATGCTGATATTTTTTCACTCAAAGAAGCATCTTTGCTTACAAATCTACCAAATGCAGCCTCTTCTAATTTCTTGTCTGCAACATGTCTCTTGTCAAGATCAGTATGTGTGTTGTATGCTATGTCATGGTCTCTACAAGCAGCATCTAGGGGATTAACACCAGGATCCCCTCTGTTTAATCTATGATCCAATTTTGAACCGGGACCACAATACTGATAGCCTGGAATGTGTAGTTCAAATGGCAACTTGTTTATAATGTCATTAACCAAGCCCCGACCCTCAGAAATATTCCAAAATTTAGGTGGTAGAGTATTAATAATTTTTATGAGATATCCAATCCCCTTAGGGTCATTCACTATAAAATTAGACAATTTTGTGCTTATCATGTCCATAATTCCAACCTTTTCATTGTAAAAATTGTGGTTCCCAGCATTTTCCTCCCCAGCTATCACCAGCAACCTATCTACAAGTTTCCTGACATCATCAACCCAGACAAATTCTTTAGGCAGGGTGTTGTATTGTTTGATTCCACTACCTGTCTTGATTTGTGACCATATGGGCTTGATTAAATTATTGTATTTTGCTCCACTGCTCGACTTGACTCTTTTTTGTGTGGGATCATTGTTCTGGTATAGAGCATCTGATTTTATTAATATTTCTTTGTAATGCTCATAATCTTGATCTGTATAGCTGCCAGGTCTTTTCCTAGTCATCAGTTCCCACAATCCAGGTGTGCCGGGATACTTAACAAAACCACCTCTTTGTCCAAGATGAGATTCTGAATATACAATTATATCATCTCCCATAAATGTTACTCTGAAATTGCCAATTCTATGTATGATGCTACCATCAAGCTCTGTGTCAGCATATAAGCCAAAAACCTCATCTTTGTTGTCTTTAGGTGTGGTTAAATATTTTTGAGCAAGAAGACCCAATTCAATAGGATCCTGAGTAGCTTCAATTCTTCTAGGAGCAACAGGACTAGGTGTATGAATACTGGAAAGTGGGGTGAATGGATAATCTAATATGTTCCTTGCAGCTACAGGTACGAGCTCTGTGATCAAATCTTGATTTTGCTCTGTAACAGTTTTGATATTCTTACCTAAATTATTAATAGCATCAATTACAGGCTGTTCTGTTTGTTTGTGTTTTTCATAAATTCCTCGGTTCTCTGATTTCCATCCCTTGAATCTTTTTACAAGATAATCTCTTAACTTAAGATCATCAATGATTGGCCTTTTCATGGTTATTTATATATGTTTCAACGTCTAGAAAATCGTTGATTTTATTTCTGTATTTGCCGCTACTGGGTGTTCTTGTCATATCAATTGTGACAAACCCATAACTGTCCTGGTTCCAGCACTTGCTGCAAAATTTAGAAAAATCATTGTAGCTCAAGTCCCCACCTACATATTCATCATGTATGTGTTTGAGGTTGGTATGATCTTGATGAAACACACATATAAAATTGCTGTTGTCTCGGATCAGCTGCTTCGGTATTTTAGAAAAAGTCTGTGCCAGGTAGAAGCAATCAATGTTTTTGTGCCGCCCCTGTGTAAAGAAATTTCTAACCTTGTTTTGATTATCCAGTATAATGTCATCAAACACAACAACAGAATTATCGAGACATTCATGAAGTGGCTTAACATCTGATTCAAAAGTGGCAATATCCAATCCATCATATAGCTTCATCAGCTGCTGATATTTTAATTGTTCCAAGCTCTTAGAGAAGACATACAAGTGCCTGTTTTTCCAGTCTAACCAGTTGGGTGCCAATCAACTATTAGTGTAGTTTTACCACAAGCTGATGGCCCAACAATAAGACACCTAATATTATCAGGCAGCAAGTTGCCATTTCTCTTATTCTGTTGTTCAGGTTCTGGCAGCCTTTTTATAACATCCCAGGTGTTCATATTATCACTTTGTCTGCATCGATCCAGCTGTTTTCCGGATGACCCAGCCATTTGACAAGTAACTTGTTGCCTTTTCTGCGGATGATTTTTTCTATGAGATATGTGTCAGGCTGTTTAGTTTTGCTGAGCTCTTGTTCATAGAACCTGCCTTTGAGAATTTCTCCTCGGTGATCTTTTATTATATATGTGTTAAGGGTCCCGGGTTTAACTTGAACCACTGTAAATAATTCAGTACTCCAGTTTCTTGTAAAGCCTCTTTTGAATAAGTGCTTATATTTGCTGATTCTTACTTGATCACCCACCCTGTATTTGGCCTTTCTTGTTGTTGGCTGGTATCTAGGATAATAAACAGTCCTGATCAAATTTTGCTCATCAGATGAAGTTACTTCAGAGGGTTTCATGTTGATTGTTGAATGGACCGAGTTGTTATATTTATTTAGAAGTTCTGGAAGAATATTAATCCATTTATAATTACCTTGCAGTGTAAATTGTTTATACATAAGATTTTTTAAGGTTCTGTTGAATCTCTCTACAATTGAGGCTTTCAGATCACTGTAACTCGAGTAATGTTTTATTGCTTGGCTTTTAATAAATTGTTGAAACACTGAATTATAAAATTCTTTGCCATTATCTGTTTGCAAATAGCGTGGTGATCTTCCTGAATGATTGATGATTGTCCTGAGGGCTTCTGTAACACATTTTCCAGTCTTGGATTTGAGTGGCACAGCCCAGGCAAATTTTGAAAATGTGTCTATGACAGTGAGTAGATACTTGTAGCCCTTGTTGATTTTGTCTAAGTTTTTCAACTGCCCACTTGACAACTCAATCAAGTCGCTCTGCCATAAATCATCTATGCCCTTTGTGACTACTGGGAGTCTCTTAAAATTATGCCTGGCCTGTCTGTGTAATTCATCAACTATAATTTCTCTAGACATAATATGAAAACAAGAATATTGCAACTATGGGGTGTTCAGCAGCTGATACTGCAGGATTTTCTAAATATAATTTGTCCCCTATTTGTATTTTAAATTCCAGAGAGCCATCATCTTCAGCATAGGCTGTTTCTAATGTATCGGGATCTGTAAAATCCTCTAACTCTACACTGGTGACCTTTGCTTTGTTCTCAGCATTTGTTATTGATAAGGTAGGGTAGTGGTGTGCCTGTGGCTGATGCCAATATTTGATCTTGATTGGTCTCAATGTGCCCCCAACAAAAAACTGGTAATAAAATTGTGCAGGGGACAGCATATATATTTTGCCACCTGGTGTAAATGGTGAATCATATTCTTTGTTGGGGATGCTGTACAATTCAAGAATTACTGTATGTTTTGGATTCTCGATTATGCCTGTTATTTCTTTTTCTGCTGTAAGCAATCTGCTTGTTACAGATTCAAGGTGCTCATTGATGGTCCTAACAACATCATCGTGGCCTGGCTTGATTTTTATGTCCACAACAAGTTTCTTGTATTGTTGCACAATCTCTTGAAGCTGGGTGGCAAAAACAGACAGAGCATTTGCTTGATTGGATTCCATGGTTCCTAGCTGCTGCTTGATATTAGCTACAATTTGTTGCAAATTTTCAACAACTGCCAATTTTGAATTTTGAGCAGTAAGATCATGGACCTGTCTTCTGATATCCTCAAACAGGGCATGCAGTTCATTAATATGTTGATTGGTTGGAAGAGTGGACACTGTCTGAGTGAGATGTTTGATCTCTGTCTGGATATTCTTGATATCTTCTGATTTCAATATGCGATTCACTGCTCTCTTAATATTTTTAAGTTCCTGTGATGTAGGAAGATTTGATACTGTATTTTGCAAAGATTCAAGTGCCAATTTTACATTGTTTAATTCAGAAGCATCAGCCACATTTTGCATGGCATTTTGGAGCAGGGCTATATCTGCCTGAGAGGGTGTGGATTGTTGTAAAATTTCAAGCTTTGTTTGAATATCATCGATCAAGTGATGAAAATGTGATAGTTCAGATTCAGTGTTGAGGTTTTCAAGTTTTGTGATCTGTTGCTGGACACTAACAAGGGTATCTACAATCCCAGGCAGGCGGGATTCTTGTACATTTGCCAAATCACTTTGCACTGCTGCTATTGTACCCTCAAGATGGGTTATGGTACTTTGAATTTTTCCAAAATCTTCATATGTTTCAAGTTGCAGCTTAATGTTTGCTACACTCCGAGTTATTGCACTCAAAGCATCAGAAGATGGCAAATTGTTCATAAAATTTTCAAGCGTCTCAATTTTTTCTTTAACCTCGGCTATGGCATTGTGCAGAGGATCCAGATTAGGTATCTGGAGTGATTGAATCTGTTCTTTTAGAGTGGAAATGACTAGATCAAAATCTTCTTGTGATTTTATGCTTTTGACAATTGTTTGGAGCTGTGTCTGGACATTATTTATCTGCTCTTCCAATTGGTGTTTCAATTGCTCAGAATTGGTGGCCTGGGTCTTAAATTTGGCTTGAAGAGCTGCTACAGCTTCTTCTAAACTTTGAAAATTATCCAATGTGGGCAAATCAGTATATTTCTGAAGCAACAATTTGAGTTCAGAATCAATTTTAAGAAGAGGGTCCATGCATTGTGATTGTAAATTTGTAATTTCTAATTGAAGACTGGCATTGAGTGTGGTTTGTAAAGCTTGTAAATCACTTCTTAATTTCTTGACTCTGACATCAAGCATCAGAATCTCATCACTGTGATCTTCATGTCTTGTATGGCCAAATATATCATTAGGCATTTTCTTTTAGTGGTTATTTATTATAGAGTATCTGATTCTTAATTCTATAAAAAAGGGTATAAGCTTGTCATAGGATCCAGGGACCTCAATATATAAGCAGTCACCAGCAGAAACAGTATATACAGTGCCAGAAACCATGTTTGAGTGCTTAATTCTATAAATATTTCTCCCTACTGAAATCTTGACATCACCCTCAGGGGTTGTAATAAATTGCAATTGCCCACCTACAGGTAATTGGTAATGATTTAAATTATTGTTAAATATGTACAATGTTTTACCTGTTTCTTCATCAACATCTGTAAGTATGCTGTTCAGATGAATAATTAACAAGCCACTCAGTTTAGACAGCATATCAGGAGAGGGTTGTGGTGTTGGCAGCTCCATATTAGCCTGTTTTTTGAACCCAAATAAGTTCATGGGCATGTTTATTTATTTCAAATCATGCTCTGTAATTGGGCATTGATTCCCATTTTTCAAATCACAATGCCCCCATGGTAGAGTATGTATGCCACATGATAAAATGCATCTCTTATCATCATGTGGGTCCAGAGCAACTTTTCTTACAATATTTGAAGTCAATAAGTGATCCACACTCTGAATTCTGGATTCTGATGTTCTGATTGAACTCTGTGATTTGATGCAATTTTCATAATCTTCAAATTGAAGATCTTTTTCAACAGTTACTTTGCCAATACCCTTGGCCTTTTTGGCAACAGTGCCACTACATGTCTCAAAAGTGTACATCTTGGCACTTAACCCAGCAAATTTCACAATAACATCACCACATGTCTCATCTTTTAACTTGCCAGGCACCTTTTTGTTGTGGGGTTGAATCTTTGTATGTTCACTGGTATCAAAGTATTGAAACAATTCAGACTGTGCAATATCTTGATAAACATCTTCTGTTTGAATATCAAGAATAAAACTATCCGTATCCATGTACATCAGTTTTACACGATCACCATAAAAAGGTTTCAACACATCATAATACAATGTTAACATATGTAATTTGGACAATTCCAATATCGCAGCCCCTACATAAATAGGTTTATCAAACTTGATCTTTGTTTTCTTCATGTTGAAAAGTGCCATGTGCTCATCATAAATTCTTCTGTAATTGAAATTAGGCTTTGCAACCAATTTTTTGCTCCGGCTGGGGTCAGTAATTATTTTAACATCGGTATGTTTTCTGACATTTTCTATAGTTTTGCCATAGACAGAATTCACCATCAATTTAAACAAGGTCTTATCAAATTGGCTCATTGCAGATGTTCGAAGCTCTGTGTTTGTATCAATGTATGGTTTCAACCATTCTGAGTGCCTGAACCTCAAAACTTTTCCAACTTTGGTCACTTGAACACCATGATTCATCAGGAACTGGAGGTTTTTGTAATATGTGACATAATCCTGTTTTGGCTCCAGGGTCATCATGAGCTTCTTCTGTTTAGAGCCAGGTGAGCACTGAACCTCGGGAATTGGGGGCAGATCAGAAAATGTGTTGTGTAAATCATCAGGAATTTTCAGATCAACCTCTAAGAATAGACCATAGTCACTGTCATCAAAATCCTTAAGATCCTCAATGTTGAAATCTTCAACCCATTCAAGCCCTGCATATGGCAGTTTTTTCATCATGGCATAACCATAGAGGCTGTTTGCATCTACATACAGTATAAAATTTGATGGCCGTGCTGGATCATAATCAGGCATATGCTTGTTATTTGCTCTGGCATATCTCTGGGAACATTGCACCATCCCTCCTCTTATACATTTCTCCATAAACAGATACATATCTTGATCGTGGATCAGATCCAATTGCATTTTGGTATTCAAAAACGTTGCGGCCCATGCTAGGCCCGGGGCACTGAAAAAATACACTGGGTCCAGTCTATAATTTTGCATAGAAGATTTTCTGAATGCCTGCAATATATCAGCTAAGAGAGTGACATCAAGTTTTAAATATGCCATGTGATAATCACCAAATGTCTTGCATTTTAAATTGTTCCACATCAACTGGGCATGGTGATAATCATCATCACTGATTCCAGATCCTTTGATTTTGCTGTAAAACTCTTCTTGTGGTGGCAGGGAACACTCATCAAATTTAGAAAAATCTGTAACATAGTCATATGGATATACACCCTTCCGCCTAATTAATTTCAGGTCCTGATTTGGAAACAAAGCACGTGTGATTTTGAATTGATCATCAGGTAATTGATTTGCCAGTGTAGCCAGGCTAGCAGATAAAAATCTGTAAGAATCAAGAAATCTTATGTGAATAGGAACACCATCAACTTTAATTAGCTTGCTAATAGATATATATTTCTCATCATTTTCAGCTAAAATATTTAAATTCTGCTTGTCAAACCCCTCGTACCTGATTAAATGATGATAATCATAATTGGATGCTCCATGGCAAAATATGGGGATAAATCTTGGTCTCTTGATCTTAATATTACAGCTATTACACAGGGCCTGTTTATATCGACTATCTGTATGAGAATGGTGATGTACCTTGATATTTGTATCTGAAAATTCACAATCACATACCGGGCATTTTTCTGTATTGTTGAAATCCTCAATCTGTTTCTCTGTTAAAGGCAACATAGGCTTTGATATTAATAAGATGTTAGATGCTATGTCACGGCACACATTTTCTATTCTATGTGCAAATATTTTGATGGCATTTGGTCCCTTGTATGAATATTCTTTAATAACAACACCATCCCGTATAACCATAAAACAAAAGCTGGAAGGTTCATGTTGCTGGTATGGTGTAATTGAAGATTCTTCGGGATCTGGATTGCAGAATGCAAGAGATTTGAGGTTTGATTCAGAATCCCAGACAATATATACTGGGTGTTCCAACGAGGCTTCATACTTTTTGAATTTGCAATTTTCACTTGGATTGGGCATCACCATATGAACAGGTTTATGGTTCCCACAGTATTTCAGATGCTCAATTAACTTGTTTTTTGCAATTTCTGCATTTTTTTCGCGAACCCCTTTTACCATTTTTTGACCATCAAATACAGTTAAACATCTTCTGCACAACTTGAATATTGTATGAGTTTTGTCTAGTTGTGTTCTCACTAAAGCTTGAAGACTGTGTATCAGAGTATAATGATATGTGCTATCTCCTTCAATTAAGAGCAAATCAATCGGAATTGCAGCTTCATCATCAAGTGTACTGATTCTGAGAGGTGCTATCAAGCAATTGCCAGTGGAACAAGTAAATACATTAATAGATAATTGTTTGCCATTGATGTGCCTGGCCCTTTTTCAAATTTATCAATATTCTGAACAGACATTGGATATTCTAAACCCTCCATTGCATCGTCAAAATCGTGCTCATGCTGTTTGTAATAACTTATTCTCTGAGGATCCCTTGAAACTGGATACAGAGCAGCTAATATACACCACAAAAAGCATTTCGCGTCATTATTTTTTATATTGACCACGGCTCTTTTGTTTTTGATATTGGCAGGTAATGGCAGATATGTAGAACCTTTTAATGGGCTGAATTCAGAAATATTAATATATAACTTGTGTGATGAACCGCATAGGCTCCATCCTGACTCTTTTGCCGCAAATTCAGAGTGTTTAATATTCAGTTGATCTATCAACCTGCTTATTATTGTGTCTAAATTTGCATTTGAATAAACCGGTACAGTTTCTGTTATGTGGGGCTGTGTAAATTTTGTGCCATTTGGCTTCTTATATTGTACAAACAATTTAAGGGACAACTTATAAGAGCCATTTTGTGCATTTAGAATTGCCTGGAGATTAGGATTTACACTGTTCAAAAAATTATTAATTCCACATCTTGGCTCTGATACAAAACGGTGATCCCTTAATTGGCCGTTAAAACTGCTACGGATAGGTGGTGCATAGCGTGGCTGCTTTGCTGCTCTGGCATTAAGAGGTGCTTCGTGCCTTCTTTTCAGACCAGATGTTGATGATTGAGCAGAGCAAGTATCTTTATGTTTATATGTGAAATATTCCGTTATATTCTCTATGGCATTTGTGGCAAGTTATTGTGGGAGTTCTGTATTTATCTGGGTTACAAATCTTTTGGTGTCTGGCCCAATTAGAGCTAAATATATTTTTATTGCATTGGTCACAATATTTTTGATTCGGCATTTTTACTGTTGTTTATTATATACAATTTCCTGGGTTTCAATTCAAAATTTTATACTGAATAAAAAATATCAGTTGGGTTCAGCACTGTGATTTGTGTGTGTGTGTATGTGTGTATGTGTATATACACTTAATATTTTTGGATTTGGTATTTATATAAAATTTCCTGGGATTTAAATCTAATCTCTATGGATTAATATTAATAATATTAATCTTATGACAGGTTGTAAAGCCAATAGCCCACAAGTGGAAAATCATTCACACTGACCCAGCGCAAATGCCTGCACAAACATGCATATCTTGAATAGCAATAACCTTGTTATGTATAACAGGCTGGGACAAATATAAGCTTGACTCTAAATATGAGTGGATTACAACAAATAACAGATTTTATATTGTTCAATATGAATTTAAACCTGTAAGTATGAGAAGTACTGTATCAACACATCTGTTCTCCTCAGTCAGTCTCACAATACTAAATGATGCAATACTCGGGAATTTCTGTAAATACTGGCGCTGAGGGCAAGGCAAAAATCAATACTACCGTCTCGGGAATTCCACACACTGACACAGAGAGGAAACATGCAAACACGGAGCAATTCTAGAAGTAGGCTCTGCATATTGCATTGTTTTAATATTGGATAAGCAAATTGAATAGTATCCAATTGAACTTAAACCTGAAGTAAATATGTATAGGTGGGTATGGATACAAGTTTATAGACAAACTGATGCAATTTTTGTAAATCTGCTTGAGGGGGGGTTTGATATTTTCCGAATTATAAAATTCTTGGGTTAGGCAGGTACTACACTTGAACAAATGAACATGTTGAACAAGTTTTAAGTATAGCAAATCTGCATGAGAAGAGCTCTTCCTTTCTGAAAAATTCCCGAGGGCATTTTTACAAAAATCTTGGATTAGAAAGAGCTCCACACTTGAGCAAAAAACTCATATGCTCATGTTGAGCAAGTTTTAAGTGTAGCAAAGCTGCTTGAGAAGAACTCTTCCTTTCTCGCGCTGTCAGTAGTATCAATACTACTACTAGAGAAAAGATGCTATGCTTTGAATAGTATTGATGTGAAGGTATATTTACTCATTAGTTATTCGACATATTAACTGAAACCTTCATCAGATATGTAAAGATCAGATGGAAAATGATGTGAAATATAGAGTGGACAATATGTTGAGGATATACAATGGTCCTGGTACTAGAGAGAGAAATTCAATTTACAATCAATACGTGTACCTGAATAACAATTATGTGGTCATGTGAATTCTTCATTTGTAAAGAATTACTATTTGAATTTATAATAGGACAACTTTGATTATATTTTATGAAATTATTTTAGATTTTGTAAACGTTTAACGTATATTATTACGAAAATCATCCCATTAGCTTATTCGTATCATGGTATTTCACAGAGAATTTTCTTCTAAATTTGCATTTTGATCTTATGTGTGCGTTATGTGGAGGAAATACGCTCTATCTTTCAGTTATTACAATTAAGTGTCTTGGAATAAAAATATGTTTCGTACAAATTAAGCAGAAATATTCAAGAGTACATGATACTACCTCACTCAAATTGCCCGAAGAGAGAAAAGGAAAATCCTCCCCGTGTTACCTACTTTACCCAACCCACCATTCCCGTAGGACAGAGGGAGCACGTAGAAACGAGATTGTTGGTCGGGAATCCTGTCACTTTTCTGATGGTGTTCCCTCAATCTCTTTAGTAAGGCTTTTTTGAAGAATAGCATATCAAACACGTTGAAGTTTCATCAAATCTACTACATGATCTGTATATGATTTCACTTCTATATCAATTGCACTTCAAATAATATATGAATCTTGTATAATGTTCAAAGTAATGGGAAACCGTAGAATGTGGAATATTGTAATTGAAAGCAAAAGTCATCGAATACTACCCCACCTAGCCCGCCATTCCAGAATAATATCTACATTTTTATATTTACTCTCATTTCTATATTAATATACATCAAATTTTTTGAGTTTAAAACAGTGGTCGACGTTTTACAAAAATTGATCATATCTATAGCAATATATTATAACGGAAATATATTTAATGTTGATCCTGGTTATGATACACATTTAATTAATCCTTCACGTCTTAATTTCTAAGAAAATCGCGACAAGAATATTTATATCTGCGTTCATAAAGCATTTGTTACATAACGCAGCAACAGAAATTTTTTACGAGTAAAAATTCAATATTTTTAATCCGATATTGAATCAGGATTTGGGTTAAAAAACAGAGTTCTCCCCTGTGCATAGCACCACGCCATGAAAGCGTATAGGGGGTGTGTTCAATTTTGATTGCACAATATACATCCTTTTCCTACTCCATGAAAAATGTATCCCTCGTGACGTCATTTTCCGTCATGATCGTTTGTCAATCATCCAAACATATTGTAACATTTACATTCGGACATTTCGTGGAGAAAATATTTATCAGGGATTTCGTTAACAAAACTTATGTTGTCACAGTTCACATATATTTTGTGCCAATCTTGAACGCGGAATGCGTATTAAATGTTTCTAATTCAACATGCACTTATATTTCAGAATTGGTAGAATTTGTGATGTATAGAATCTATATTTAACCACGATCTGAACAAAGACATTTCTTGCTGCAATAACGAAACTACGCATTTTGTCTAAAAGAGAAGGAACTTAATATATTTCTAAAGACAATAAACGTTAAGGGTAAAATTAGAATACGTTTTTGGAACCAGTATGCTGAATTGTTTTGAAAACAACAGTCATTTCCCAGACAACCAAACACTTGACAACCTCTGCATTGTAGATTTCTGCACACTAGTGTTTGGATCTCTGAAATTATACATTCCTATATTTCAGAAGTGCACGTTTTCCAGATGGCGTCGAAATGGATTTGAATACTAAGAACTGAAGAAGAGAAAAGATGCTATGCTTTGAATAGTATTGATGTGAAGGTATATTTACTCATTAATTATTCGACAGATTAACTGAAACCTTCATCAGATATGTAAAGATCAGATGGAAAATGATGTGAAATATAGAGTGGACAATATGTTGAGGATATACAATGGTCCTGGTACTAGAGAGAGAAATTCAATTTACAATCAATACGTGTACCTGAATAACAATTTTGTGGTCATGTGAATTCTTCATTTGTAAAGAATTACTACCTGAATTTATAATAGGACAACTTTGATTATATTTTATGAAATTATTTTAGATTTTGTAAACGTTTAACGTATATTATTACGAAAATCATCCCATTAGCTTATTCGTATCAGGGTATTTCACAGAGAATTTTCTTCTAAATTTGCATTTTGATCTTATGTGTGCGTTATGTGGAGGAGATACGCTCTATCTTTCAGTTATTACAATTAAGTGTCTTGGAATAAAAATATGTTTGGTACAAATTAAGCAGAAATATTCAAGAGTACATGATACTACCTCACTCAAATTGCCCGAAGAGAGAAAAGGAAAATCCTCCCCGTGTTACCTACTTTACCCAACCCACCATTCCCGTAGGAGAGAGGGAGCACGTAGAAACGAGATTGTTGGTCGGGAATCCTGTCACTTTTCTGATGGTGTTCCCTCAATCTCTTTAGTAAGGCTTTTTTGAAGAATAGCATATCAAACACGTTGAAGTTTCATCAAATCTACTACATGATCTGTATATGATTTCACTTCTATATCAATTGCACTTCAAATAATATATGAATCTTGTATAATGTTCAAAGTAATGGGAAACCGTAGAATGTGGAATATTGTAATTGAAAGCAAAAGTCATCGAATACTACCCCACCTACCCCGCCATTCCAGAATAATATCTACATTTTTATATTTACTCTCATTTCTATATTAATATACATGAAATTTTTTGAGTTTAAAACAGTGGTCGACGTTTTACAAAAATTGATCCTATCTATAGCAATATAGTATAACGGAAATATATTTAATGTTGATCCTGGTTATGATACACATTTAATTAATCCTTCACGTCTTAATTTCTAAGAAAATCGCGACAAGAATATTTATATCTGCGTTCATAAAGCATTTGTTACATAACGCAGCAACAGAAATTTTTTACAAGTAAATATTCAATATTTTTAATCCGATATTGAATCAGGATTTGGGTTAAAAAACAGAGTTCTCCCCTGTGCATAGCACCACGCCATGAAAGCGTATAGGGGGTGTGTTCAATTTTGATTGCACAATATACATCCTTTTCCTACTCCATGAAAAATGTATCCCTCGTGACGTCATTTTCCGTCATGATCGTTTGTCAATCATCCAAACATATTGTAACATTTACATTCGGACATTTCGTGGAGAAAATATTTATCAGGGATTTCGTTAACAAAACTTATGTTGTCACAGTTCACATATATTTTGTGCCAATCTTGAACGCGGAATGCGTATTAAATGTTTCTAATTCAACATGCACTTATATTTCAGAATTGGTAGAATTTGTGATGTATAGAATCTATATTTAACCACGATCTGAACAAAGACATTTCTTGCTGCAATAACGAAACTACGCATTTTGTCTAAAAGAGAAGGAACTTAATATATTTCTAAAGACAATAAACGTTAAGGGTAAAATTAGAATACGTTTTTGGAACCAGTATGCTGAATTGTTTTGAAAACAACAGTCATTTCCCAGACAACCAAACACTTGACAACCTCTGCATTGTAGATTTCTGCACACTAGTGTTTGGATCTCTGAAATTATACATTCCTATATTTCAGAAGTGCACGTTTTCCAGATGGCGTCGAAATGGATTTGAATACTAAGAACTGAAGAAGAGAAAAGATGCTATGCTTTGAATAGTATTGATGTGAAGGTATATTTACTCATTAATTATTCGACAGATTAACTGAAACCTTCATCAGATATGTAAAGATCAGATGGAAAATGATGTGAAATATAGAGTGGACAATATGTTGAGGATATACAATGGTCCTGGTACTAGAGAGAGAAATTCAATTTACAATCAATACGTGTACCTGAATAACAATTATGTGGTCATGTGAATTCTTCATTTGTAAAGAATTACTACCTGAATTTATAATAGGACAACTTTGATTATATTTTATGAAATTATTTTAGATTTTGTAAACGTTTAACGTATATTATTACGAAAATCATCCCATTAGCTTATTCGTATCAGGGTATTTCACAGAGAATTTTCTTCTAAATTTGCATTTTGATCTTATGTGTGCGTTATGTGGAGTAGATACGCTCTATCTTTCAGTTATTACAATTAAGTGTCTTGGAATAAAAATATGTTTGGTACAAATTAAGCAGAAATATTCAAGAGTACATGATACTACCTCACTCAAATTGCCCGAAGAGAGAAAAGGAAAATCCTCCCCGTGTTACCTACTTTACCCAACCCACCATTCCCGTAGGACAGAGGGAGCACGTAGAAACGAGATTGTTGGTCGGGAATCCTGTCACTTTTCTGATGGTGTTCCCTCAATCTCTTTAGTAAGGCTTTTTTGAAGAATAGCATATCAAACACGTTGAAGTTTCATCAAATCTACTACATGATCTGTATATGATTTCACTTCTATATCAATTGCACTTCAAATAATATATGAATCTTGTATAATGTTCAAAGTAATGGGAAACCGTAGAATGTGGAATATTGTAATTGAAAGCAAAAGTCATCGAATACTACCCCACCTACCCCGCCATTCCAGAATAATATCTACATTTTTATATTTACTCTCATTTCTATATTAATATACATGAAATTTTTTGAGTTTAAAACAGTGGTCGACGTTTTACAAAAATTGATCCTATCTATAGCAATATAGTATAACGGAAATATATTTAATGTTGATCCTGGTTATGATACACACTTAATTAATCCTTCACGTCTTAATTTCTAAGAAAATCGCGACAAGAATATTTATATCTGCGTTCATAAAGCATTTGTTACATAACGCAGCAACAGAAATTTTTTACGAGTAAAAATTCAATATTTTTAATCCGATATTGAATCAGGATTTGGGTTAAAAAACAGAGTTCTCCCCTGTGCATAGCACCACGCCATGAAAGCGTATAGGGGGTGTGTTCAATTTTGATTGCACAATATACATCCTTTTCCTACTCCATGAAAAATGTATCCCTCGTGACGTCATTTTCCGTCATGATCGTTTGTCAATCATCCAAACATATTGTAACATTTACATTCGGACATTTCGTGGAGAAAATATTTATCAGGGATTTCGTTAACAAAACTTATGTTGTCACAGTTCACATATATTTTGTGCCAATCTTGAACGCGGAATGCGTATTAAATGTTTCTAATTCAACATGCACTTATATTTCAGAATTGGTAGAATTTGTGATGTATAGAATCTATATTTAACCACGATCTGAACAAAGACATTTCTTGCTGCAATAACGAAACTACGCATTTTGTCTAAAAGAGAAGGAACTTAATATATTTCTAAAGACAATAAACGTTAAGGGTAAAATTAGAATACGTTTTTGGAACCAGTATGCTGAATTGTTTTGAAAACAACAGTCATTTCCCAGACAACCAAACACTTGACAACCTCTGCATTGTAGATTTCTGCACACTAGTGTTTGGATCTCTGAAATTATACATTCCTATATTTCAGAAGTGCACGTTTTCCAGATGGCGTCGAAATGGATTTGAATACTAAGAACTGAAGAAGAGAAAAGATGCTATGCTTTGAATAGTATTGATGTGAAGGTATATTTACTCATTAATTATTCGACAGATTAACTGAAACCTTCATCAGATATGTAAAGATCAGATGGAAAATGATGTGAAATATAGAGTGGACAATATGTTGAGGATATACAATGGTCCTGGTACTAGAGAGAGAAATTCAATTTACAATCAATACGTGTACCTGAATAACAATTATGTGGTCATGTGAATTCTTCATTTGTAAAGAATTACTACCTGAATTTATAATAGGACAACTTTGATTATATTTTATGAAATTATTTTAGATTTTGTAAACGTTTAACGTATATTATTACGAAAATCATCCCATTAGCTTATTCGTATCAGGGTATTTCACAGAGAATTTTCTTCTAAATTTGCATTTTGATCTTATGTGTGCGTTATGTGGAGTAGATACGCTCTATCTTTCAGTTATTACAATTAAGTGTCTTGGAATAAAAATATGTTTGGTACAAATTAAGCAGAAATATTCAAGAGTACATGATACTACCTCACTCAAATTGCCCGAAGAGAGAAAAGGAAAATCCTCCCCGTGTTACCTACTTTACCCAACCCACCATTCCCGTAGGACAGAGGGAGCACGTAGAAACGAGATTGTTGGTCGGGAATCCTGTCACTTTTCTGATGGTGTTCCCTCAATCTCTTTAGTAAGGCTTTTTTGAAGAATAGCATATCAAACACGTTGAAGTTTCATCAAATCTACTACATGATCTGTATATGATTTCACTTCTATATCAATTGCACTTCAAATAATATATGAATCTTGTATAATGTTCAAAGTAATGGGAAACCGTAGAATGTGGAATATTGTAATTGAAAGCAAAAGTCATCGAATACTACCCCACCTACCCCGCCATTCCAGAATAATATCTACATTTTTATATTTACTCTCATTTCTATATTAATATACATGAAATTTTTTGAGTTTAAAACAGTGGTCGACGTTTTACAAAAATTGATCCTATCTATAGCGATATAGTATAACGGAAATATATTTAATGTTGATCCTGGTTATGATACACACTTAATTAATCCTTCACGTCTTAATTTCTAAGAAAATCGCGACAAGAATATTTATATCTGCGTTCATAAAGCATTTGTTACATAACGCAGCAACAGAAATTTTTTACGAGTAAAAATTCAATATTTTTAATCCGATATTGAATCAGGATTTGGGTTAAAAAACAGAGTTCTCCCCTGTGCATAGCACCACGCCATGAAAGCGTATAGGGGGTGTGTTCAATTTTGATTGCACAATATACATCCTTTTCCTACTCCATGAAAAATGTATCCCTCGTGACGTCATTTTCCGTCATGATCGTTTGTCAATCATCCAAACATATTGTAACATTTACATTCGGACATTTCGTGGAGAAAATATTTATCAGGGATTTCGTTAACAAAACTTATGTTGTCACAGTTCACATATATTTTGTGCCAATCTTGAACGCGGAATGCGTATTAAATGTTTCTAATTCAACATGCACTTATATTTCAGAATTGGTAGAATTTGTGATGTATAGAATCTATATTTAACCACGATCTGAACAAAGACATTTCTTGCTGCAATAACGAAACTACGCATTTTGTCTAAAAGAGAAGGAACTTAATATATTTCTAAAGACAATAAACGTTAAGGGTAAAATTAGAATACGTTTTTGGAACCAGTATGCTGAATTGTTTTGAAAACAACAGTCATTTCCCAGACAACCAAACACTTGACAACCTCTGCATTGTAGATTTCTGCACACTAGTGTTTGGATCTCTGAAATTATACATTCCTATATTTCAGAAGTGCACGTTTTCCAGATGGCGTCGAAATGGATTTGAATACTAAGAACTGAAGAAGAGAAAAGATGCTATGCTTTGAATAGTATTGATGTGAAGGTATATTTACTCATTAATTATTCGACAGATTAACTGAAACCTTCATCAGATATGTAAAGATCAGATGGAAAATGATGTGAAATATAGAGTGGACAATATGTTGAGGATATACAATGGTCCTGGTACTAGAGAGAGAAATTCAATTTACAATCAATACGTGTACCTGAATAACAATTATGTGGTCATGTGAATTCTTCATTTGTAAAGAATTAATACCTGAATTTATAATAGGACAACTTTGATTATATTTTATGAAATTATTTTAGATTTTGTAAACGTTTAACGTATATTATTACGAAAATCATCCCATTAGCTTATTCGTATCATGGTATTTCACAGAGAATTTTCTTCTAAATTTGCATTTTGATCTTATGTGTGCGTTATGTGGAGGAAATACGCTCTATCTTTCAGTTATTACAATTAAGTGTCTTGGAATAAAAATATGTTTGGTACAAATTAAGCAGAAATATTCAAGAGTACATGATACTACCTCACTCAAATTGCCCGAAGAGAGAAGAGGAAAATCCTCCCCGTGTTACCTACTTTACCCAACCCACCATTCCCGTAGGACAGAGGGAGCACGTAGAAACGAGATTGTTGGTCGGGAATCCTGTCACTTTTCTGATGGTGTTCCCTCAATCTCTTTAGTAAGGCTTTTTTTAAGAATAGCATATCAAACACGTTGAAGTTTCATCAAATCTACTACATGATCTGTATATGATTTCACTTCTATATCAATTGCACTTCAAATAATATATGAATCTTGTATAATGTTCAAAGTAATGGGAAACCGTAGAATGTGGAATATTGTAATTGAAAGCAAAAGTCATCGAATACTACCCCACCTAGCCCGCCATTCCAGAATAATATCTACATTTTTATATTTACTCTCATTTCTATATTAATATACATCAAATTTTTTGAGTTTAAAACAGTGGTCGACGTTTTACAAAAAATTGATCCTATCTATAGCAATATATTATAAGGGAAATATATTTAATGTTGATCCTGGTTATGATACACATTTAATTAATCCTTCACGTCTTAATTTCTAAGAAAATCGCGACAAGAATATTTATATCTGCGTTCATAAAGCATTTGTTACATAACGCAGCAACAGAAATTTTTTACGAGTAAAAATTCAATATTTTTAATCCGATATTGAATCAGGATTTGGGTTAAAAAACAGAGTTCTCCCCTGTGCATAGCACCACGCCATGAAAGCGTATAGGGGGTGTGTTCAATTTTGATTGCACAATATACATGCTTTTCCTACTCCATGAAAAATGTATCCCTCGTGACGTCATTTTCCGTCATGATCGTTTGTCAATCATCCAAACATATTGTAACATTTACATTCGGACATTTCGTGGAGAAAATATTTATCAGGGATTTCGTTAACAAAACTTATGTTGTCACAGTTCACATATATTTTGTGCCAATCTTGAACGCGGAATGCGTATTAAATGTTTCTAATTCAACATGCACTTATATTTCAGAATTGGTAGAATTTGTGATGTATAGAATCTATATTTAACCACGATCTGAACAAAGACATTTCTTGCTGCAATAACGAAACTACGCATTTTGTCTAAAAGAGAAGGAACTTAATATATTTCTAAAGACAATAAACGTTAAGGGTAAAATTAGAATACGTTTTTGGAACCAGTATGCTGCATTGTTTTGAAAACAACAGTCATTTCCCAGACAACCAAACACTTGACAACCTCTGCATTGTAGATTTCTGCACACTAGTGTTTGGATCTCTGAAATTATACATTCCTATATTTCAGAAGTGCACGTTTTCCAGATGGCGTCGAAATGGATTTGAATACTAAGAACTGAAGAAGAGAAAAGATGCTATGCTTTGAATAGTATTGATGTGAAGGTATATTTACTCATTAATTATTCGACAGATTAACTGAAACCTTCATCAGATATGTAAAGATCAGATGGAAAATGATGTGAAATATAGAGTGGACAATATGTTGAGGATATACAATGGTCCTGGTACTAGAGAGAGAAATTCAATTTACAATCAATACGTGTACCTGAATAACAATTATGTGGTCATGTGAATTCTTCATTTGTAAAGAATTACTACCTGAATTTATAATAGGACAACTTTGATTATATTTTATGAAATTATTTTAGATTTTGTAAACGTTTAACGTATATTATTACGAAAATCATCCCATTAGCTTATTCGTATCATGGTATTTCACAGAGAATTTTCTTCTAAATTTGCATTTTGATCTTATGTGTGCGTTATGTGGAGGAAATACGCTCTATCTTTCAGTTATTACAATTAAGTGTCTTGGAATAAAAATATGTTTGGTACAAATTAAGCAGAAATATTCAAGAGTACATGATACTACCTCACTCAAATTGCCCGAAGAGAGAAGAGGAAAATCCTCCCCGTGTTACCTACTTTACCCAACCCACCATTCCCGTAGGACAGAGGGAGCACGTAGAAACGAGATTGTTGGTCGGGAATCCTGTCACTTTTCTGATGGTGTTCCCTCAATCTCTTTAGTAAGGCTTTTTTGAAGAATAGCATATCAAACACGTTGAAGTTTCATCAAATCTACTACATGATCTGTATATGATTTCACTTCTATATCAATTGCACTTCAAATAATATATGAATCTTGTATAATGTTCAAAGTAATGGGAAACCGTAGAATGTGGAATATTGTAATTGAAAGCAAAAGTCATCGAATACTACCCCACCTAGCCCGCCATTCCAGAATAATATCTACATTTTTATATTTACTCTCATTTCTATATTAATATACATCAAATTTTTTGAGTTTAAAACAGTGGTCGACGTTTTACAAAAAATTGATCCTATCTATAGCAATATATTATAAGGGAAATATATTTAATGTTGATCCTGGTTATGATACACATTTAATTAATCCTTCACGTCTTAATTTCTAAGAAAATCGCGACAAGAATATTTATATCTGCGTTCATAAAGCATTTGTTACATAACGCAGCAACAGAAATTTTTTACGAGTAAAAATTCAATATTTTTAATCCGATATTGAATCAGGATTTGGGTTAAAAAACAGAGTTCTCCCCTGTGCATAGCACCACGCCATGAAAGCGTATAGGGGGTGTGTTCAATTTTGATTGCACAATATACATGCTTTTCCTACTCCATGAAAAATGTATCCCTCGTGACGTCATTTTCCGTCATGATCGTTTGTCAATCATCCAAACATATTGTAACATTTACATTCGGACATTTCGTGGAGAAAATATTTATCAGGGATTTCGTTAACAAAACTTATGTTGTCACAGTTCACATATATTTTGTGCCAATCTTGAACGCGGAATGCGTATTAAATGTTTCTAATTCAACATGCACTTATATTTCAGAATTGGTAGAATTTGTGATGTATAGAATCTATATTTAACCACGATCTGAACAAAGACATTTCTTGCTGCAATAACGAAACTACGCATTTTGTCTAAAAGAGAAGGAACTTAATATATTTCTAAAGACAATAAACGTTAAGGGTAAAATTAGAATACGTTTTTGGAGCCAGTATGCTGGATTGTTTTGAAAACAACAGTCATTTCCCAGACAACCAAACACTTGACAACCTCTGCATTGTAGATTTCTGCACACTAGTGTTTGGATCTCTGAAATTATACATTCCTATATTTCAGAAGTGCACGTTTTCCAGATGGCGTCGAAATGGATTTGAATACTAAGAACTGAAGAAGAGAAAAGATGCTATGCTTTGAATAGTATTGATGTGAAGGTATATTTACTCATTAATTATTCGACAGATTAACTGAAACCTTCATCAGATATGTAAAGATCAGATGGAAAATGATGTGAAATATAGAGTGGACAATATGTTGAGGATATACAATGGTCCTGGTACTAGAGAGAGAAATTCAATTTACAATCAATACGTGTACCTGAATAACAATTATGTGGTCATGTGAATTCTTCATTTGTAAAGAATTACTACCTGAATTTATAATAGGACAACTTTGATTATATTTTATGAAATTATTTTAGATTTTGTAAACGTTTAACGTATATTATTACGAAAATCATCCCATAACTTATTCGTATCATGGTATTTCACAGAGAATTTTCTTCTAAATTTGCATTTTGATCTTATGTGTGCGTTATGTGGAGTAGATACGCTCTATCTTTCAGTTATTACAATTAAGTGTCTTGGAATAAAAATATGTTTGGTACAAATTAAGCAGAAATATTCAAGAGTACACGATACTACCTCACTCAAATTGCCCGAAGAGAGAAAAGGAAAATCCTCCCCGTGTTACCTACTTTACCCAACCCACCATTCCCGTAGGACAGAGGGAGCACGAAGAAACGAGATTGTTGGTCGGGAATCCTGTCACTTTTCTGATGGTGTTCCCTCAATCTCTTTAGTAAGGCTTTTTTGAAGAATAGCATATCAAACACGTTGAAGTTTCATCAAATCTACTTCATGATCTGTATATGATTTCACTTCTATATCAATTGCACTTCAAATAATATATGAATCTTGTATAATGTTCAAAGTAATGGGAAACCGTAGAATGTGGAATATTGTAATTGAAAGCAAAAGTCATCGAATACTACCCCACCTAGCCGCCATTCCAGAATAATATCTACATTTTTATATTTACTCTCATTTCTATATTAATATACATCAAATTTTTTGAGTTTAAAACAGTGGTCGACGTTTTACAAAAATTGATCCTATCTATAGCAATATATTATAACGGAAATATATTTAATGTTGATCCTGGTTATGATACACATTTAATTAATCCTTCACGTCTTAATTTCTAAGAAAATCGCGACAAGAATATTTATATCTGCGTTCATAAAGCATTTGTTACATAACGCAGCAACAGAAATTTTTTACGAGTAAAAATTCAATATTTTTAATATGATATTGAATCAGGATTTGGGTTAAAAAACAGAGTTCTCCCCTGTGCATAGCACCACGCCATGAAAGCGTATAGGGGGTGTGTTCAATTTTGATTGCACAATATACATCCTTTTCCTACTCCATGAAAAATGTATCCCTCGTGACGTCATTTTCCGTCATGATCGTTTGTCAATCATCCAAACATATTGTAACATTTACATTCGGACATTTCGTGGAGAAAATATTTATCAGGGATTTCGTTAACAAAACTTATGTTGTCACAGTTCACATATATTTTGTGCCAATCTTGAACGCGGAATGCGTATTAAATGTTTCTAATTCAACATGCACTTATATTTCAGAATTGGTAGAATTTGTGATGTATAGAATCTATATTTAACCACGATCTGAACAAAGACATTTCTTGCTGCAATAACGAAACTACGCATTTTGTCTAAAAGAGAAGGAACTTAATATATTTCTAAAGACAATAAACGTTAAGGGTAAAATTAGAATATGTTTTTGGAACCAGTATGCTGAATTGTTTTGAAAACAACAGTCATTTCCCAGACAACCAAACACTTGACAACCTCTGCATTGTAGATTTCTGCACACTAGTGTTTGGATCTCTGAAATTATACATTCCTATATTTCAGAAGTGCACGTTTTCCAGATGGCGTCGAAATGGATTTGAATACTAAGAACTGAAGAAGAGAAAAGATGCTATGCTTTGAATAGTATTGATGTGAAGGTATATTTACTCATTAATTATTCGACAGATTAACTGAAACCTTCATCAGATATGTAAAGATCAGATGGAAAATGATGTGAAATATAGAGTGGACAATATGTTGAGGATATACAATGGTCCTGGTACTAGAGAGAGAAATTCAATTTACAATCAATACGTGTACCTGAATAACAATTATGTGGTCATGTGAATTCTTCATTTGTAAAGAATTACTACCTGAATTTATAATAGGACAACTTTGATTATATTTTATGAAATTATTTTAGATTTTGTAAACGTTTAACGTATATTATTACGAAAATCATCCCATTAGCTTATTCGTATCATGGTATTTCACAGAGAATTTTCTTCTAAATTTGCATTTTGATCTTATGTGTGCGTTATGTGGAGGAAATACGCTCTATCTTTCAGTTATTACAATTAAGTGTCTTGGAATAAAAATATGTTTGGTACAAATTAAGCAGAAATATTCAAGAGTACATGATACTACCTCACTCAAATTGCCCGAAGAGAGAAAAGGAAAATCCTCCCCGTGTTACCTACTTTACCCAACCCACCATTCCCGTAGGACAGAGGGAGCACGTAGAAACGAGATTGTTGGTCGGGAATCCTGTCACTTTTCTGATGGTGTTCCCTCAATCTCTTTAGTAAGGCTTTTTTGAAGAATAGCATATCAAACACGTTGAAGTTTCATCAAATCTACTACATGATCTGTATATGATTTCACTTCTATATCAATTGCACTTCAAATAATATATGAATCTTGTATAATGTTCAAAGTAATGGGAAACCGTAGAATGTGGAATATTGTAATTGAAAGCAAAAGTCATCGAATACTACCCCACCTAGCCCGCCATTCCAGAATAATATCTACATTTTTATATTTACTCTCATTTCTATATTAATATACATCAAATTTTTTGAGTTTAAAACAGTGGTCGACGTTTTACAAAAAATTGATCCTATCTATAGCAATATATTATAAGGGAAATATATTTAATGTTGATCCTGGTTATGATACACATTTAATTAATCCTTCACGTCTTAATTTCTAAGAAAATCGCGACAAGAATATTTATATCTGCGTTCATAAAGCATTTGTTACATAACGCAGCAACAGAAATTTTTTACGAGTAAAAATTCAATATTTTTAATCCGATATTGAATCAGGATTTGGGTTAAAAAACAGAGTTCTCCCCTGTGCATAGCACCACGCCATGAAAGCGTATAGGGGGTGTGTTCAATTTTGATTGCACAATATACATGCTTTTCCTACTCCATGAAAAATGTATCCCTCGAAACGTCATTTTCCGTCATGATCGTTTGTCAATCATCCAAACATATTGTAACATTTACATTCGGACATTTCGTGGAGAAAATATTTATCAGGGATTTCGTTAACAAAACTTATGTTGTCACAGTTCACATATATTTTGTGCCAATCTTGAACGCGGAATGCGTATTAAATGTTTCTAATTCAACATGCACTTATATTTCAGAATTGGTAGAATTTGTGATGTATAGAATCTATATTTAACCACGATCTGAACAAAGACATTTCTTGCTGCAATAACGAAACTACGCATTTTGTCTAAAAGAGAAGGAACTTAATATATTTCTAAAGACAATAAACGTTAAGGGTAAAATTAGAATACGTTTTTGGAACCAGTATGCTGGATTGTTTTGAAAACAACAGTCATTTCCCAGACAACCAAACACTTGACAACCTCTGCATTGTAGATTTCTGCACACTAGTGTTTGGATCTCTGAAATTATACATTCCTATATTTCAGAAGTGCACGTTTTCCAGATGGCGTCGAAATGGATTTGAATACTAAGAACTGAAGAAGAGAAAAGATGCTATGCTTTGAATAGTATTGATGTGAAGGTATATTTACTCATTAATTATTCGACAGATTAACTGAAACCTTCATCAGATATGTAAAGATCAGATGGAAAATGATGTGAAATATAGAG
Source organism: Lepisma saccharinum (assembly GCF_977018435.1). Classification (NCBI taxonomy): domain Eukaryota; kingdom Metazoa; phylum Arthropoda; class Insecta; order Zygentoma; family Lepismatidae; genus Lepisma; species Lepisma saccharinum. The sequence continues at coordinate 39,176,281 of NC_139234.1, forward strand.
TGGACAATATGTTGAGGATATACAATGGTCCTGGTACTAGAGAGAGAAATTCAATTTACAATCAATACGTGTACCTGAATAACAATTATGTGGTCATGTGAATTCTTCATTTGTAAAGAATTACTACCTGAATTTATAATAGGACAACTTTGATTATATTTTATGAAATTATTTTAGATTTTGTAAACGTTTAACGTATATTATTACGAAAATCATCCCATTAGCTTATTCGTATCAGGGTATTTCACAGAGAATTTTCTTCTAAATTTGCATTTTGATCTTATGTGTGCGTTATGTGGAGTAGATACGCTCTATCTTTCAGTTATTACAATTAAGTGTCTTGGAATAAAAATATGTTTGGTACAAATTAAGCAGAAATATTCAAGAGTACATGATACTACCTCACTCAAATTGCCCGAAGAGAGAAAAGGAAAATCCTCCCCGTGTTACCTACTTTACCCAACCCACCATTCCCGTAGGACAGAGGGAGCACGTAGAAACGAGATTGTTGGTCGGGAATCCTGTCACTTTTCTGATGGTGTTCCCTCAATCTCTTTAGTAAGGCTTTTTTGAAGAATAGCATATCAAACACGTTGAAGTTTCATCAAATCTACTACATGATCTGTATATGATTTCACTTCTATATCAATTGCACTTCAAATAATATATGAATCTTGTATAATGTTCAAAGTAATGGGAAACCGTAGAATGTGGAATATTGCAATTGAAAGCAAAAGTCATCGAATACTACCCCACCTACCCCGCCATTCCAGAATAATATCTACATTTTTATATTTACTCTCATTTCTATATTAATATACATGAAATTTTTTGAGTTTAAAACAGTGGTCGACGTTTTACAAAAATTGATCCTATCTATAGCGATATAGTATAACGGAAATATATTTAATGTTGATCCTGGTTATGATACACACTTAATTAATCCTTCACGTCTTAATTTCTAAGAAAATCGCGACAAGAATATTTATATCTGCGTTCATAAAGCATTTGTTACATAACGCAGCAACAGAAATTTTTTACGAGTAAAAATTCAATATTTTTAATCCGATATTGAATCAGGATTTGGGTTAAAAAACAGAGTTCTCCCCTGTGCATAGCACCACGCCATGAAAGCGTATAGGGGGTGTGTTCAATTTTGATTGCACAATATACATCCTTTTCCTACTCCATGAAAAATGTATCCCTCGTGACGTCATTTTCCGTCATGATCGTTTGTCAATCATCCAAACATATTGTAACATTTACATTCGGACATTTCGTGGAGAAAATATTTATCAGGGATTTCGTTAACAAAACTTATGTTGTCACAGTTCACATATATTTTGTGCCAATCTTGAACGCGGAATGCGTATTAAATGTTTCTAATTCAACATGCACTTATATTTCAGAATTGGTAGAATTTGTGATGTATAGAATCTATATTTAACCACGATCTGAACAAAGACATTTCTTGCTGCAATAACGAAACTACGCATTTTGTCTAAAAGAGAAGGAACTTAATATATTTCTAAAGACAATAAACGTTAAGGGTAAAATTAGAATACGTTTTTGGAACCAGTATGCTGAATTGTTTTGAAAACAACAGTCATTTCCCAGACAACCAAACACTTGACAACCTCTGCATTGTAGATTTCTGCACACTAGTGTTTGGATCTCTGAAATTATACATTCCTATATTTCAGAAGTGCACGTTTTCCAGATGGCGTCGAAATGGATTTGAATACTAAGAACTGAAGAAGAGAAAAGATGCTATGCTTTGAATAGTATTGATGTGAAGGTATATTTACTCATTAATTATTCGACAGATTAACTGAAACCTTCATCAGATATGTAAAGATCAGATGGAAAATGATGTGAAATATAGAGTGGACAATATGTTGAGGATATACAATGGTCCTGGTACTAGAGAGAGAAATTCAATTTACAATCAATACGTGTACCTGAATAACAATTATGTGGTCATGTGAATTCTTCATTTGTAAAGAATTAATACCTGAATTTATAATAGGACAACTTTGATTATATTTTATGAAATTATTTTAGATTTTGTAAACGTTTAACGTATATTATTACGAAAATCATCCCATTAGCTTATTCGTATCATGGTATTTCACAGAGAATTTTCTTCTAAATTTGCATTTTGATCTTATGTGTGCGTTATGTGGAGGAAATACGCTCTATCTTTCAGTTATTACAATTAAGTGTCTTGGAATAAAAATATGTTTGGTACAAATTAAGCAGAAATATTCAAGAGTACATGATACTACCTCACTCAAATTGCCCGAAGAGAGAAGAGGAAAATCCTCCCCGTGTTACCTACTTTACCCAACCCACCATTCCCGTAGGACAGAGGGAGCACGTAGAAACGAGATTGTTGGTCGGGAATCCTGTCACTTTTCTGATGGTGTTCCCTCAATCTCTTTAGTAAGGCTTTTTTGAAGAATAGCATATCAAACACGTTGAAGTTTCATCAAATCTACTACATGATCTGTATATGATTTCACTTCTATATCAATTGCACTTCAAATAATATATGAATCTTGTATAATGTTCAAAGTAATGGGAAACCGTAGAATGTGGAATATTGTAATTGAAAGCAAAAGTCATCGAATACTACCCCACCTAGCCCGCCATTCCAGAATAATATCTACATTTTTATATTTACTCTCATTTCTATATTAATATACATCAAATTTTTTGAGTTTAAAACAGTGGTCGACGTTTTACAAAAAATTGATCCTATCTATAGCAATATATTATAAGGGAAATATATTTAATGTTGATCCTGGTTATGATACACATTTAATTAATCCTTCACGTCTTAATTTCTAAGAAAATCGCGACAAGAATATTTATATCTGCGTTCATAAAGCATTTGTTACATAACGCAGCAACAGAAATTTTTTACGAGTAAAAATTCAATATTTTTAATCCGATATTGAATCAGGATTTGGGTTAAAAAACAGAGTTCTCCCCTGTGCATAGCACCACGCCATGAAAGCGTATAGGGGGTGTGTTCAATTTTGATTGCACAATATACATGCTTTTCCTACTCCATGAAAAATGTATCCCTCGTGACGTCATTTTCCGTCATGATCGTTTGTCAATCATCCAAACATATTGTAACATTTACATTCGGACATTTCGTGGAGAAAATATTTATCAGGGATTTCGTTAACAAAACTTATGTTGTCACAGTTCACATATATTTTGTGCCAATCTTGAACGCGGAATGCGTATTAAATGTTTCTAATTCAACATGCACTTATATTTCAGAATTGGTAGAATTTGTGATGTATAGAATCTATATTTAACCACGATCTGAACAAAGACATTTCTTGCTGCAATAACGAAACTACGCATTTTGTCTAAAAGAGAAGGAACTTAATATATTTCTAAAGACAATAAACGTTAAGGGTAAAATTAGAATACGTTTTTGGAACCAGAATGCTGGATTGTTTTGAAAACAACAGTCATTTCCCAGACAACCAAACACTTGACAACCTCTGCATTGTAGATTTCTGCACACTAGTGTTTGGATCTCTGAAATTATACATTCCTATATTTCAGAAGTGCACGTTTTCCAGATGGCGTCGAAATGGATTTGAATACTAAGAACTGAAGAAGAGAAAAGATGCTATGCTTTGAATAGTATTGATGTGAAGGTATATTTACTCATTAATTATTCGACAGATTAACTGAAACCTTCATCAGATATGTAAAGATCAGATGGAAAATGATGTGAAATATAGAGTGGACAATATGTTGAGGATATACAATGGTCCTGGTACTAGAGAGAGAAATTCAATTTACAATCAATACGTGTACCTGAATAACAATTATGTGGTCATGTGAATTCTTCATTTGTAAAGAATTACTACCTGAATTTATAATAGGACAACTTTGATTATATTTTATGAAATTATTTTAGATTTTGTAAACGTTTAACGTATATTATTACGAAAATCATCCCATTAGCTTATTCGTATCATGGTATTTCACAGAGAATTTTCTTCTAAATTTGCATTTTGATCTTATGTGTGCGTTATGTGGAGGAAATACGCTCTATCTTTCAGTTATTACAATTAAGTGTCTTGGAATAAAAATATGTTTGGTACAAATTAAGCAGAAATATTCAAGAGTACATGATACTACCTCACTCAAATTGCCCGAAGAGAGAAGAGGAAAATCCTCCCCGTGTTACCTACTTTACCCAACCCACCATTCCCGTAGGACAGAGGGAGCACGTAGAAACGAGATTGTTGGTCGGGAATCCTGTCACTTTTCTGATGGTGTTCCCTCAATCTCTTTAGTAAGGCTTTTTTGAAGAATAGCATATCAAACACGTTGAAGTTTCATCAAATCTACTACATGATCTGTATATGATTTCACTTCTATATCAATTGCACTTCAAATAATATATGAATCTTGTATAATGTTCAAAGTAATGGGAAACCGTAGAATGTGGAATATTGTAATTGAAAGCAAAAGTCATCGAATACTACCCCACCTAGCCCGCCATTCCAGAATAATATCTACATTTTTATATTTACTCTCATTTCTATATTAATATACATCAAATTTTTTGAGTTTAAAACAGTGGTCGACGTTTTACAAAAAATTGATCCTATCTATAGCAATATATTATAAGGGAAATATATTTAATGTTGATCCTGGTTATGATACACATTTAATTAATCCTTCACGTCTTAATTTCTAAGAAAATCGCGACAAGAATATTTATATCTGCGTTCATAAAGCATTTGTTACATAACGCAGCAACAGAAATTTTTTACGAGTAAAAATTCAATATTTTTAATCCGATATTGAATCAGGATTTGGGTTAAAAAACAGAGTTCTCCCCTGTGCATAGCACCACGCCATGAAAGCGTATAGGGGGTGTGTTCAATTTTGATTGCACAATATACATGCTTTTCCTACTCCATGAAAAATGTATCCCTCGTGACGTCATTTTCCGTCATGATCGTTTGTCAATCATCCAAACATATTGTAACATTTACATTCGGACATTTCGTGGAGAAAATATTTATCAGGGATTTCGTTAACAAAACTTATGTTGTCACAGTTCACATATATTTTGTGCCAATCTTGAACGCGGAATGCGTATTAAATGTTTCTAATTCAACATGCACTTATATTTCAGAATTGGTAGAATTTGTGATGTATAGAATCTATATTTAACCACGATCTGAACAAAGACATTTCTTGCTGCAATAACGAAACTACGCATTTTGTCTAAAAGAGAAGGAACTTAATATATTTCTAAAGACAATAAACGTTAAGGGTAAAATTAGAATACGTTTTTGGAACCAGTATGCTGGATTGTTTTGAAAACAACAGTCATTTCCCAGACAACCAAACACTTGACAACCTCTGCATTGTAGATTTCTGCACACTAGTGTTTGGATCTCTGAAATTATACATTCCTATATTTCAGAAGTGCACGTTTTCCAGATGGCGTCGAAATGGATTTGAATACTAAGAACTGAAGAAGAGAAAAGATGCTATGCTTTGAATAGTATTGATGTGAAGGTATATTTACTCATTAATTATTCGACAGATTAACTGAAACCTTCATCAGATATGTAAAGATCAGATGGAAAATGATGTGAAATATAGAGTGGACAATATGTTGAGGATATACAATGGTCCTGGTACTAGAGAGAGAAATTCAATTTACAATCAATACGTGTACCTGAATAACAATTATGTGGTCATGTGAATTCTTCATTTGTAAAGAATTACTACCTGAATTTATAATAGGACAACTTTGATTATATTTTATGAAATTATTTTAGATTTTGTAAACGTTTAACGTATATTATTACGAAAATCATCCCATAACTTATTCGTATCATGGTATTTCACAGAGAATTTTCTTCTAAATTTGCATTTTGATCTTATGTGTGCGTTATGTGGAGTAGATACGCTCTATCTTTCAGTTATTACAATTAAGTGTCTTGGAATAAAAATATGTTTGGTACAAATTAAGCAGAAATATTCAAGAGTACACGATACTACCTCACTCAAATTGCCCGAAGAGAGAAAAGGAAAATCCTCCCCGTGTTACCTACTTTACCCAACCCACCATTCCCGTAGGACAGAGGGAGCACGAAGAAACGAGATTGTTGGTCGGGAATCCTGTCACTTTTCTGATGGTGTTCCCTCAATCTCTTTAGTAAGGCTTTTTTGAAGAATAGCATATCAAACACGTTGAAGTTTCATCAAATCTACTTCATGATCTGTATATGATTTCACTTCTATATCAATTGCACTTCAAATAATATATGAATCTTGTATAATGTTCAAAGTAATGGGAAACCGTAGAATGTGGAATATTGTAATTGAAAGCAAAAGTCATCGAATACTACCCCACCTAGCCGCCATTCCAGAATAATATCTACATTTTTATATTTACTCTCATTTCTATATTAATATACATCAAATTTTTTGAGTTTAAAACAGTGGTCGACGTTTTACAAAAATTGATCCTATCTATAGCAATATATTATAACGGAAATATATTTAATGTTGATCCTGGTTATGATACACATTTAATTAATCCTTCACGTCTTAATTTCTAAGAAAATCGCGACAAGAATATTTATATCTGCGTTCATAAAGCATTTGTTACATAACGCAGCAACAGAAATTTTTTACGAGTAAAAATTCAATATTTTTAATATGATATTGAATCAGAATTGGGGTTAAAAAACAGAGTTCTCCCCTGTGCATAGCACCACGCCATGAAAGCGTATAGGGGGTGTGTTCAATTTTGATTGCACAATATACATCCTTTTCCTACTCCATGAAAAATGTATCCCTCGTGACGTCATTTTCCGTCATGATCGTTTGTCAATCATCCAAACATATTGTAACATTTACATTCGGACATTTCGTGGAGAAAATATTTATCAGGGATTTCGTTAACAAAACTTATGTTGTCACAGTTCACATATATTTTGTGCCAATCTTGAACGCGGAATGCGTATTAAATGTTTCTAATTCAACATGCACTTATATTTCAGAATTGGTAGAATTTGTGATGTATAGAATCTATATTTAACCACGATCTGAACAAAGACATTTCTTGCTGCAATAACGAAACTACGCATTTTGTCTAAAAGAGAAGGAACTTAATATATTTCTAAAGACAATAAACGTTAAGGGTAAAATTAGAATATGTTTTTGGAACCAGTATGCTGAATTGTTTTGAAAACAACAGTCATTTCCCAGACAACCAAACACTTGACAACCTCTGCATTGTAGATTTCTGCACACTAGTGTTTGGATCTCTGAAATTATACATTCCTATATTTCAGAAGTGCACGTTTTCCAGATGGCGTCGAAATGGATTTGAATACTAAGAACTGAAGAAGAGAAAAGATGCTATGCTTTGAATAGTATTGATGTGAAGGTATATTTACTCATTAATTATTCGACAGATTAACTGAAACCTTCATCAGATATGTAAAGATCAGATGGAAAATGATGTGAAATATAGAGTGGACAATATGTTGAGGATATACAATGGTCCTGGTACTAGAGAGAGAAATTCAATTTACAATCAATACGTGTACCTGAATAACAATTATGTGGTCATGTGAATTCTTCATTTGTAAAGAATTACTACCTGAATTTATAATAGGACAACTTTGATTATATTTTATGAAATTATTTTAGATTTTGTAAACGTTTAACGTATATTATTACGAAAATCATCCCATTAGCTTATTCGTATCATGGTATTTCACAGAGAATTTTCTTCTAAATTTGCATTTTGATCTTATGTGTGCGTTATGTGGAGGAAATACGCTCTATCTTTCAGTTATTACAATTAAGTGTCTTGGAATAAAAATATGTTTGGTACAAATTAAGCAGAAATATTCAAGAGTACATGATACTACCTCACTCAAATTGCCCGAAGAGAGAAAAGGAAAATCCTCCCCGTGTTACCTACTTTACCCAACCCACCATTCCCGTAGGACAGAGGGAGCACGTAGAAACGAGATTGTTGGTCGAGAATCCTGTCACTTTTCTGATGGTGTTCCCTCAATCTCTTTAGTAAGGCTTTTTTGAAGAATAGCATATCAAACACGTTGAAGTTTCATCAAATCTACTACATGATCTGTATATGATTTCACTTCTATATCAATTGCACTTCAAATAATATATGAATCTTGTATAATGTTCAAAGTAATGGGAAACCGTAGAATGTGGAATATTGTAATTGAAAGCAAAAGTCATCGAATACTACCCCACCTAGCCCGCCATTCCAGAATAATATCTACATTTTTATATTTACTCTCATTTCTATATTAATATACATCAAATTTTTTGAGTTTAAAACAGTGGTCGACGTTTTACAAAAAATTGATCCTATCTATAGCAATATATTATAAGGGAAATATATTTAATGTTGATCCTGGTTATGATACACATTTAATTAATCCTTCACGTCTTAATTTCTAAGAAAATCGCGACAAGAATATTTATATCTGCGTTCATAAAGCATTTGTTACATAACGCAGCAACAGAAATTTTTTACGAGTAAAAATTCAATATTTTTAATCCGATATTGAATCAGGATTTGGGTTAAAAAACAGAGTTCTCCCCTGTGCATAGCACCACGCCATGAAAGCGTATAGGGGGTGTGTTCAATTTTGATTGCACAATATACATGCTTTTCCTACTCCATGAAAAATGTATCCCTCGTGACGTCATTTTCCGTCATGATCGTTTGTCAATCATCCAAACATATTGTAACATTTACATTCGGACATTTCGTGGAGAAAATATTTATCAGGGATTTCGTTAACAAAACTTATGTTGTCACAGTTCACATATATTTTGTGCCAATCTTGAACGCGGAATGCGTATTAAATGTTTCTAATTCAACATGCACTTATATTTCAGAATTGGTAGAATTTGTGATGTATAGAATCTATATTTAACCACGATCTGAACAAAGACATTTCTTGCTGCAATAACGAAACTACGCATTTTGTCTAAAAGAGAAGGAACTTAATATATTTCTAAAGACAATAAACGTTAAGGGTAAAATTAGAATACGTTTTTGGAACCAGTATGCTGGATTGTTTTGAAAACAACAGTCATTTCCCAGACAACCAAACACTTGACAACCTCTGCATTGTAGAATTCTGCACACTAGTGTTTGGATCTCTGAAATTATACATTCCTATATTTCAGAAGTGCACGTTTTCCAGATGGCGTCGAAATGGATTTGAATACTAAGAACTGAAGAAGAGAAAAGATGCTATGCTTTGAATAGTATTGATGTGAAGGTATATTTACTCATTAATTATTCGACAGATTAACTGAAACCTTCATCAGATATGTAAAGATCAGATGGAAAATGATGTGAAATATAGAGTGGACAATATGTTGAGGATATACAATGGTCCTGGTACTAGAGAGAGAAATTCAATTTACAATCAATACGTGTACCTGAATAACAATTATGTGGTCATGTGAATTCTTCATTTGTAAAGAATTACTACCTGAATTTATAATAGGACAACTTTGATTATATTTTATGAAATTATTTTAGATTTTGTAAACGTTTAACGTATATTATTACGAAAATCATCCCATTAGCTTATTCGTATCATGGTATTTCACAGAGAATTTTCTTCTAAATTTGCATTTTGATCTTATGTGTGCGTTATGTGGAGGAAATACGCTCTATCTTTCAGTTATTACAATTAAGTGTCTTGGAATAAAAATATGTTTGGTACAAATTAAGCAGAAATATTCAAGAGTACATGATACTACCTCACTCAAATTGCCCGAAGAGAGAAGAGGAAAATCCTCCCCGTGTTACCTACTTTACCCAACCCACCATTCCCGTAGGACAGAGGGAGCACGTAGAAACGAGATTGTTGGTCGGGAATCCTGTCACTTTTCTGATGGTGTTCCCTCAATCTCTTTAGTAAGGCTTTTTTGAAGAATAGCATATCAAACACGTTGAAGTTTCATCAAATCTACTACATGATCTGTATATGATTTCACTTCTATATCAATTGCACTTCAAATAATATATGAATCTTGTATAATGTTCAAAGTAATGGGAAACCGTAGAATGTGGAATATTGTAATTGAAAGCAAAAGTCATCGAATACTACCCCACCTAGCCCGCCATTCCAGAATAATATCTACATTTTTATATTTACTCTCATTTCTATATTAATATACATCAAATTTTTTGAGTTTAAAACAGTGGTCGACGTTTTACAAAAAATTGATCCTATCTATAGCAATATATTATAAGGGAAATATATTTAATGTTGATCCTGGTTATGATACACATTTAATTAATCCTTCACGTCTTAATTTCTAAGAAAATCGCGACAAGAATATTTATATCTGCGTTCATAAAGCATTTGTTACATAACGCAGCAACAGAAATTTTTTACGAGTAAAAATTCAATATTTTTAATCCGATATTGAATCAGGATTTGGGTTAAAAAACAGAGTTCTCCCCTGTGCATAGCACCACGCCATGAAAGCGTATAGGGGGTGTGTTCAATTTTGATTGCACAATATACATGCTTTTCCTACTCCATGAAAAATGTATCCCTCGTGACGTCATTTTCCGTCATGATCGTTTGTCAATCATCCAAACATATTGTAACATTTACATTCGGACATTTCGTGGAGAAAATATTTATCAGGGATTTCGTTAACAAAACTTATGTTGTCACAGTTCACATATATTTTGTGCCAATCTTGAACGCGGAATGCGTATTAAATGTTTCTAATTCAACATGCACTTATATTTCAGAATTGGTAGAATTTGTGATGTATAGAATCTATATTTAACCACGATCTGAACAAAGACATTTCTTGCTGCAATAACGAAACTACGCATTTTGTCTAAAAGAGAAGGAACTTAATATATTTCTAAAGACAATAAACGTTAAGGGTAAAATTAGAATACGTTTTTGGAACCAGTATGCTGGATTGTTTTGAAAACAACAGTCATTTCCCAGACAACCAAACACTTGACAACCTCTGCATTGTAGATTTCTGCACACTAGTGTTTGGATCTCTGAAATTATACATTCCTATATTTCAGAAGTGCACGTTTTCCAGATGGCGTCGAAATGGATTTGAATACTAAGAACTGAAGAAGAGAAAAGATGCTATGCTTTGAATAGTATTGATGTGAAGGTATATTTACTCATTAATTATTCGACAGATTAACTGAAACCTTCATCAGATATGTAAAGATCAGATGGAAAATGATGTGAAATATAGAGTGGACAATATGTTGAGGATATACAATGGTCCTGGTACTAGAGAGAGAAATTCAATTTACAATCAATACGTGTACCTGAATAACAATTATGTGGTCATGTGAATTCTTCATTTGTAAAGAATTACTACCTGAATTTATAATAGGACAACTTTGATTATATTTTATGAAATTATTTTAGATTTTGTAAACGTTTAACGTATATTATTACGAAAATCATCCCATTAGCTTATTCGTATCATGGTATTTCACAGAGAATTTTCTTCTAAATTTGCATTTTGATCTTATGTGTGCGTTATGTGGAGTAGATACGCTCTATCTTTCAGTTATTACAATTAAGTGTCTTGGAATAAAAATATGTTTGGTACAAATTAAGCAGAAATATTCAAGAGTACACGATACTACCTCACTCAAATTGCCCGAAGAGAGAAAAGGAAAATCCTCCCCGTGTTACCTACTTTACCCAACCCACCATTCCCGTAGGACAGAGGGAGCACGAAGAAACGAGATTGTTGGTCGGGAATCCTGTCACTTTTCTGATGGTGTTCCCTCAATCTCTTTAGTAAGGCTTTTTTGAAGAATAGCATATCAAACACGTTGAAGTTTCATCAAATCTACTTCATGATCTGTATATGATTTCACTTCTATATCAATTGCACTTCAAATAATATATGAATCTTGTATAATGTTCAAAGTAATGGGAAACCGTAGAATGTGGAATATTGTAATTGAAAGCAAAAGTCATCGAATACTACCCCACCTAGCCGCCATTCCAGAATAATATCTACATTTTTATATTTACTCTCATTTCTATATTAATATACATCAAATTTTTTGAGTTTAAAACAGTGGTCGACGTTTTACAAAAATTGATCCTATCTATAGCAATATATTATAACGGAAATATATTTAATGTTGATCCTGGTTATGATACACATTTAATTAATCCTTCACGTCTTAATTTCTAAGAAAATCGCGACAAGAATATTTATATCTGCGTTCATAAAGCATTTGTTACATAACGCAGCAACAGAAATTTTTTACGAGTAAAAATTCAATATTTTTAATATGATATTGAATCAGGATTTGGGTTAAAAAACAGAGTTCTCCCCTGTGCATAGCACCACGCCATGAAAGCGTATAGGGGGTGTGTTCAATTTTGATTGCACAATATACATCCTTTTCCTACTCCATGAAAAATGTATCCCTCGTGACGTCATTTTCCGTCATGATCGTTTGTCAATCATCCAAACATATTGTAACATTTACATTCGGACATTTCGTGGAGAAAATATTTATCAGGGATTTCGTTAACAAAACTTATGTTGTCACAGTTCACATATATTTTGTGCCAATCTTGAACGCGGAATGCGTATTAAATGTTTCTAATTCAACATGCACTTATATTTCAGAATTGGTAGAATTTGTGATGTATAGAATCTATATTTAACCACGATCTGAACAAAGACATTTCTTGCTGCAATAACGAAACTACGCATTTTGTCTAAAAGAGAAGGAACTTAATATATTTCTAAAGACAATAAACGTTAAGGGTAAAATTAGAATATGTTTTTGGAACCAGTATGCTGAATTGTTTTGAAAACAACAGTCATTTCCCAGACAACCAAACACTTGACAACCTCTGCATTGTAGATTTCTGCACACTAGTGTTTGGATCTCTGAAATTATACATTCCTATATTTCAGAAGTGCACGTTTTCCAGATGGCGTCGAAATGGATTTGAATACTAAGAACTGAAGAAGAGAAAAGATGCTATGCTTTGAATAGTATTGATGTGAAGGTATATTTACTCATTAATTATTCGACAGATTAACTGAAACCTTCATCAGATATGTAAAGATCAGATGGAAAATGATGTGAAATATAGAGTGGACAATATGTTGAGGATATACAATGGTCCTGGTACTAGAGAGAGAAATTCAATTTACAATCAATACGTGTACCTGAATAACAATTATGTGGTCATGTGAATTCTTCATTTGTAAAGAATTACTACCTGAATTTATAATAGGACAACTTTGATTATATTTTATGAAATTATTTTAGATTTTGTAAACGTTTAACGTATATTATTACGAAAATCATCCCATTAGCTTATTCGTATCATGGTATTTCACAGAGAATTTTCTTCTAAATTTGCATTTTGATCTTATGTGTGCGTTATGTGGAGGAAATACGCTCTATCTTTCAGTTATTACAATTAAGTGTCTTGGAATAAAAATATGTTTGGTACAAATTAAGCAGAAATATTCAAGAGTACATGATACTACCTCACTCAAATTGCCCGAAGAGAGAAAAGGAAAATCCTCCCCGTGTTACCTACTTTACCCAACCCACCATTCCCGTAGGACAGAGGGAGCACGTAGAAACGAGATTGTTGGTCGGGAATCCTGTCACTTTTCTGATGGTGTTCCCTCAATCTCTTTAGTAAGGCTTTTTTGAAGAATAGCATATCAAACACGTTGAAGTTTCATCAAATCTACTACATGATCTGTATATGATTTCACTTCTATATCAATTGCACTTCAAATAATATATGAATCTTGTATAATGTTCAAAGTAATGGGAAACCGTAGAATGTGGAATATTGTAATTGAAAGCAAAAGTCATCGAATACTACCCCACCTAGCCCGCCATTCCAGAATAATATCTACATTTTTATATTTACTCTCATTTCTATATTAATATACATCAAATTTTTTGAGTTTAAAACAGTGGTCGACGTTTTACAAAAAATTGATCCTATCTATAGCAATATATTATAAGGGAAATATATTTAATGTTGATCCTGGTTATGATACACATTTAATTAATCCTTCACGTCTTAATTTCTAAGAAAATCGCGACAAGAATATTTATATCTGCGTTCATAAAGCATTTGTTACATAACGCAGCAACAGAAATTTTTTACGAGTAAAAATTCAATATTTTTAATCCGATATTGAATCAGGATTTGGGTTAAAAAACAGAGTTCTCCCCTGTGCATAGCACCACGCCATGAAAGCGTATAGGGGGTGTGTTCAATTTTGATTGCACAATATACATCCTTTTCCTACTCCATGAAAAATGTATCCCTCGTGACGTCATTTTCCGTCATGATCGTTTGTCAATCATCCAAACATATTGTAACATTTACATTCGGACATTTCGTGGAGAAAATATTTATCAGGGATTTCGTTAACAAAACTTATGTTGTCACAGTTCACATATATTTTGTGCCAATCTTGAACGCGGAATGCGTATTAAATGTTTCTAATTCAACATGCACTTATATTTCAGAATTGGTAGAATTTGTGATGTATAGAATCTATATTTAACCACGATCTGAACAAAGACATTTCTTGCTGCAATAACGAAACTACGCATTTTGTCTAAAAGAGAAGGAACTTAATATATTTCTAAAGACAATAAACGTTAAGGGTAAAATTAGAATACGTTTTTGGAACCAGTATGCTGAATTGTTTTGAAAACAACAGTCATTTCCCAGACAACCAAACACTTGACAACCTCTGCATTGTAGATTTCTGCACACTAGTGTTTGGATCTCTGAAATTATACATTCCTATATTTCAGAAGTGCACGTTTTCCAGATGGCGTCGAAATGGATTTGAATACTAAGAACTGAAGAAGAGAAAAGATGCTATGCTTTGAATAGTATTGATGTGAAGGTATATTTACTCATTAATTATTCGACAGATTAACTGAAACCTTCATCAGATATGTAAAGATCAGATGGAAAATGATGTGAAATATAGAGTGGACAATATGTTGAGGATATACAATGGTCCTGGTACTAGAGAGAGAAATTCAATTTACAATCAATACGTGTACCTGAATAACAATTATGTGGTCATGTGAATTCTTCATTTGTAAAGAATTATTACCTGAATTTATAATAGGACAACTTTGATTATATTTTATGAAATTATTTTAGATTTTGTAAACGTTTAACGTATATTATTACGAAAATCATCCCATTAGCTTATTCGTATCATGGTATTTCACAGAGAATTTTCTTCTAAATTTGCATTTTGATCTTATGTGTGCGTTATGTGGAGTAGATACGCTCTATCTTTCAGTTATTACAATTAAGTGTCTTGGAATAAAAATATGTTTGGTACAAATTAAGCAGAAATATTCAAGAGTACATGATACTACCTCACTCAAATTGCCCGAAGAGAGAAAAGGAAAATCCTCCCCGTGTTACCTACTTTACCCAACCCACCATTCCCGTAGGACAGAGGGAGCACGTAGAAACGAGATTGTTGGTCGGGAATCCTGTCACTTTTCTGATGGTGTTCCCTCAATCTCTTTAGTAAGGATTTTTTGAAGAATAGCATATCAAACACGTTGAAGTTTCATCAAATCTACTACATGATCTGTATATGATTTCACTTCTATATCAATTGCACTTCAAATAATATATGAATCTTGTATAATGTTCAAAGTAATGGGAAACCGTAGAATGTGGAATATTGTAATTGAAAGCAAAAGTCATCGAATACTACCCCACCTAGCCCGCTATTCCAGAATAATATCTACATTTTTATATTTACTCTCATTTCTATATTAATATACATCAAATTTTTTGAGTTTAAAACAGTGGTCGACGTTTTACAAAAAATTGATCCTATCTATAGCAATATATTATAACGGAAATATATTTAATGTTGATCCTGGTTATGATACACATTTAATTAATCCTTCACGTCTTAATTTCTAAGAAAATCGCGACAAGAATATTTATATCTGCGTTCATAAAGCATTTGTTACATAACGCAGCAACAGAAATTTTTTACGAGTAAAAATTCAATATTTTTAATCCGATATTGAATCAGGATTTGGGTTAAAAAACAGAGTTCTCCCCTGTGCATAGCACCACGCCATGAAAGCGTATAGGGGGTGTGTTCAATTTTGATTGCACAATATACATGCTTTTCCTACTCCATGAAAAATGTATCCCTCGTGACTTCATTTTCCGTCATGATCGTTTGTCAATCATCCAAACATATTGTAACATTTACATTCGGACATTTCGTGGAGAAAATATTTATCAGGGATTTCGTTAACAAAACTTATGTTGTCACAGTTCACATATATTTTGTGCCAATCTTGAACGCGGAATGCGTATTAAATGTTTCTAATTCAACATGCACTTATATTTCAGAATTGGTAGAATTTGTGATGTATAGAATCTATATTTAACCACGATCTGAACAAAGACATTTCTTGCTGCAATAACGAAACTACGCATTTTGTCTAAAAGAGAAGGAACTTAATATATTTCTAAAGACAATAAACGTTAAGGGTAAAATTAGAATACGTTTTTGGAACCAGTATGCTGAATTGTTTTGAAAACAACAGTCATTTCCCAGACAACCAAACACTTGACAACCTCTGCATTGTAGATTTCTGCACACTAGTGTTTGGATCTCTGAAATTATACATTCCTATATTTCAGAAGTGCACGTTTTCCAGATGGCGTCGAAATGGATTTGAATACTAAGAACTGAAGAAGAGAAAAGATGCTATGCTTTGAATAGTATTGATGTGAAGGTATATTTACTCATTAATTATTCGACAGATTAACTGAAACCTTCATCAGATATGTAAAGATCAGATGGAAAATGATGTGAAATATAGAGTGGACAATATGTTGAGGATATACAATGGTCCTGGTACTAGAGAGAGAAATTCAATTTACAATCAATACGTGTACCTGAATAACAATTATGTGGTCATGTGAATTCTTCATTTGTAAAGAATTACTACCTGAATTTATAATAGGACAACTTTGATTATATTTTATGAAATTATTTTAGATTTTGTAAACGTTTAACGTATATTATTACGAAAATCATCCCATTAGCTTATTCGTATCATGGTATTTCACAGAGAATTTTCTTCTAAATTTGCATTTTGATCTTATGTGTGCGTTATGTGGAGGAGATACGCTCTATCTTTCAGTTATTACAATTAAGTGTCTTGGAATAAAAATATGTTTGGTACAAATTAAGCAGAAATATTCAAGAGTACATGATACTACCTCACTCAAATTGCCCGAAGAGAGAAAAGGAAAATCCTCCCCGTGTTACCTACTTTACCCAACCCACCATTCCCGTAGGAGAGAGGGAGCACGTAGAAACGAGATTGTTGGTCGGGAATCCTGTCACTTTTCTGATGGTGTTCCCTCAATCTCTTTAGTAAGGATTTTTTGAAGAATAGCATATCAAACACGTTGAAGTTTCATCAAATCTACTACATGATCTGTATATGATTTCACTTCTATATCAATTGCACTTCAAATAATATATGAATCTTGTATAATGTTCAAAGTAATGGGAAACCGTAGAATGTGGAATATTGTAATTGAAAGCAAAAGTCATCGAATACTACCCCACCTAGCCCGCCATTCCAGAATAATATCTACATTTTTATATTTACTCTCATTTCTATATTAATATACATCAAATATTTTGAGTTTAAAACAGTGGTCGACGTTTTACAAAAAATTGATCCTATCTATAGCAATATATTATAAGGGAAATATATTTAATGTTGATCCTGGTTATGATACACATTTAATTAATCCTTCACGTCTTAATTTCTAAGAAAATCGCGACAAGAATATTTATATCTGCGTTCATAAAGCATTTGTTACATAACGCAGCAACAGAAATTTTTTACGAGTAAAAATTCAATATTTTTAATCCGATATTGAATCAGGATTTGGGTTAAAAAACAGAGTTCTCCCCTGTGCATAGCACCACGCCATGAAAGCGTATAGGGGGTGTGTTCAATTTTGATTGCCAATATACATGCTTTTCCTACTCCATGAAAAATGTATCCCTCGTGACGTCATTTTCCGTCATGATCGTTTGTCAATCATCCAAACATATTGTAACATTTACATTCGGACATTTCGTGGAGAAAATATTTATCAGGGATTTCGTTAACAAAACTTATGTTGTCACAGTTCACATATATTTTGTGCCAATCTTGAACGCGGAATGCGTATTAAATGTTTCTAATTCAACATGCACTTATATTTCAGAATTGGTAGAATTTGTGATGTATAGAATCTATATTTAACCACGATCTGAACAAAGACATTTCTTGCTGCAATAACGAAACTACGCATTTTGTCTAAAAGAGAAGGAACTTAATATATTTCTAAAGACAATAAACGTTAAGGGTAAAATTAGAATACGTTTTTGGAACCAGTATGCTGAATTGTTTTGAAAACAACAGTCATTTCCCAGACAACCAAACACTTGACAACCTCTGCATTGTAGATTTCTGCACACTAGTGTTTGGATCTCTGAAATTATACATTCCTATATTTCAGAAGTGCACGTTTTCCAGATGGCGTCGAAATGGATTTGAATACTAAGAACTGAAGAAGAGAAAAGATGCTATGCTTTGAATAGTATTGATGTGAAGGTATATTTACTCATTAATTATTCGACAGATTAACTGAAACCTTCATCAGATATGTAAAGATCAGATGGAAAATGATGTGAAATATAGAGTGGACAATATGTTGAGGATATACAATGGTCCTGGTACTAGAGAGAGAAATTCAATTTACAATCAATACGTGTACCTGAATAACAATTATGTGGTCATGTGAATTCTTCATTTGTAAAGAATTACTACCTGAATTTATAATAGGACAACTTTGATTATATTTTATGAAATTATTTTAGATTTTGTAAACGTTTAACGTATATTATTACGAAAATCATCCCATTAGCTTATTCGTATCATGGTATTTCACAGAGAATTTTCTTCTAAATTTGCATTTTGATCTTATGTGTGCGTTATGTGGAGTAGATACGCTCTATCTTTCAGTTATTACAATTAAGTGTCTTGGAATAAAAATATGTTTGGTACAAATTAAGCAGAAATATTCAAGAGTACACGATACTACCTCACTCAAATTGCCCGAAGAGAGAAAAGGAAAATCCTCCCCGTGTTACCTACTTTACCCAACCCACCATTCCCGTAGGACAGAGGGAGCACGAAGAAACGAGATTGTTGGTCGGGAATCCTGTCACTTTTCTGATGGTGTTCCCTCAATCTCTTTAGTAAGGCTTTTTTGAAGAATAGCATATCAAACACGTTGAAGTTTCATCAAATCTACTTCATGATCTGTATATGATTTCACTTCTATATCAATTGCACTTCAAATAATATATGAATCTTGTATAATGTTCAAAGTAATGGGAAACCGTAGAATGTGGAATATTGTAATTGAAAGCAAAAGTCATCGAATACTACCCCACCTAGCCGCCATTCCAGAATAATATCTACATTTTTATATTTACTCTCATTTCTATATTAATATACATCAAATTTTTTGAGTTTAAAACAGTGGTCGACGTTTTACAAAAATTGATCCTATCTATAGCATTATATTATAACGGAAATATATTTAATGTTGATCCTGGTTATGATACACATTTAATTAATCCTTCACGTCTTAATTTCTAAGAAAATCGCGACAAGAATATTTATATCTGCGTTCATAAAGCATTTGTTACATAACGCAGCAACAGAAATTTTTTACGAGTAAAAATTCAATATTTTTAATATGATATTGAATCAGGATTTGGGTTAAAAAACAGAGTTCTCCCCTGTGCATAGCACCACGCCATGAAAGCGTATAGGGGGTGTGTTCAATTTTGATTGCACAATATACATCCTTTTCCTACTCCATGAAAAATGTATCCCTCGTGACGTCATTTTCCGTCATGATCGTTTGTCAATCATCCAAACATATTGTAACATTTACATTCGGACATTTCGTGGAGAAAATATTTATCAGGGATTTCGTTAACAAAACTTATGTTGTCACAGTTCACATATATTTTGTGCCAATCTTGAACGCGGAATGCGTATTAAATGTTTCTAATTCAACATGCACTTATATTTCAGAATTGGTAGAATTTGTGATGTATAGAATCTATATTTAACCACGATCTGAACAAAGACATTTCTTGCTGCAATAACGAAACTACGCATTTTGTCTAAAAGAGAAGGAACTTAATATATTTCTAAAGACAATAAACGTTAAGGGTAAAATTAGAATACGTTTTTGGAACCAGTATGCTGAATTGTTTTGAAAACAACAGTCATTTCCCAGACAACCAAACACTTGACAACATCTGCATTGTAGATTTCTGCACACTAGTGTTTGGATCTCTGAAATTATACATTCCTATATTTCAGAAGTGCACGTTTTCCAGATGGCGTCGAAATGGATTTGAATACTAAGAACTGAAGAAGAGAAAAGATGCTATGCTTTGAATAGTATTGATGTGAAGGTATATTTACTCATTAATTATTCGACAGATTAACTGAAACCTTCATCAGATATGTAAAGATCAGATGGAAAATGATGTGAAATATAGAGTGGACAATATGTTGAGGATATACAATGGTCCTGGTACTAGAGAGAGAAATTCAATTTACAATCAATACGTGTACCTGAATAACAATTATGTGGTCATGTGAATTCTTCATTTGTAAAGAATTACTACCTGAATTTATAATAGGACAACTTTGATTATATTTTATGAAATTATTTTAGATTTTGTAAACGTTTAACGTATATTATTACGAAAATCATCCCATTAGCTTATTCGTATCATGGTATTTCACAGAGAATTTTCTTCTAAATTTGCATTTTGATCTTATGTGTGCGTTATGTGGAGGAAATACGCTCTATCTTTCAGTTATTACAATTAAGTGTCTTGGAATAAAAATATGTTTGGTACAAATTAAGCAGAAATATTCAAGAGTACATGATACTACCTCACTCAAATTGCCCGAAGAGAGAAAAGGAAAATCCTCCCCGTGTTACCTACTTTACCCAACCCACCATTCCCGTAGGACAGAGGGAGCACGTAGAAACGAGATTGTTGGTCGGGAATCCTGTCACTTTTCTGATGGTGTTCCCTCAATCTCTTTAGTAAGGCTTTTTTGAAGAATAGCATATCAAACACGTTGAAGTTTCATCAAATCTACTACATGATCTGTATATGATTTCACTTCTATATCAATTGCACTTCAAATAATATATGAATCTTGTATAATGTTCAAAGTAATGGGAAACCGTAGAATGTGGAATATTGTAATTGAAAGCAAAAGTCATCGAATACTACCCCACCTAGCCCGCCATTCCAGAATAATATCTACATTTTTATATTTACTCTCATTTCTATATTAATATACATCAAATTTTTTGAGTTTAAAACAGTGGTCGACGTTTTACAAAAAATTGATCCTATCTATAGCAATATATTATAAGGGAAATATATTTAATGTTGATCCTGGTTATGATACACATTTAATTAATCCTTCACGTCTTAATTTCTAAGAAAATCGCGACAAGAATATTTATATCTGCGTTCATAAAGCATTTGTTACATAACGCAGCAACAGAAATTTTTTACGAGTAAAAATTCAATATTTTTAATCCGATATTGAATCAGGATTTGGGTTAAAAAACAGAGTTCTCCCCTGTGCATAGCACCACGCCATGAAAGCGTATAGGGGGTGTGTTCAATTTTGATTGCACAATATACATCCTTTTCCTACTCCATGAAAAATGTATCCCTCGTGACGTCATTTTCCGTCATGATCGTTTGTCAATCATCCAAACATATTGTAACATTTACATTCGGACATTTCGTGGAGAAAATATTTATCAGGGATTTCGTTAACAAAACTTATGTTGTCACAGTTCACATATATTTTGTGCCAATCTTGAACGCGGAATGCGTATTAAATGTTTCTAATTCAACATGCACTTATATTTCAGAATTGGTAGAATTTGTGATGTATAGAATCTATATTTAACCACGATCTGAACAAAGACATTTCTTGCTGCAATAACGAAACTACGCATTTTGTCTAAAAGAGAAGGAACTTAATATATTTCTAAAGACAATAAACGTTAAGGGTAAAATTAGAATACGTTTTTGGAACCAGTATGCTGAATTGTTTTGAAAACAACAGTCATTTCCCAGACAACCAAACACTTGACAACCTCTGCATTGTAGATTTCTGCACACTAGTGTTTGGATCTCTGAAATTATACATTCCTATATTTCAGAAGTGCACGTTTTCCAGATGGCGTCGAAATGGATTTGAATACTAAGAACTGAAGAAGAGAAAAGATGCTATGCTTTGAATAGTATTGATGTGAAGGTATATTTACTCATTAATTATTCGACAGATTAACTGAAACCTTCATCAGATATGTAAAGATCAGATGGAAAATGATGTGAAATATAGAGTGGACAATATGTTGAGGATATACAATGGTCCTGGTACTAGAGAGAGAAATTCAATTTACAATCAATACGTGTACCTGAATAACAATTATGTGGTCATGTGAATTCTTCATTTGTAAAGAATTACTACCTGAATTTATAATAGGACAACTTTGATTATATTTTATGAAATTATTTTAGATTTTGTAAACGTTTAACGTATATTATTACGAAAATCATCCCATTAGCTTATTCGTATCATGGTATTTCACAGAGAATTTTCTTCTAAATTTGCATTTTGATCTTATGTGTGCGTTATGTGGAGGAGATACGCTCTATCTTTCAGTTATTACAATTAAGTGTCTTGGAATAAAAATATGTTTGGTACAAATTAAGCAGAAATATTCAAGAGTACATGATACTACCTCACTCAAATTGCCCGAAGAGAGAAAAGGAAAATCCTCCCCGTGTTACCTACTTTACCCAACCCACCATTCCCGTAGGAGAGAGGGAGCACGTAGAAACGAGATTGTTGGTCGGGAATCCTGTCACTTTTCTGATGGTGTTCCCTCAATCTCTTTAGTAAGGATTTTTTGAAGAATAGCATATTAAACACGTTGAAGTTTCATCAAATCTACTACATGATCTGTATATGATTTCACTTCTATATCAATTGCACTTCAAATAATATATGAATCTTGTATAATGTTCAAAGTAATGGGAAACCGTAGAATGTGGAATATTGTAATTGAAAGCAAAAGTCATCGAATACTACCCCACCTAGCCCGCCATTCCAGAATAATATCTACATTTTTATATTTACTCTCATTTCTATATTAATATACATCAAATATTTTGAGTTTAAAACAGTGGTCGACGTTTTACAAAAAATTGATCCTATCTATAGCAATATATTATAAGGGAAATATATTTAATGTTGATCCTGGTTATGATACACATTTAATTAATCCTTCACGTCTTAATTTCTAAGAAAATCGCGACAAGAATATTTATATCTGCGTTCATAAAGCATTTGTTACATAACGCAGCAACAGAAATTTTTTACGAGTAAAAATTCAATATTTTTAATCCGATATTGAATCAGGATTTGGGTTAAAAAACAGAGTTCTCCCCTGTGCATAGCACCACGCCATGAAAGCGTATAGGGGGTGTGTTCAATTTTGATTGCCAATATACATGCTTTTCCTACTCCATGAAAAATGTATCCCTCGTGACGTCATTTTCCGTCATGATCGTTTGTCAATCATCCAAACATATTGTAACATTTACATTCGGACATTTCGTGGAGAAAATATTTATCAGGGATTTCGTTAACAAAACTTATGTTGTCACAGTTCACATATATTTTGTGCCAATCTTGAACGCGGAATGCGTATTAAATGTTTCTAATTCAACATGCACTTATATTTCAGAATTGGTAGAATTTGTGATGTATAGAATCTATATTTAACCACGATCTGAACAAAGACATTTCTTGCTGCAATAACGAAACTACGCATTTTGTCTAAAAGAGAAGGAACTTAATATATTTCTAAAGACAATAAACGTTAAGGGTAAAATTAGAATACGTTTTTGGAACCAGTATGCTGAATTGTTTTGAAAACAACAGTCATTTCCCAGACAACCAAACACTTGACAACCTCTGCATTGTAGATTTCTGCACACTAGTGTTTGGATCTCTGAAATTATACATTCCTATATTCCAGAAGTGCACGTTTTCCAGATGGCGTCGAAATGGATTTGAATACTAAGAACTGAAGAAGAGAAAAGATGCTACGCTTTGAATAGTATTGATGTGAAGGTATATTTACTCATTAATTATTCGACAGATTAACTGAAACCTTCATCAGATATGTAAAGATCAGATGGAAAATGATGTGAAATATAGAGTGGACAATATGTTGAGGATATACAATGGTCCTGGTACTAGAGAGAGAAATTCAATTTACAATCAATACGTGTACCTGAATAACAATTATGTGGTCATGTGAATTCTTCATTTGTAAAGAATTACTACCTGAATTTATAATAGGACAACTTTGATTATATTTTATGAAATTATTTTAGATTTTGTAAACGTTTAACGTATATTATTACGAAAATCATCCCATTAGCTTATTCGTATCATGGTATTTCACAGAGAATTTTCTTCTAAATTTGCATTTTGATCTTATGTGTGCGTTATGTGGAGTAGATACGCTCTATCTTTCAGTTATTACAATTAAGTGTCTTGGAATAAAAATATGTTTGGTACAAATTAAGCAGAAATATTCAAGAGTACATGATACTACCTCACTCAAATTGCCCGAAGAGAGAAAAGGAAAATCCTCCCCGTGTTACCTACTTTACCCAACCCACCATTCCCGTAGGACAGAGGGAGCACGAAGAAACGAGATTGTTGGTCGGGAATCCTGTCACTTTTCTGATGGTGTTCCCTCAATCTCTTTAGTAAGGATTTTTTGAAGAATAGCATATCAAACACGTTGAAGTTTCATCAAATCTACTACATGATCTGTATATGATTTCACTTCTATATCAATTGCACTTCAAATAATATATGAATCTTGTATAATGTTCAAAGTAATGGGAAACCGTAGAATGTGGAATATTGTAATTGAAAGCAAAAGTCATCGAATACTACCCCACCTAGCCCGCTATTCCAGAATAATATCTACATTTTTATATTTACTCTCATTTCTATATTAATATACATCAAATTTTTTGAGTTTAAAACAGTGGTCGACGTTTTACAAAAAATTGATCCTATCTATAGCAATATATTATAAGGGAAATATATTTAATGTTGATCCTGGTTATGATACACATTTAATTAATCCTTCACGTCTTAATTTCTAAGAAAATCGCGACAAGAATATTTATATCTGCGTTCATAAAGCATTTGTTACATAACGCAGCAACAGAAATTTTTTACGAGTAAAAATTCAATATTTTTAATCCGATATTGAATCAGGATTTGGGTTAAAAAACAGAGTTCTCCCCTGTGCATAGCACCACGCCATGAAAGCGTATAGGGGGTGTGTTCAATTTTGATTGCACAATATACATGCTTTTCCTACTCCATGAAAAATGTATCCCTCGTGACTTCATTTTCCGTCATGATCGTTTGTCAATCATCCAAACATATTGTAACATTTACATTCGGACATTTCGTGGAGAAAATATTTATCAGGGATTTCGTTAACAAAACTTATGTTGTCACAGTTCACATATATTTTGTGCCAATCTTGAACGCGGAATGCGTATTAAATGTTTCTAATTCAACATGCACTTATATTTCAGAATTGGTAGAATTTGTGATGTATAGAATCTATATTTAACCACGATCTGAACAAAGACATTTCTTGCTGCAATAACGAAACTACGCATTTTGTCTAAAAGAGAAGGAACTTAATATATTTCTAAAGACAATAAACGTTAAGGGTAAAATTAGAATACGTTTTTGGAACCAGTATGCTGAATTGTTTTGAAAACAACAGTCATTTCCCAGACAACCAAACACTTGACAACCTCTGCATTGTAGATTTCTGCACACTAGTGTTTGGATCTCTGAAATTATACATTCCTATATTTCAGAAGTGCACGTTTTCCAGATGGCGTCGAAATGGATTTGAATACTAAGAACTGAAGAAGAGAAAAGATGCTATGCTTTGAATAGTATTGATGTGAAGGTATATTTACTCATTAATTATTCGACAGATTAACTGAAACCTTCATCAGATATGTAAAGATCAGATGGAAAATGATGTGAAATATAGAGTGGACAATATGTTGAGGATATACAATGGTCCTGGTACTAGAGAGAGAAATTCAATTTACAATCAATACGTGTACCTGAATAACAATTATGTGGTCATGTGAATTCTTCATTTGTAAAGAATTACTACCTGAATTTATAATAGGACAACTTTGATTATATTTTATGAAATTATTTTAGATTTTGTAAACGTTTAACGTATATTATTACGAAAATCATCCCATTAGCTTATTCGTATCATGGTATTTCACAGAGAATTTTCTTCTAAATTTGCATTTTGATCTTATGTGTGCGTTATGTGGAGGAGATACGCTCTATCTTTCAGTTATTACAATTAAGTGTCTTGGAATAAAAATATGTTTGGTACAAATTAAGCAGAAATATTCAAGAGTACATGATACTACCTCACTCAAATTGCCCGAAGAGAGAAAAGGAAAATCCTCCCCGTGTTACCTACTTTACCCAACCCACCATTCCCGTAGGAGAGAGGGAGCACGTAGAAACGAGATTGTTGGTCGGGAATCCTGTCACTTTTCTGATGGTGTTCCCTCAATCTCTTTAGTAAGGATTTTTTGAAGAATAGCATATCAAACACGTTGAAGTTTCATCAAATCTACTACATGATCTGTATATGATTTCACTTCTATATCAATTGCACTTCAAATAATATATGAATCTTGTATAATGTTCAAAGTAATGGGAAACCGTAGAATGTGGAATATTGTAATTGAAAGCAAAAGTCATCGAATACTACCCCACCTAGCCCGCCATTCCAGAATAATATCTACATTTTTATATTTACTCTCATTTCTATATTAATATACATGAAATTTTTTGAGTTTAAAACAGTGGTCGACGTTTTACAAAAATTGATCCTATCTATAGCAATATATTATAAGGGAAATATATTTAATGTTGATCCTGGTTATGATACACATTTAATTAATCCTTCACGTCTTAATTTCTAAGAAAATCGCGACAAGAATATTTATATCTGCGTTCATAAAGCATTTGTTACATAACGCAGCAACAGAAATTTTTTACGAGTAAAAATTCAATATTTTTAATCCGATATTGAATCAGGATTTGGGTTAAAAAACAGAGTTCTCCCCTGTGCATAGCACCACGCCATGAAAGCGTATAGGGGGTGTGTTCAATTTTGATTGCCAATATACATGCTTTTCCTACTCCATGAAAAATGTATCCCTCGTGACGTCATTTTCCGTCATGATCGTTTGTCAATCATCCAAACATATTGTAACATTTACATTCGGACATTTCGTGGAGAAAATATTTATCAGGGATTTCGTTAACAAAACTTATGTTGTCACAGTTCACATATATTTTGTGCCAATCTTGAACGCGGAATGCGTATTAAATGTTTCTAATTCAACATGCACTTATATTTCAGAATTGGTAGAATTTGTGATGTATAGAATCTATATTTAACCACGATCTGAACAAAGACATTTCTTGCTGCAATAACGAAACTACGCATTTTGTCTAAAAGAGAAGGAACTTAATATATTTCTAAAGACAATAAACGTTAAGGGTAAAATTAGAATACGTTTTTGGAACCAGTATGCTGAATTGTTTTGAAAACAACAGTCATTTCCCAGACAACCAAACACTTGACAACCTCTGCATTGTAGATTTCTGCACACTAGTGTTTGGATCTCTGAAATTATACATTCCTATATTTCAGAAGTGCACGTTTTCCAGATGGCGTCGAAATGGATTTGAATACTAAGAACTGAAGAAGAGAAAAGATGCTACGCTTTGAATAGTATTGATGTGAAGGTATATTTACTCATTAATTATTCGACAGATTAACTGAAACCTTCATCAGATATGTAAAGATCAGATGGAAAATGATGTGAAATATAGAGTGGACAATATGTTGAGGATATACAATGGTCCTGGTACTAGAGAGAGAAATTCAATTTACAATCAATACGTGTACCTGAATAACAATTATGTGGTCATGTGAATTCTTCATTTGTAAAGAATTACTACCTGAATTTATAATAGGACAACTTTGATTATATTTTATGAAATTATTTTAGATTTTGTAAACGTTTAACGTATATTATTACGAAAATCATCCCATTAGCTTATTCGTATCATGGTATTTCACAGAGAATTTTCTTCTAAATTTGCATTTTGATCTTATGTGTGCGTTATGTGGAGGAAATACGCTCTATCTTTCAGTTATTACAATTAAGTGTCTTGGAATAAAAATATGTTTGGTACAAATTAAGCAGAAATATTCAAGAGTACATGATACTACCTCACTCAAATTGCCCGAAGAGAGAAAAGGAAAATCCTCCCCGTGTTACCTACTTTACCCAACCCACCATTCCCGTAGGACAGAGGGAGCACGTAGAAACGAGATTGTTGGTCGGGAATCCTGTCACTTTTCTGATGGTGTTCCCTCAATCTCTTTAGTAAGGCTTTTTTGAAGAATAGCATATCAAACACGTTGAAGTTTCATCAAATCTACTACATGATCTGTATATGATTTCACTTCTATATCAATTGCACTTCAAATAATATATGAATCTTGTATAATGTTCAAAGTAATGGGAAACCGTAGAATGTGGAATATTGTAATTGAAAGCAAAAGTCATCGAATACTACCCCACCTAGCCCGCCATTCCAGAATAATATCTACATTTTTATATTTACTCTCATTTCTATATTAATATACATCAAATTTTTTGAGTTTAAAACAGTGGTCGACGTTTTACAAAAAATTGATCCTATCTATAGCAATATATTATAAGGGAAATATATTTAATGTTGATCCTGGTTATGATACACATTTAATTAATCCTTCACGTCTTAATTTCTAAGAAAATCGCGACAAGAATATTTATATCTGCGTTCATAAAGCATTTGTTACATAACGCAGCAACAGAAATTTTTTACGAGTAAAAATTCAATATTTTTAATCCGATATTGAATCAGGATTTGGGTTAAAAAACAGAGTTCTCCCCTGTGCATAGCACCACGCCATGAAAGCGTATAGGGGGTGTGTTCAATTTTGATTGCACAATATACATCCTTTTCCTACTCCATGAAAAATGTATCCCTCGTGACGTCATTTTCCGTCATGATCGTTTGTCAATCATCCAAACATATTGTAACATTTACATTCGGACATTTCGTGGAGAAAATATTTATCAGGGATTTCGTTAACAAAACTTATGTTGTCACAGTTCACATATATTTTGTGCCAATCTTGAACGCGGAATGCGTATTAAATGTTTCTAATTCAACATGCACTTATATTTCAGAATTGGTAGAATTAGTGATGTATAGAATCTATATTTAACCACGATCTGAACAAAGACATTTCTTGCTGCAATAACGAAACTACGCATTTTGTCTAAAAGAGAAGGAACTTAATATATTTCTAAAGACAATAAACGTTAAGGGTAAAATTAGAATACGTTTTTGGAACCAGTATGCTGAATTGTTTTGAAAACAACAGTCATTTCCCAGACAACCAAACACTTGACAACCTCTGCATTGTAGATTTCTGCACACTAGTGTTTGGATCTCTGAAATTATACATTCCTATATTTCAGAAGTGCACGTTTTCCAGATGGCGTCGAAATGGATTTGAATACTAAGAACTGAAGAAGAGAAAAGATGCTATGCTTTGAATAGTATTGATGTGAAGGTATATTTACTCATTAATTATTCGACAGATTAACTGAAACCTTCATCAGATATGTAAAGATCAGATGGAAAATGATGTGAAATATAGAGTGGACAATATGTTGAGGATATACAATGGTCCTGGTACTAGAGAGAGAAATTCAATTTACAATCAATACGTGTACCTGAATAACAATTATGTGGTCATGTGAATTCTTCATTTGTAAAGAATTACTACCTGAATTTATAATAGGACAACTTTGATTATATTTTATGAAATTATTTTAGATTTTGTAAACGTTTAACGTATATTATTACGAAAATCATCCCATTAGCTTATTCGTATCATGGTATTTCACAGAGAATTTTCTTCTAAATTTGCATTTTGATCTTATGTGTGCGTTATGTGGAGTAGATACGCTCTATCTTTCAGTTATTACAATTAAGTGTCTTGGAATAAAAATATGTTTGGTACAAATTAAGCAGAAATATTCAAGAGTACATGATACTACCTCACTCAAATTGCCCGAAGAGAGAAAAGGAAAATCCTCCCCGTGTTACCTACTTTACCCAACCCACCATTCCCGTAGGACAGAGGGAGCACGTAGAAACGAGATTGTTGGTCGGGAATCCTGTCACTTTTCTGATGGTGTTCCCTCAATCTCTTTAGTAAGGATTTTTTGAAGAATAGCATATCAAACACGTTGAAGTTTCATCAAATCTACTACATGATCTGTATATGATTTCACTTCTATATCAATTGCACTTCAAATAATATATGAATCTTCTATAATGTTCAAAGTAATGGGAAACCGTAGAATGTGGAATATTGTAATTGAAAGCAAAAGTCATCGAATACTACCCCACCTAGCCCGCTATTCCAGAATAATATCTACATTTTTATATTTACTCTCATTTCTATATTAATATACATCAAATTTTTTGAGTTTAAAACAGTGGTCGACGTTTTACAAAAAATTGATCCTATCTATAGCAATATATTATAACGGAAATATATTTAATGTTGATCCTGGTTATGATACACATTTAATTAATCCTTCACGTCTTAATTTCTAAGAAAATCGCGACAAGAATATTTATATCTGCGTTCATAAAGCATTTGTTACATAACGCAGCAACAGAAATTTTTTACGAGTAAAAATTCAATATTTTTAATCCGATATTGAATCAGGATTTGGGTTAAAAAACAGAGTTCTCCCCTGTGCATAGCACCACGCCATGAAAGCGTATAGGGGGTGTGTTCAATTTTGATTGCACAATATACATGCTTTTCCTACTCCATGAAAAATGTATCCCTCGTGACTTCATTTTCCGTCATGATCGTTTGTCAATCATCCAAACATATTGTAACATTTACATTCGGACATTTCGTGGAGAAAATATTTATCAGGGATTTCGTTAACAAAACTTATGTTGTCACAGTTCACATATATTTTGTGCCAATCTTGAACGCGGAATGCGTATTAAATGTTTCTAATTCAACATGCACTTATATTTCAGAATTGGTAGAATTTGTGATGTATAGAATCTATATTTAACCACGATCTGAACAAAGACATTTCTTGCTGCAATAACGAAACTACGCATTTTGTCTAAAAGAGAAGGAACTTAATATATTTCTAAAGACAATAAACGTTAAGGGTAAAATTAGAATACGTTTTTGGAACCAGTATGCTGAATTGTTTTGAAAACAACAGTCATTTCCCAGACAACCAAACACTTGACAACCTCTGCATTGTAGATTTCTGCACACTAGTGTTTGGATCTCTGAAATTATACATTCCTATATTTCAGAAGTGCACGTTTTCCAGATGGCGTCGAAATGGATTTGAATACTAAGAACTGAAGAAGAGAAAAGATGCTATGCTTTGAATAGTATTGATGTGAAGGTATATTTACTCATTAATTATTCGACAGATTAACTGAAACCTTCATCAGATATGTAAAGATCAGATGGAAAATGATGTGAAATATAGAGTGGACAATATGTTGAGGATATACAATGGTCCTGGTACTAGAGAGAGAAATTCAATTTACAATCAATACGTGTACCTGAATAACAATTATGTGGTCATGTGAATTCTTCATTTGTAAAGAATTACTACCTGAATTTATAATAGGACAACTTTGATTATATTTTATGAAATTATTTTAGATTTTGTAAACGTTTAACGTATATTATTACGAAAATCATCCCATTAGCTTATTCGTATCATGGTATTTCACAGAGAATTTTCTTCTAAATTTGCATTTTGATCTTATGTGTGCGTTATGTGGAGGAAATACGCTCTATCTTTCAGTTATTACAATTAAGTGTCTTGGAATAAAAATATGTTTGGTACAAATTAAGCAGAAATATTCAAGAGTACATGATACTACCTCACTCAAATTGCCCGAAGAGAGAAAAGGAAAATCCTCCCCGTGTTACCTACTTTACCCAACCCACCATTCCCGTAGGAGAGAGGGAGCACGTAGAAACGAGATTGTTGGTCGGGAATCCTGTCACTTTTCTGATGGTGTTCCCTCAATCTCTTTAGTAAGGATTTTTTGAAGAATAGCATATCAAACACGTTGAAGTTTCATCAAATCTACTACATGATCTGTATATGATTTCACTTCTATATCAATTGCACTTCAAATAATATATGAATCTTGTATAATGTTCAAAGTAATGGGAAACCGTAGAATGTGGAATATTGTAATTGAAAGCAAAAGTCATCGAATACTACCCCACCTAGCCCGCCATTCCAGAATAATATCTACATTTTTATATTTACTCTCATTTCTATATTAATATACATAAAATATTTTGAGTTTAAAACAGTGGTCGACGTTTTACAAAAAATTGATCCTATCTATAGCAATATATTATAAGGGAAATATATTTAATGTTGATCCTGGTTATGATACACATTTAATTAATCCTTCACGTCTTAATTTCTAAGAAACTCGCGACAAGAATATTTATATCTGCGTTCATAAAGCATTTGTTACATAACGCAGCAACAGAAATTTTTTACGAGTAAAAATTCAATATTTTTAATCCGATATTGAATCAGGATTTGGGTTAAAAAACAGAGTTCTCCCCTGTGCATAGCACCACGCCATGAAAGCGTATAGGGGGTGTGTTCAATTTTGATTGCCAATATACATGCTTTTCCTACTCCATGAAAAATGTATCCCTCGTGACGTCATTTTCCGTCATGATCGTTTGTCAATCATCCAAACATATTGTAACATTTACATTCGGACATTTCGTGGAGAAAATATTTATCAGGGATTTCGTTAACAAAACTTATGTTGTCACAGTTCACATATATTTTGTGCCAATCTTGAACGCGGAATGCGTATTAAATGTTTCTAATTCAACATGCACTTATATTTCAGAATTGGTAGAATTTGTGATGTATAGAATCTATATTTAACCACGATCTGAACAAAGACATTTCTTGCTGCAATAACGAAACTACGCATTTTGTCTAAAAGAGAAGGAACTTAATATATTTCTAAAGACAATAAACGTTAAGGGTAAAATTAGAATACGTTTTTGGAACCAGTATGCTGAATTGTTTTGAAAACAACAGTCATTTCCCAGACAACCAAACACTTGACAACCTCTGCATTGTAGATTTCTGCACACTAGTGTTTGGATCTCTGAAATTATACATTCCTATATTTCAGAAGTGCACGTTTTCCAGATGGCGTCGAAATGGATTTGAATACTAAGAACTGAAGAAGAGAAAAGATGCTATGCTTTGAATAGTATTGATGTGAAGGTATATTTACTCATTAATTATTCGACAGATTAACTGAAACCTTCATCAGATATGTAAAGATCAGATGGAAAATGATGTGAAATATAGAGTGGACAATATGTTGAGGATATACAATGGTCCTGGTACTAGAGAGAGAAATTCAATTTACAATCAATACGTGTACCTGAATAACAATTATGTGG
Source organism: Lepisma saccharinum (assembly GCF_977018435.1). Taxonomy (NCBI): domain Eukaryota; kingdom Metazoa; phylum Arthropoda; class Insecta; order Zygentoma; family Lepismatidae; genus Lepisma; species Lepisma saccharinum. The sequence goes on from NC_139234.1 coordinate 39,210,345, forward strand.
TCATGTGAATTCTTCATTTGTAAAGAATTACTACCAGAATTTATAATAGGACAACTTTGATTATATTTTATGAAATTATTTTAGATTTTGTAAACGTTTAACGTATATTATTACGAAAATCATCCCATTAGCTTATTCGTATCATGGTATTTCACAGAGAATTTTCTTCTAAATTTGCATTTTGATCTTATGTGTGCGTTATGTGGAGGAAATACGCTCTATCTTTCAGTTATTACAATTAAGTGTCTTGGAATAAAAATATGTTTGGTACAAATTAAGCAGAAATATTCAAGAGTACATGATACTACCTCACTCAAATTGCCCGAAGAGAGAAAAGGAAAATCCTCCCCGTGTTACCTACTTTACCCAACCCACCATTCCCGTAGGACATCGGGAGCACGTAGAAACGAGATTGTTGGTCGGGAATCCTGTCACTTTTCTGATGGTGTTCCCTCAATCTCTTTAGTAAGGCTTTTTTGAAGAATAGCATATCAAACACGTTGAAGTTTCATCAAATCTACTACATGATCTGTATATGATTTCACTTCTATATCAATTGCACTTCAAATAATATATGAATCTTGTATAATGTTCAAAGTAATGGGAAACCGTAGAATGTGGAATATTGTAATTGAAAGCAAAAGTCATCGAATACTACCCCACCTAGCCCGCCATTCCAGAATAATATCTACATTTTTATATTTACTCTCATTTCTATATTAATATACATAAAATATTTTGAGTTTAAAACAGTGGTCGACGTTTTACAAAAAATTGATCCTATCTATAGCAATATATTATAAGGGAAATATATTTAATGTTGATCCTGGTTATGATACACATTTAATTAATCCTTCACGTCTTAATTTCTAAGAAAATCGCGACAAGAATATTTATATCTGCGTTCATAAAGCATTTGTTACATAACGCAGCAACAGAAATTTTTTACGAGTAAAAATTCAATATTTTTAATCCGATATTGAATCAGGATTTGGGTTAAAAAACAGAGTTCTCCCCTGTGCATAGCACCACGCCATGAAAGCGTATAGGGGGTGTGTTCAATTTTGATTGCCAATATACATGCTTTTCCTACTCCATGAAAAATGTATCCCTCGCGACGTCATTTTCCGTCATGATCGTTTGTCAATCATCCAAACATATTGTAACATTTACATTCGGACATTTCGTGGAGAAAATATTTATCAGGGATTTCGTTAACAAAACTTATGTTGTCACAGTTCACATATATTTTGTGCCAATCTTGAACGCGGAATGCGTATTAAATGTTTCTAATTCAACATGCACTTATATTTCAGAATTGGTAGAATTTGTGATGTATAGAATCTATATTTAACCACGATCTGAACAAAGACATTTCTTGCTGCAATAACGAAACTACGCATTTTGTCTAAAAGAGAAGGAACTTAATATATTTCTAAAGACAATAAACGTTAAGGGTAAAATTAGAATACGTTTTTGGAACCAGTATGCTGAATTGTTTTGAAAACAACAGTCATTTCCCAGACAACCAAACACTTGACAACCTCTGCATTGTAGATTTCTGCACACTAGTGTTTGGATCTCTGAAATTATACATTCCTATATTTCAGAAGTGCACGTTTTCCAGATGGCGTCGAAATGGATTTGAATACTAAGAACTGAAGAAGAGAAAAGATGCTATGCTTTGAATAGTATTGATGTGAAGGTATATTTACTCATTAATTATTCGACAGATTAACTGAAACCTTCATCAGATATGTAAAGATCAGATGGAAAATGATGTGAAATATAGAGTGGACAATATGTTGAGGATATACAATGGTCCTGGTACTAGAGAGAGAAATTCAATTTACAATCAATACGTGTACCTGAATAACAATTATGTGGTCATGTGAATTCTTCATTTGTAAAGAATTACTACCTGAATTTATAATAGGACAACTTTGATTATATTTTATGAAATTATTTTAGATTTTGTAAACGTTTAACGTATATTATTACGAAAATCATCCCATTAGCTTATTCGTATCATGGTATTTCACAGAGAATTTTCTTCTAAATTTGCATTTTGATCTTATGTGTGCGTTATGTGGAGGAAATACGCTCTATCTTTCAGTTATTACAATTAAGTGTCTTGGAATAAAAATATGTTTGGTACAAATTAAGCAGAAATATTCAAGAGTACATGATACTACCTCACTCAAATTGCCCGAAGAGAGAAAAGGAAAATCCTCCCCGTGTTACCTACTTTACCCAACCCACCATTCCCGTAGGACAGAGGGAGCACGTAGAAACGAGATTGTTGGTCGGGAATCCTGTCACTTTTCTGATGGTGTTCCCTCAATCTCTTTAGTAAGGCTTTTTTGAAGAATAGCATATCAAACACGTTGAAGTTTCATCAAATCTACTACATGATCTGTATATGCTTTCACTTCTATATCAATTGCACTTCAAATAATATATGAATCTTGTATAATGTTCAAAGTAATGGGAAACCGTAGAATGTGGAATATTGTAATTGAAAGCAGAAGTCATCGAATACTACCCCACCTAGCCCGCCATTCCAGAATAATATCTACATTTTTATATTTACTCTCATTTCTATATTAATATACATCAAATATTTTGAGTTTAAAACAGTGGTCGATGTTTTACAAAAAATTGATCCTATCTATAGCAATATATTATAAGGGAAATATATTTAATGTTGATCCTGGTTATGATACACATTTAATTAATCCTTCACGTCTTAATTTCTAAGAAAATCGCGACAAGAATATTTATATCTGCGTTCATAAAGCATTTGTTACATAACGCAGCAACAGAAATTTTTTACGAGTAAAAATTCAATATTTTTAATCCGATATTGAATCAGGATTTGGGTTAAAAAACAGAGTTCTCCCCTGTGCATAGCACCACGCCATGAAAGCGTATAGGGGGTGTGTTCAATTTTGATTGCACAATATACATCCTTTTCCTACTCCATGAAAAATGTATCCCTCGTGAAGTCATTTTCCGTCAAGATCGTTTGTCAATCATCCAAACATATTGTAACATTTACATTCGGACATTTCGTGGAGAAAATATTTATCAGGGATTTCGTTAACAAAACTTATGTTGTCACAGTTCACATATATTTTGTGCCAATCTTGAACGCGGAATGCGTATTAAATGTTTCTAATTCAACATGCACTTATATTTCAGAATTGGTAGAATTAGTGATGTATAGAATCTATATTTAACCACGATCTGAACAAAGACATTTCTTGCTGCAATAACGAAACTACGCATTTTGTCTAAAAGAGAAGGAACTTAATATATTTCTAAAGACAATAAACGTTAAGGGTAAAATTAGAATACGTTTTTGGAACCAGTATGCTGAATTGTTTTGAAAACAACAGTCATTTCCCAGACAACCAAACACTTGACAACCTCTGCATTGTAGATTTCTGCACACTAGTGTTTGGATCTCTGAAATTATACATTCCTATATTTCAGAAGTGCACGTTTTCCAGATGGCGTCGAAATGGATTTGAATACTAAGAACTGAAGAAGAGAAAAGATGCTATGCTTTGAATAGTATTGATGTGAAGGTATATTTACTCATTAATTATTCGACAGATTAACTGAAACCTTCATCAGATATGTAAAGATCAGATGGAAAATGATGTGAAATATAGAGTGGACAATATGTTGAGGATATACAATGGTCCTGGTACTAGAGAGAGAAATTCAATTTACAATCAATACGTGTACCTGAATAACAATTATGTGGTCATGTGAATTCTTCATTTGTAAAGAATTACTACCTGAATTTATAATAGGACAACTTTGATTATATTTTATGAAATTATTTTAGATTTTGTAAACGTTTAACGTATATTATTACGAAAATCATCCCATTAGCTTATTCGTATCATGGTATTTCACAGAGAATTTTCTTCTAAATTTGCATTTTGATCTTATGTGTGCGTTATGTGGAGTAGATACGCTCTATCTTTCAGTTATTACAATTAAGTGTCTTGGAATAAAAATATGTTTGGTACAAATTAAGCAGAAATATTCAAGAGTACATGATACTACCTCACTCAAATTGCCCGAAGAGAGAAAAGGAAAATCCTCCCCGTGTTACCTACTTTACCCAACCCACCATTCCCGTAGGACAGAGGGAGCACGTAGAAACGAGATTGTTGGTCGGGAATCCTGTCACTTTTCTGATGGTGTTCCCTCAATCTCTTTAGTAAGGCTTTTTTGAAGAATAGCATATCAAACACGTTGAAGTTTCATCAAATCTACTACATGATCTGTATATGATTTCACTTCTATATCAATTGCACTTCAAATAATATATGAATCTTGTATAATGTTCAAAGTAATGGGAAACCGTAGAATGTGGAATATTGTAATTGAAAGCAAAAGTCATCGAATACTACCCCACCTAGCCCGCCATTCCAGAATAATATCTACATTTTTATATTTACTCTCATTTCTATATTAATATACATCAAATTTTTTGAGTTTAAAACAGTGGTCGACGTTTTACAAAAAATTGATCCTATCTATAGCAATATATTATAAGGGAAATATATTTAATGTTGATCCTGGTTATGATACACATTTAATTAATCCTTCACGTCTTAATTTCTAAGAAAATCGCGACAAGAATATTTATATCTGCGTTCATAAAGCATTTGTTACATAACGCAGCAACAGAAATTTTTTACGAGTAAAAATTCAATATTTTTAATCCGATATTGAATCAGGATTTGGGTTAAAAAACAGAGTTCTCCCCTGTGCATAGCACCACGCCATGAAAGCGTATAGGGGGTGTGTTCAATTTTGATTGCACAATATACATCCTTTTCCTACTCCATGAAAAATGTATCCCTCGTGACGTCATTTTCCGTCATGATCGTTTGTCAATCATCCAAACATATTGTAACATTTACATTCGGACATTTCGTGGAGAAAATATTTATCAGGGATTTCGTTAACAAAACTTATGTTGTCACAGTTCACATATATTTTGTGCCAATCTTGAACGCGGAATGCGTATTAAATGTTTCTAATTCAACATGCACTTATATTTCAGAATTGGTAGAATTAGTGATGTATAGAATCTATATTTAACCACGATCTGAACAAAGACATTTCTTGCTGCAATAACGAAACTACGCATTTTGTCTAAAAGAGAAGGAACTTAATATATTTCTAAAGACAATAAACGTTAAGGGTAAAATTAGAATACGTTTTTGGAACCAGTATGCTGAATTGTTTTGAAAACAACAGTCATTTCCCAGACAACCAAACACTTGACAACCTCTGCATTGTAGATTTCTGCACACTAGTGTTTGGATCTCTGAAATTATACATTCCTATATTTCAGAAGTGCACGTTTTCCAGATGGCGTCGAAATGGATTTGAATACTAAGAACTGAAGAAGAGAAAAGATGCTATGCTTTGAATAGTATTGATGTGAAGGTATATTTACTCATTAATTATTCGACAGATTAACTGAAACCTTCATCAGATATGTAAAGATCAGATGGAAAATGATGTGAAATATAGAGTGGACAATATGTTGAGGATATACAATGGTCCTGGTACTAGAGAGAGAAATTCAATTTACAATCAATACGTGTACCTGAATAACAATTATGTGGTCATGTGAATTCTTCATTTGTAAAGAATTACTACCTGAATTTATAATAGGACAACTTTGATTATATTTTATGAAATTATTTTAGATTTTGTAAACGTTTAACGTATATTATTACGAAAATCATCCCATTAGCTTATTCGTATCATGGTATTTCACAGAGAATTTTCTTCTAAATTTGCATTTTGATCTTATGTGTGCGTTATGTGGAGTAGATACGCTCTATCTTTCAGTTATTACAATTAAGTGTCTTGGAATAAAAATATGTTTGGTACAAATTAAGCAGAAATATTCAAGAGTACATGATACTACCTCACTCAAATTGCCCGAAGAGAGAAAAGGAAAATCCTCCCCGTGTTACCTACTTTACCCAACCCACCATTCCCGTAGGACAGAGGGAGCACGTAGAAACGAGATTGTTGGTCGGGAATCCTGTCACTTTTCTGATGGTGTTCCCTCAATCTCTTTAGTAAGGATTTTTTGAAGAATAGCATATCAAACACGTTGAAGTTTCATCAAATCTACTACATGATCTGTATATGATTTCACTTCTATATCAATTGCACTTCAAATAATATATGAATCTTGTATAATGTTCAAAGTAATGGGAAACCGTAGAATGTGGAATATTGTAATTGAAAGCAAAAGTCATCGAATACTACCCCACCTAGCCCGCTATTCCAGAATAATATCTACATTTTTATATTTACTCTCATTTCTATATTAATATACATCAAATTTTTTGAGTTTAAAACAGTGGTCGACGTTTTACAAAAAATTGATCCTATCTATAGCAATATATTATAACGGAAATATATTTAATGTTGATCCTGATTATGATACACATTTAATTAATCCTTCACGTCTTAATTTCTAAGAAAATCGCGACAAGAATATTTATATCTGCGTTCATAAAGCATTTGTTACATAACGCAGCAACAGAAATTTTTTACGAGTAAAAATTCAATATTTTTAATCCGATATTGAATCAGGATTTGGGTTAAAAAACAGAGTTCTCCCCTGTGCATAGCACCACGCCATGAAAGCGTATAGGGGGTGTGTTCAATTTTGATTGCACAATATACATGCTTTTCCTACTCCATGAAAAATGTATCCCTCGTGACTTCATTTTCCGTCATGATCGTTTGTCAATCATCCAAACATATTGTAACATTTACATTCGGACATTTCGTGGAGAAAATATTTATCAGGGATTTCGTTAACAAAACTTATGTTGTCACAGTTCACATATATTTTGTGCCAATCTTGAACGCGGAATGCGTATTAAATGTTTCTAATTCAACATGCACTTATATTTCAGAATTGGTAGAATTTGTGATGTATAGAATCTATATTTAACCACGATCTGAACAAAGACATTTCTTGCTGCAATAACGAAACTACGCATTTTGTCTAAAAGAGAAGGAACTTAATATATTTCTAAAGACAATAAACGTTAAGGGTAAAATTAGAATACGTTTTTGGAACCAGTATGCTGAATTGTTTTGAAAACAACAGTCATTTCCCAGACAACCAAACACTTGACAACCTCTGCATTGTAGATTTCTGCACACTAGTGTTTGGATCTCTGAAATTATACATTCCTATATTTCAGAAGTGCACGTTTTCCAGATGGCGTCGAAATGGATTTGAATACTAAGAACTGAAGAAGAGAAAAGATGCTATGCTTTGAATAGTATTGATGTGAAGGTATATTTACTCATTAATTATTCGACAGATTAACTGAAACCTTCATCAGATATGTAAAGATCAGATGGAAAATGATGTGAAATATAGAGTGGACAATATGTTGAGGATATACAATGGTCCTGGTACTAGAGAGAGAAATTCAATTTACAATCAATACGTGTACCTGAATAACAATTATGTGGTCATGTGAATTCTTCATTTGTAAAGAATTACTACCTGAATTTATAATAGGACAACTTTGATTATATTTTATGAAATTATTTTAGATTTTGTAAACGTTTAACGTATATTATTACGAAAATCATCCCATTAGCTTATTCGTATCATGGTATTTCACAGAGAATTTTCTTCTAAATTTGCATTTTGATCTTATGTGTGCGTTATGTGGAGGAAATACGCTCTATCTTTCAGTTATTACAATTAAGTGTCTTGGAATAAAAATATGTTTGGTACAAATTAAGCAGAAATATTCAAGAGTACATGATACTACCTCACTCAAATTGCCCGAAGAGAGAAAAGGAAAATCCTCCCCGTGTTACCTACTTTACCCAACCCACCATTCCCGTAGGAGAGAGGGAGCACGTAGAAACGAGATTGTTGGTCGGGAATCCTGTCACTTTTCTGATGGTGTTCCCTCAATCTCTTTAGTAAGGATTTTTTGAAGAATAGCATATCAAACACGTTGAAGTTTCATCAAATCTACTACATGATCTGTATATGATTTCACTTCTATATCAATTGCACTTCAAATAATATATGAATCTTGTATAATGTTCAAAGTAATGGGAAACCGTAGAATGTGGAATATTGTAATTGAAAGCAAAAGTCATCGAATACTACCCCACCTAGCCCGCCATTCCAGAATAATATCTACATTTTTATATTTACTCTCATTTCTATATTAATATACATCAAATATTTTGAGTTTAAAACAGTGGTCGACGTTTTACAAAAAATTGATCCTATCTATAGCAATATATTATAAGGGAAATATATTTAATGTTGATCCTGGTTATGATACACATTTAATTAATCCTTCACGTCTTAATTTCTAAGAAAATCGCGACAAGAATATTTATATCTGCGTTCATAAAGCATTTGTTACATAACGCAGCAACAGAAATTTTTTACGAGTAAAAATTCAATATTTTTAATCCGATATTGAATCAGGATTTGGGTTAAAAACCAGAGTTCTCCCCTGTGCATAGCACCACGCCATGAAAGCGTATAGGGGGTGTGTTCAATTTTGATTGCCAATATACATGCTTTTCCTACTCCATGAAAAATGTATCCCTCGTGACGTCATTTTCCGTCATGATCGTTTGTCAATCATCCAAACATATTGTAACATTTACATTCGGACATTTCGTGGAGAAAATATTTATCAGGGATTTCGTTAACAAAACTTATGTTGTCACAGTTCACATATATTTTGTGCCAATCTTGAACGCGGAATGCGTATTAAATGTTTCTAATTCAACATGCACTTATATTTCAGAATTGGTAGAATTTGTGATGTATAGAATCTATATTTAACCACGATCTGAACAAAGACATTTCTTGCTGCAATAACGAAACTACGCATTTTGTCTAAAAGAGAAGGAACTTAATATATTTCTAAAGACAATAAACGTTAAGGGTAAAATTAGAATACGTTTTTGGAACCAGTATGCTGAATTGTTTTGAAAACAACAGTCATTTCCCAGACAACCAAACACTTGACAACCTCTGCATTGTAGATTTCTGCACACTAGTGTTTGGATCTCTGAAATTATACATTCCTATATTTGAGAAGTGCACGTTTTCCAGATGGCGTCGAAATGGATTTGAATACTAAGAACTGAAGAAGAGAAAAGATGCTATGCTTTGAATAGTATTGATGTGAAGGTATATTTACTCATTAATTATTCGACAGATTAACTGAAACCTTCATCAGATATGTAAAGATCAGATGGAAAATGATGTGAAATATAGAGTGGACAATATGTTGAGGATATACAATGGTCCTGGTACTAGAGAGAGAAATTCAATTTACAATCAATACGTGTACCTGAATAACAATTATGTGGTCATGTGAATTCTTCATTTGTAAAGAATTACTACCTGAATTTATAATAGGACAACTTTGATTATATTTTATGAAATTATTTTAGATTTTGTAAACGTTTAACGTATATTATTACGAAAATCATCCCATTAGCTTATTCGTATCATGGTATTTCACAGAGAATTTTCTTCTAAATTTGCATTTTGATCTTATGTGTGCGTTATGTGGAGTAGATACGCTCTATCTTTCAGTTATTACAATTAAGTGTCTTGGAATAAAAATATGTTTGGTACAAATTAAGCAGAAATATTCAAGAGTACATGATACTACCTCACTCAAATTGCCCGAAGAGAGAAAAGGAAAATCCTCCCCGTGTTACCTACTTTACCCAACCCACCATTCCCGTAGGACAGAGGGAGCACGTAGAAACGAGATTGTTGGTCGGGAATCCTGTCACTTTTCTGATGGTGTTCCCTCAATCTCTTTAGTAAGGCTTTTTTGAAGAATAGCATATCAAACACGTTGAAGTTTCATCAAATCTACTACATGATCTGTATATGCTTTCACTTCTATATCAATTGCACTTCAAATAATATATGAATCTTGTATAATGTTCAAAGTAATGGGAAACCGTAGAATGTGGAATATTGTAATTGAAAGCAGAAGTCATCGAATACTACCCCACCTAGCCCGCCATTCCAGAATAATATCTACATTTTTATATTTACTCTCATTTCTATATTAATATACATAAAATATTTTGAGTTTAAAACAGTGGTCGATGTTTTACAAAAAATTGATCCTATCTATAGCAATATATTATAAGGGAAATATATTTAATGTTGATCCTGGTTATGATACACATTTAATTAATCCTTCACGTCTTAATTTCTAAGAAAATCGCGACAAGAATATTTATATCTGCGTTCATAAAGCATTTGTTACATAACGCAGCAACAGAAATTTTTTACGAGTAAAAATTCAATATTTTTAATCCGATATTGAATCAGGATTTGGGTTAAAAAACAGAGTTCTCCCCTGTGCATAGCACCACGCCATGAAAGCGTATAGGGGGTGTGTTCAATTTTGATTGCACAATATACATCCTTTTCCTACTCCATGAAAAATGTATCCCTCGTGAAGTCATTTTCCGTCAAGATCGTTTGTCAATCATCCAAACATATTGTAACATTTACATTCGGACATTTCGTGGAGAAAATATTTATCAGGGATTTCGTTAACAAAACTTATGTTGTCACAGTTCACATATATTTTGTGCCAATCTTGAACGCGGAATGCGTATTAAATGTTTCTAATTCAACATGCACTTATATTTCAGAATTGGTAGAATTTGTGATGTATAGAATCTATATTTAACCACGATCTGAACAAAGACATTTCTTGCTGCAATAACGAAACTACGCATTTTGTCTAAAAGAGAAGGAACTTAATATATTTCTAAAGACAATAAACGTTAAGGGTAAAATTAGAATACGTTTTTGGAACCAGTATGCTGAATTGTTTTGAAAACAACAGTCATTTCCCAGACAACCAAACACTTGACAACCTCTGCATTGTAGATTTCTGCACACTAGTGTTTGGATCTCTGAAATTATACATTCCTATATTTCAGAAGTGCACGTTTTCCAGATGGCGTCGAAATGGATTTGAATACTAAGAACTGAAGAAGAGAAAAGATGCTATGCTTTGAATAGTATTGATGTGAAGGTATATTTACTCATTAATTATTCGACAGATTAACTGAAACCTTCATCAGATATGTAAAGATCAGATGGAAAATGATGTGAAATATAGAGTGGACAATATGTTGAGGATATACAATGGTCCTGGTACTAGAGAGAGAAATTCAATTTACAATCAATACGTGTACCTGAATAACAATTATGTGGTCATGTGAATTCTTCATTTGTAAAGAATTACTACCTGAATTTATAATAGGACAACTTTGATTATATTTTATGAAATTATTTTAGATTTTGTAAACGTTTAACGTATATTATTACGAAAATCATCCCATTAGCTTATTCGTATCATGGTATTTCACAGAGAATTTTCTTCTAAATTTGCATTTTGATCTTATGTGTGCGTTATGTGGAGTAGATACGCTCTATCTTTCAGTTATTACAATTAAGTGTCTTGGAATAAAAATATGTTTGGTACAAATTAAGCAGAAATATTCAAGAGTACATGATACTACCTCACTCAAATTGCCCGAAGAGAGAAAAGGAAAATCCTCCCCGTGTTACCTACTTTACCCAACCCACCATTCCCGTAGGACAGAGGGAGCACGTAGAAACGAGATTGTTGGTCGGGAATCCTGTCACTTTTCTGATGGTGTTCCCTCAATCTCTTTAGTAAGGCTTTTTTGAAGAATAGCATATCAAACACGTTGAAGTTTCATCAAATCTACTACATGATCTGTATATGCTTTCACTTCTATATCAATTGCACTTCAAATAATATATGAATCTTGTATAATGTTCAAAGTAATGGGAAACCGTAGAATGTGGAATATTGTAATTGAAAGCAGAAGTCATCGAATACTACCCCACCTAGCCCGCCATTCCAGAATAATATCTACATTTTTATATTTACTCTCATTTCTATATTAATATACATCAAATATTTTGAGTTTAAAACAGTGGTCGACGTTTTACAAAAAATTGATCCTATCTATAGCAATATATTATAAGGGAAATATATTTAATGTTGATCCTGGTTATGATACACATTTAATTAATCCTTCACGTCTTAATTTCTAAGAAAATCGCGACAAGAATATTTATATCTGCGTTCATAAAGCATTTGTTACATAACGCAGCAACAGAAATTTTTTACGAGTAAAAATTCAATATTTTTAATCCGATATTGAATCAGGATTTGGGTTAAAAAACAGAGTTCTCCCCTGTGCATAGCACCACGCCATGAAAGCGTATAGGGGGTGTGTTCAATTTTGATTGCACAATATACATCCTTTTCCTACTCCATGAAAAATGTATCCCTCGTGACGTCATTTTCCGTCATGATCGTTTGTCAATCATCCAAACATATTGTAACATTTACATTCGGACATTTCGTGGAGAAAATATTTATCAGGGATTTCGTTAACAAAACTTATGTTGTCACAGTTCACATATATTTTGTGCCAATCTTGAACGCGGAATGCGTATTAAATGTTTCTAATTCAACATGCACTTATATTTCAGAATTGGTAGAATTTGTGATGTATAGAATCTATATTTAACCACGATCTGAACAAAGACATTTCTTGCATCCAATAACGAAACTACGCATTTTGTCTAAAAGAGAAGGAACTTAATATATTTCTAAAGACAATAAACGTTAAGGGTAAAATTAGAACACGTTGTTGGAACCAGTATGCTGAATTGTTTTGAAAACAACAGTCATTTCCCAGACAACCAAACACTTGACAACCTCTGCATTGTAGATTTCTGCACACTAGTGTTTGGATCTCTGAAATTATACATTCCTATATTTCAGAAGTGCACGTTTTCCAGATGGCGTCGAAATGGATTTGAATACTAAGAACTGAAGAAGAGAAAAGATGCTATGCTTTGAATAGTATTGATGTGAAGATATATTTACTCATTAATTATTCGACAGATTAACTGAAACCTTCATCAGATATGTAAAGATCAGATGGAAAATGATGTGAAATATAGAGTGGACAATATGTTGAGGATATACAATGGTCCTGGTACTAGAGAGAGAAATTCAATTTACAATCAATACGTGTACCTGAATAACAATTATGTGGTCATGTGAATTCTTCATTTGTAAAGAATTACTACCTGAATTTATAATAGGACAACTTTGATTATATTTTATGAAATTATTTTTGATTTTGTAAACGTTTAACGTATATTATTACGAAAATCATCCCATTAGCTTATTCGTATCATGGTATTTCACAGAGAATTTTCTTCTAAATTTGCATTTTGATCTTATGTGTGCGTTATGTGGAGGAAATACGCTCTATCTTTCAGTTATTACAATTAAGTGTCTTGGAATAAAAATATGTTTGGTACAAATTAAGCAGAAATATTCAAGAGTACATGATACTACCTCACTCAAATTGCCCGAAGAGAGAAAAGGAAAATCCTCCCCGTGTTACCTACTTTACCCAACCCACCATTCCCGTAGGACAGAGGGAGCACGTAGAAACGAGATTGTTGGTCGGGAATCCTGTCACTTTTCTGATGGTGTTCCCTCAATCTCTTTAGTAAGGCTTTTTTGAAGAATAGCATATCAAACACGTTGAAGTTTCATCAAATCTACTACATGATCTGTATATGATTTCACTTCTATATCAATTGCACTTCAAATAAAATATGAATCTTGTATAATGTTCAAAGTAATGGGAAACCGTAGAATGTGGAATATTGTAATTGAAAGTAAAAGTCATCGAATACTACCCCACCTAGCCCGCCATTCCAGAATAATATCTACATTTTTATATTTACTCTCATTTCTATATTAATATACATCAAATTTTTTGAGTTTAAAACAGTGGTCGACGTTTCACAAAAATTGATCATATCTATAGCAATATAGTATAACGGAAATATATTTAATGTTGATCGTGAGTTGTGGGTTTTGTGGTACGGACAGGACCGGAAAGTACGAGCCCCCCTCAAGCAGCTTTGCTACACTTAAAACAGGCTTAACATGTCCATATGAGCTTTTTGAGCAAGTGTGGAACTCTTGCATAATCCAAGATTTTTGTAAAAATGCTCTTCAGAAAGTACGAGCTCTTCAGATTGATTTGCACACACTTACAAAAGTTGCATCAGCCAGATTTTTGTTCATAAATTTGTCAATTTTTGACCATACCAGAAATTAAGCTTATAGTATGTTTTTTTGTCAAAATCCCAGGAATCTTGAATTGATATCTATTGGGTTCTGAGACCGAGTGGAGTGTAGCGTATTGCCTTGTAATCAAAAAGGTTCGGGTTTGAGTCCTCATAAAATCTGATGGCAAAATGTTAATATTGTTGTTTTGTAAATACGGGGCTTTGGGTTCGAGATCAAACCCCCCTCAAGCAGATTTACAAAATTGCATCAGCCAGTCTATAAACTTGTATCCATACCCACCTATACATATTTACTTCAGGTTTAAGTTCAATTGGATACTATTCAATTTGCTTATCTAATATTAAAACAATGTAATATGCAGAGCCTACCTCTAGAATTGCTTCGTGTTTGCATGTTTCTCCTCTGCGTCAGTGTGTGGAATTCCCGAGACGGTAGTATTGATTTTTTTCCTCAGTATTTACAGAAATTCCCGATTATTGCATCAGCCAGTTATGTGAGAGTGACTGAGGGGAACAGACGTGTTGATACAGTGCTTCTCATACTTACTGGTTTAAATTCATATTGAACAATATAAAATCTGATATTTGTTGTAATCCACTCATATTTAGAGTCAAGCTTATATTTGTCCCAGCCTGTTATACATAACAAGGTTATTGCTATTCACGATATGCATGTTTGTGCAGGTATTTGCGCTGGGTCAGTGTGAATGATTTTCTACTTGTAAGCTATTGGCTTTACAACCTGTTATAAGATTAATATTAATAATATTAATCCATAGAGATTAGATTTGAATCCCAGGAAATTTTATATAAATACCAAAACCAAAAATATTAAGTGTATACATACATATACACATACACACATACAAATCACACAGCTGAACCCAACTGATATTTTTTATGCAGCATAAAGTTTTGAATTGAAGCCCAGGAAATTGTATATAATAAACAACAACAAAAATGCCGAATCAAAAATATTGTAATCAATGCAATAAAAATATATCCAGCTCCAATTGGGCCAAGCATCAAAAAATTTGTAATCCAGACAAATACAAAACTCCCACAAAAATTTGCCCCAAATGCAATAGAAAATACAGCATGCAATACTTCACATATACACATAAAGATACTTGCTCTGTACAACCATCTACATCTGGTCTGAAAAGAAGGCACGAAGCACCTGTTAATGCCAGAGCAGCAAAACAGCTACGCCATGAACCTATCCGTAGCAGTTTTAACGGCCAATTAAGGGATCACCGGTTTGTATCAGAGCCAAGATGTGGCATTGAGAATTTCTTGAACAGTATAAATTCTGATCTGCATGCAATTCTTAATGCACAAAATGGCTCTTATAAGCTATCTCTCAAATTGTTTGTACAATATAAGAAACCAAACGGCACAAAATTTACACAGCCCCACATAACAGAAACTGTACCTGTATATTCAAATTCAAATTCAGACACAATAATAGGCAATTTGATAGATCAATTGAATATCAAACACTCTGAATTTGCGGCAAAAGAGTCAGGATGGAGCCTATGCGGTTCATCACACAAGCTCTATGTTAATATTTCTGAATTCACTCCATTACAAGGATCCACTTATGTGCCATTGCCTGCTAATATCAAAAACAAAAGAGCCGTGGTCAATATAAAAAACGCCGACCTGAAATGCTTTTTGTGGTGTATTTTAGCTGCTCTGTATCCAGTTTCAAGGCATCCTGAGAGAATAACTTATTACAAACAGCATGAACATGATTTTGACGATGCAATGGAGGGTTTGGAATATCCAATGTCTATTCAGAATATTGACAAATTTGAAAAAAGGGCCAGGCACATCAATGGCAAACAATTATCTATTAATGTATTTATTTGTTCCACTGGCAATTGCCCGATAGCACCTCTCAGAATCAGTACACTTGATGATGAAGCTGCAATTCCGATTGATCTGCTCTTAATTGAAGGGGATGATACATGCCATTACACTCTAATACATAATCTTGAAGCTTTAGTGAGAACGCAACTAGACAAAACTCATACAATATTCAAGTTGTGCAGAAGATGCTTAACTGTATTTGATGGTAGAAAAATGGTGAATGGTGTTTGTGAAGAGAATGCAGAAATTGCTAAAAACAAGTTAATTGAGCATCTGAAATACTGTGGCAACCATAAACCTGTTCATATGGTGATGCCTAATCCAAGTGAAAATTGCAAATTCAAAAAGTATGAAGCCTTGTTGGAACACCCAGCATATATTGTCTATGATTTCGAATCGAATCTCAAATCTCTTGCATTCTGTAGCCCAGATCCCGAAGAATCTGCAATTACACCGTACCAGCTACATGAACCTTCCAGCTTTTGTTTTATGGTTATACGGGATGGTGTTGTTATTAAAGAATATTCATACATGGGACCAAATGCCATCAAAATATTTGCACATAGAATAGAAAATGTGTGCCGTGACATAGCATCTAACATCTTATTAAAATCAAAGCCTATGTTGCCTTTAACAGAGGAACAGATTGAGGATTTCAACAATGCAGAAAAATGCCCGGTATGTGATTGTGAATTTTCAGATACAAATATCAAGGTACATCACCATTCTCATACAGATGGTCGATATAAACAGGCCCTGTGTAATAGCTGTAATATTCAGATCAAGAGACCAAGATTTATCCCCATATTTTGCCATGGAGCATCCAATTATGATTTCCATCATCTGATCAGGTACGAGGGGTTTGAGAAGCAGAATTTAAATATTTTAGCTGAAAATGATGAAAAATATATATCTATTAGCAAGATAATTAAAGTTGATGGTGTTTCTATTCAATTAAGATTTCTTGATTCTTACAGATTTTTACCTGCTGGCCTGGCTACACTGGCCTCTCAATTATCTGATGATGACTTGAAAATCACACGTGCCTTGTTTCCAGATCAGGACCTGAAATTAATTAGGCGGAAGGGTGTATATCCATACGACTATGTTACAGAATTTTCTAAATTTGATGAGTGTTCCCTGCCACCACAAGAAGCATTTTACAGCAAAATCAGAGGATCTGGAATCACTGATGAAGATTATCACCATGCCAAATTGATGTGGAACAGTTTTAAATGCAAGACATTTGGTGATTATCACATGGCTTATTTGAAACTTGATACGACTCTCTCAACTGATATAATACAGACATTCAGAAAATCTTCCATGCAAAATTATGGACTGGACCCAGTGTATTTTTACAGTGCCCCTGGTCTAGCATGGGCTGCAACGTTTTTGAATACCAAAATGCAATTGGATCTGATCCACGATCAAGATAAGTATCTGTTTATGGAGGAATGTATAAGAGGAGGGATGGTGCAATGTTCCCAGAGATATGCCAGAGCAAATAACAAGCATATGCCTGATTATGATCCAGCACGGCCATCAAATTATATAGTGTATGTAGATGCCAACAGCCTCTATGGTCACGCCATGATGCAAAAACTGCCATATGCAGAGCTTGAGTGGGTTGAAGATTTCAAAATTGAGGATCTTCAGAATTTTGATGACCGTGAATATGGCCTCTTCTTAGAGGCTGGTCTGATAATTCCAGATCATTTGCACAACAAATTTTCTGATCTGCCCCCAATTCCTGAGGTTAGGTGCCCACCTGGCTCTAAACAGAAGAAGCTCATGATGACCCTGGAGCCGAAACAGGGATATGTCATATATTACAAAAACCTCCAGTTCCTGATGAAACATGGTGTTCAAGTGACCAAAGTTGGCAAAGTTTTGAGGTTCAGGCACTCAAGATGGTTGAAACCATATATTGACACAAATACAGAGCTTCGAACATCTGCAAAGAGTCAATTTGATAAGAGCTTGTTTAAATTGATGGTGAATTCAGTGTATGGCAAAACAATTGAAAATGTCAGAAAACATACCGATGTTAAAATAATTACTGACCCCAGCCGGAGCAAAAAATTGGTTGCAAAGCCTAATTTCAATTACAGAAGAATTTATGATGAGCACATGGCACTTTTCAACATGATGAAAACAAAGATCAAGTTTGATAAACCTATTTATGAAGGGGCTGTGATATTGGAATCGTCCAAATTACATATGTTAATATTGTATTATGATGTGCTGAAACCTTTTTATGGTGATCGTGTAAAATTATTGTACATGGACACGGATAGTTTTATTCTTGAAATTCAAACAGAAGATGTTTATCAAGATATGTCACAGCTTGAATTGTTTCAATACTTTGATACCAGTGAACATACAAGAATTCAACCCCACAACAAAAAGGTGCCTGGCAAGTTAAAAGATGAGACACTTGGTGATGTTATTGTGGAATTTGCTGGGTTAAGTGCCAAGATGTATAGTTTTAAAACATGTAGTGCTGTTGTCAAAAAGGCCAAGGGCATTGGCAGAGTTACTGTGGAAAAAGATCTCCAATTTGAAGATTATAAAAATTGCATCAAATCACAGAATTCAATCAGAACATCAGAAAATAGAATTCAGAGTGAGAATCACTTATTGACTTCAAATATTGTAACAAAAGTGGCTCTGGACCCACATGATGACAAGAGATGCATTTTGTCATGCGGCATGCATACTTTACCTTGGGGGCATTGTGATTTGAAAAGTGGCAATCAATGCCCAATTACAGAGCATGATTTGAAATAAATAAACATGCCTATGAACTTATTTGGGTTCAAAAAACAGGCTATTATGGACCTGCCGACACCACAACCCTCTCCTGATTTACAATCTGTAATGTCTAAACTGAGTGGCTTGTTAATTATTCATCTGAACAGCATACTTACAGATAATGATGAAGAAACAGGCAAAACATTGTACATATTTAACAATAATTTAAATCATTACCAATTACCTGTAGGTGGGCAATTGCAATTTATTACAACCCCTGAGGGTGATGTTAAAATTTCAATAGGGAGAAATATTTACAGAATTAAGCACTCAAACATGATTTCTGGCACTGTATATACTGTTTCTGCTGGTGACTGCTTATATATTGAGGTCCCTGGATCTTATGACAAGCTTATACCCTTTTTTATAGAATTAAGAATCAGATACTCTATAATAAATAACCACTAAAAGAAAATGCCTAATGATATATTTGGCCATACAAGGCATGAAGATCACAGTGATGAGATTCTGATGCTTGATGTCAGAGTCAAGAAATTAAGAAGTGATTTACAAGCTTTACAAACCACACTCAATGCCAGTCTTCAATTAGAAATTACAAATTTGCAATCACAATGCATGGACCCTCTTCTTAAAATTGATTCTGAACTCAAATTGCTGCTTCAGAAATATACTGATCTGGCAACATTAGATAATTTTCAAAGTTTAGAAGAAGCTGTAGCAGCTCTTCAAGCCAAATTTAAGACCCAGGCCACCAACTCCGAGCAATTGAAACAACAATTGGAAGAACAAATAAATAATGTCCAGGTACAGCTTCAAACAATTGTCAAAAGCATAAAATCACAAGAAGATTTTGATCTAGTGATTTCCACTCTAAAAGAACAGATTCAATCACTCCAGATACCTAATCTGGATCCTCTGCACAATGCCATAGCCGAGGTTAAAGAAAAAATTGAGACACTTGAAAATTTTATGAACAACTTGCCATCTTCTGATGCTTTGAATGCAATAACTCGGAGTGTAGCAAACATTAAGCTGCAACTCGAAACATATGAAGATTTTGGAAAAATTCAAAGTACCATAACCCATCTTGAAGGTACAATAGCAGCAGTGCAAAGTGATTTGGCAAATGTACAAGAAACTCGCCTGCCTGGGATTGTAGATACACTTGTCAGTGTCCAGCACCAAATCACAAAACTTGAAAACCTCAACACTGAATCTGAACTATCACATTTTCATCATTTGATAGATGATATCCAAACAAAGCTTGAAATTTTACAACAATCCACACCCTCTCAGGCAGATATAGCCCTGCTCCAAAATGCTATGCAAAATGTGGCTGATGCATCTGAATTAAACAATGTGAAATTGGCACTTGAATCTTTGCAAAATACAGTATCAAATCTTCCCACATCACAGGAACTTAAAAATATTAAGAGGGCAGTGAATAGGATATTGAAATCAGAAGATATCAAGAATATCCAGACAGAGATCAAACAACTCACTCAGACAGTGGCCACTCTTCCAACCAATCAACATATTAATGAATTGCATGCCCTGTTTGAGGATATCAGAAGACAGGTCCATGATCTTACTGCTCAAAATTCAAAATTGGCAGTTGTTGAAAATTTGCAACAAATTGTAGCTAATATCAAGCAACAGCTAGGGACCATGGAATCCAATCAAGCAAATGCTCTCTCTGTTTTTGCCACCCAGCTTCAAGAGATTGTGCAACAATACAAGAAACTTATTGTGGACATAAAAATCAAGCCAGGCCATGATGATGTTGTTAGGACCATCAATGAGCACCTTGAATCTGTAACAAGCAGATTGCTTACAGCAGAAAAGGAAATAACAGGCATAATCGAGAATCCAAAACATTCAGTAATTCTTGAATTGTACAGCATCCCCAACAAAGAATATGATTCTCCATTTACACCAGGTGGCAAAATATATATGCTGTCCCCTGTACAATTTTATTACCAGTTTTTTGTTGGGGGCACACTGAGACCAATCAAGATCAAATATTGGCATCAGCCACAGGCACACCACTACCCCACCTTATCAATAACAAATGCTGACAACAAACCAAAAATCACCAGTGTAGAGTTGGAGGATTTTACAGACCCCAATACATTAGAAAAAGCCTATGTTGAAGATGATGGCACTCTGGAATTTAAAATACAAATAGGGGACAAATTATATTTAGAAAATCCTGCAGTATCAGCTGCTGAACACCCTATAGTTGCAATATTCCTGTTTACATATTATGTCTAGACAAATTATAGTTGATGAATTACACAGACAAGCCCGACATAATTATAAGAGACTCCCAGTAGTCACAAAGGGCATAGATGATTTATGGCAGAGCGACTTGATTGAAATGGCAACTGGGCAGTTGAAAAACTTAGACAAAATCAACAAGGGCTACAAGTATCTACTCACTGTGATAGATACAATTTCAAAAGTTGCCTGGGCTGTGCCACTCAAATCCAAGACTGGAAAATGTGTTACAGAAGCCTTCAGGACAATCATCAATCATTCAGGAAGATCACCGCGCTATTTGCAAACAGATAATGGCAAAGAATTTTATAATTCAGTGTTTCAACAATTTATTAAAAGCCAGGCAATAAAACATTATTCGAGTTACAGTGACCTCAAAGCCTCAATTGTAGAGAGATTCAACAGAACCTTAAAAAATCTTATGTATAAACAATTTACACTGCAGGGTAATTATAAATGGCTTACAATCCTTCCAGAACTTCTACATAAATATAACAACTCTGTCCATTCCACAATCAACATGAAACCCTCTGAAGTAACTTCATCTGATGAGCAAAAATTGATCAGGACTGTTTATTATCCTAGATACCAGCCAACAACAAGAAGGGCCAAATACAGGGTAGGTGATCAAGTAAGAATCAGCAAATATAAGCACTTATTCAAGAGAGGCTTTACAAGAAACTGGAGCACCGAATTATTTACAGTGGTTCAAGTTAAACCCGGGACTCTTAACACATATATAATAAAAGATCACCGAGGAGAAATTCTCAAAGGCAGGTTCTATGAACAAGAACTCAGCAAAACTAAGCAGCCTGACACATATCTCATAGAAAAAATTATCCGCAGAAAAGGCAACAAGTTACTTGTCAAATGGCTGGGTCATCCAGAAAACAGCTGGATCGATGCAGACAAAATAATAATATGAGCACCTGGGATGTTATAAAAAGGCTGCCAGAACCTGAACAACAGAATAAGAGAAATGGCAACTTGCTGCCTGATAATATTAGATGTCTTATTGTTGGGCCATCTGCTTGTGGTAAAACTACACTAATGGTTGATAATTTTTTATTGGCCCCCAACTGGTTAGACTGGAAAAACAGGCACTTGTATGTTTTCTCTAAGAGCTTGGAACAATTAAAATATCAGCAGCTGATGAAGCTATATGATGGATTGGATATAGCCACTTTTGAATCAGATGTTAAGCCACTCCATGAATGTCTCGATAATTCTGTTGTTGTGTTTGATGACGTTATACTGGATAATCAAAACAAGGTTAGAAATTTCTTTACACAGGGGCGGCACAAAAACATTGATTGCTTCTACCTGGCACAGACTTTTTCTAAAATTCCGAAGCAGCTGATCCGAGACAACAGCAATTTTATATGTGTGTTTCATCAAGACCATACCAACCTCAAACACATACATGATGAATATGTAGGTGGGGACTTGAGCTACAATGATTTTTCTAAGTTTTGCAGTAGATGCTGGAACCAGGACAGTTATGGGTTTGTCACAATTGATATGACAAGAAAACCTAGTAGTGGCAAATACAGGAATAAAATCAACGATTTTCTAGACGTTGAAACATATATAAATAACCATGAAAAGGCCAATCATTGATGATCTTAAGTTAAGAGATTATCTTGTAAAAAGATTTAAGGGATGGAAATCAGAGAACCGAGGAATTTATGAAAAACACAAACAAACAGAACAGCCTGTAATTGATGCTATTAATAATTTAGGTAAGAATATCAAAACTGTTACAGAGCAGAATCAAGATTTGATCACAGAGCTTGTGCCTGTAGCTGCAAGGAACATATTAGATTATCCATTCACCCCACTTTCCAGTATTCATACACCTAGTCCTGTTGCTCCTCGAAGAATTGAAGCTACACAGGATCCAATTGAATTGGGTCTTCTTGCTCAAAAATATTTAAGCACACCTAAAGACAACAAAGATGAGGTTTTTGGCTTATATGCTGACACAGAGCTTGATGGGAGCATCATACATAGAATTGGCAATTTCAGGGTAACATTTATGGGAGATGATATAATTGTTTATTCAGAATCTCGTCTCGGAGAAAAAGGTGCTTTTGTTAAGTACACCGGCACACCTGGATTGTGGGAATTGATGACTAGGAAAAGGCCTGGCAGCTATACAGATCAAGATTATGAGGATTACAAAGAAATATTAATAAAATCAGATGCTCTATACCAGAACAATGATCCCACCCAAAAAAGAGTCAAGTCTAGCAGTGGGGCAAAATACAATAATTTAATCAAGCCCATATGGTCACAAATCAAGACAGGAAGTGGAATCAAACAATACAACACCCTGCCTAAAGAATTTGTGTGGGTTGATGATGTCAGGAAACTTGTAGATAGGTTGCTGGTGATAGCTGGGGAGGAAAATGCTGGCAACCACAATTTTTACAATGAAAAGGTTGGAATTATGGACATGATAAGCACCAAATTATCTAATTTTATAGTGAATGACCCTAAGGGGATTGGATATCTCATAAAAATTATTAATACTCTACCACCTAAATTTTGGAATATTTCTGAGGGTCGGGGGCTTGTTAATGACATTATAAACAAGCTGCCATTTGAACTACACATTCCAGGCTATCAGTATTGTGGTCCAGGCACAAAATTGGATCATAGATTAAACAGAGGGGATCCTGGTGTTAATCCCCTAGATGCTGCTTGTAAAGACCATGACATAGCATACAACACACATACTGATCTTGACAAGAGACATGTTGCAGACAAGAAATTAGAAGAGGCTGCATTTGGTAGATTTGTAAGCAAAGATGCTTCTTTAAGTGAGAGAATATCAGCATTGGGAACCACCATAGCTATGAGTACCAAACAAAAACTGGGGTGGGGGTTGTAAATAATAAACCTACAATGAAGGCCAAGGGTGTTATGTATCAAATACCTTATGCAGGTCTCAAATCTCTTAAAACTATTGATAGTCTTTTAACCAAAAAGCAGCGCAAGAAAAAAAGCTCTTGTCTTGCAAAGGGACATGGTATGAAATTGTTGCTTAGTACCCCCCAATTAAAAAAATTACAGCAATCAAGAAAAAAATTGCATACAGGGGGTTTCATATTTACTATCCCTGCCATCTTAGCTGCTCTCGGGGCTGTGGGGAGCTTGGCTGGGGGATCAGCTGCCATAGCAAAAACAGTAATAGATGCCAAGAAAAATAGGGCAGAATTAGATGAGCAGAGGCGCCATAACCTGGCCATGGAGAAAAAAGGCAAAGGTGTTAAGAGAGCCATGAGTAAGTTTAAAAAAAACAAGAGCCGCTTACAAACCAAGATATTGAAGCTTTAATCAAGCCACTGGGCATCAAACATTTTAGAGGTGTGTACATGTCTGATTCTTTACCAGAGCAACCACTCAACAAAGAGTGTGGCATTGTTAATTTGGATGAGTACAAAAATCAGGGCACTCACTGGATCTGTTATCTTAAATATTTAAACAATGAGGCATTTGTGTTTGATTCATTTGGAGGTGATCCACCTGAAAATTTAGTAAAATATCTAAAATCACCTAATCTTTATTACAATAATGCCCGTGTTCAAAACTTCAAAGATGTTAATTGCGGACATTTGTGTTTATCTGTTCTTAGATATATGTCTCAAATAAATAAACCATCAATTGAAAATTTTCAAAAGGCCTTGTGGTATCTGAAACATCATGGGGGTATTCCATCTCACCAGCCAAAATTCAATATTGAAACTCAAATTGCATGATGACATAGTGTATCCCAAAACAATAGCTCTCAGAGCATTTTATGGCATGTACCTGATCCCTAATATTACACACCACAACAACACAATTGCAGTTGGGGATCAAAAAATTGTCATCACTCCAGGGCAATATAATCTGTCCACTCTAAATGCTCAATTACCCAGAGGTGTAGTGTTAAGTCAAAATTCTGTCACTCACAGAGTAGAGATTGTATCTGCTACAGAAACAGTGGATCTGGGTACTATAGGAGAGCTGTTAGGCTTTGAGAACAACACAAAACTTGAAGCAGCCATCAAACACACTGCTATGAATATACCCAAATTCTTAGCCATAGAGACTCTGAATATTCACTGTAATGTGGCCGAGGGTATGATTACCAAATCAAATGGCATAGGCACTCACAAACAAACTGGCATCATTGCAACATTCAAACCTAATTCCGAATTCATGGAGCCCATCATCTACAATCCATCCCCAACATTATATTTTCCTGTGTGCCATAATAGAATAGATTACATTGAATTGATGGTCACTAATGAAAAAGAAGAATTAGTTGATTTTGCTGGAGCCACAACAACTGCTATCATAGAGATTAATATTTAAATAAAAATACATACAATGGAAAATATTGAGAGTTATGAGCTACAATCATTCCCTCCAAACAGGAGGACATTTGCAAATTTAAATCAACCCAACACAGAGATTGAGGTTGATCTTGATGTAGGGGACGGCTTTATACACCCTCACAGAGCAGATCTATACATCAAATTTGATGTTGTAAAGCTCGATGGAACAGATTATCCGGCAAATTCAAACATAAGATTGGTGGACAATTTTGTGCCGCATCTGTTCTCTGAAATTGAGATCAGAAAGCATGGCGTTGTTATAAACAGAATAGATTATCCCGGCATTACCTCCACAGCTTTGGCTACATTAAAATTATCCAAAACCGAGGCTCCATACTACAAAATAGGGGGATTTGAGGCTGGTGATAAGATATTAACCAAGAACCACACAGTGCTGTTCCCCATGCGCCTATTGCCAGGATTCTTCTCGGATTACAAAGAAATTATGTGGAAGGGCGGGTTAAGAATTACATTTAGAAGAGCTGCAAATGATAACAATGCTTTGATGAGGTACAGCACATTAAACCCTACAGGAGAAGCTTTGCCTAATACCTTACCTGATGCAGGAAAATGCATTATTCAGACTATGGAGTTAAGAATCCCAGTTGTTGAATATGAGGCCAGTTACGCTCTTAAACACAAAGCAGATATAGTAAAAAATCCACAGATTCCTCTGCAATTTTACACATATCAATGCGTACAGAAGCCCGCATCTGGCACATATTATGAATTTGATGCCACAAATTCATTCTCCAGTATTCAATACGACATGCCTGATTTCGTGGTGGTACTGTTTCAGACCGGAAGACACAATAATCAGGAAAAAAATTCAAGTAGATTTGATAACTGCAACATCAAGAACATATATCTTAAAAATGGCAGAAATGAGGTTTTTCCTAGAGAAAATTATAATTTAGACATGTCCAAGGATGATTTTCTCAAATTATATGAGGCTTTTTCTTCCTTCAAGCGCGTCACTACTGGCAGTACTGATATGTATTACTCACCAGATGAATTCAAAACACAGAGACCCATGTTTGTAATTAACACCTCAAAAAGAAAACAGGTTGTGGTTAATGACAGAACAAACATTAAAATTATCTGTGAATTCCACGAGGCATTACCTGAAGACACAATATGCAGTGTTATTCTCATCGGTGAAAAATCATATATTTATGATGTGAGAAATGAGAGAGTCACAGAGCAGTTCTAGAAGCACGATTCAGGGCTTCCCCCATGGCTTCCCCCATGCCTCGTAATCAAGAGGTCCCGGGTTCGATACCCAGTAGAGGCACAAGTAGTTTGGATCCACTTTAAAACTGTAGGGCCAGTCCCGATTAGCCTTACTGTGCATAAAATAGACTTAAAACAGCAACTCGAACTAGAAACACGATTTAAACACAGAAACCCTTTGGATATAAAACAATACTTTACCATCAGTTACCTACCCATTTTATACCACCTCTGTTCGTAGCAGATACCTATCCAAAATACAAAAGAAATACAGAAATATTGCAATAATTATTCTATAAGTTACAGACTTATGTACAACAAGACCAAGCCTAAATGCAATTCAGTTTGCAATGACAATATCCAGAAGACAATTCCTCAATATGATGGATGGCCCCTGAAAGAGTACATAGTATAGATAAGAATTTCTCTTTGAGTTCCATGACAAATGACATGTAATTTCCCTCGGAAAAGGCACAATAGAGGTAATATCAACAGATATAATCTAATGACGATGAATAGCTCTGAAAAGACGCAGTATAGATTATATCTGTTGGCATACAACCCCCGGCCATGCATAATTAATTGTTGGCCGAAACATGGGATTGATCAAAAGATTGGAAAAAGCATGCAATGTTTACTTGACCTCCATTCTAATGTATTGATTATGCAGTTTTGCCCTGTATTGTTGTTAGCCAGATAACAAAACTCTGGCGATTCTTAATAGAGAATAGAGAATTTTTTACCAAATTTAAGATCTGGGAGCTCAACAGAGCAAAATCTCACGTATGGAATACCACATCTCTCAGGACTCGAACCCAAAGCCCCGTATTTACAAAACAACAATATTAACATTTTGCCATCAGATTTTATGAGGACTCAAACCCGAACCTTTTTGATTACAAGGCAATACGCTACACTCCACTCGGTCTCAGAACCCAATAGATATCAATTCAAGATTCCTGGGATTTTGACAGAATAAGCTTAATTTCTGGTATGGTCAAAAATTGACAAATTTATGAACAAAAATCTGGCTGATGCAACTTTTGTAAGTGTGTGCAAATCAATCTGAAGAGCTCGTACTTTCTGAAGAGCATTTTTACAAAAATCTTGGATTATGCAAGAGTTCCACACTTGCTCAAAAAGCTCATATGGACATGTTAAGCCTGTTTTAAGTGTAGCAAAGCTGCTTGAGGGGGGCTCGTACTTTCCGGTCCTGTCCGTACCACAAAACCCACTACTATCGTGGTTATGATACACATTTAATTAATCCTTCACGTCTTAATTTCTAAGAAAATCGCGACAAGAATATTTATATCTGCGTTCATAAAGCATTTGTTACATAACGCAGCAACAGAAATTTTTTACAAGTAAATATTCAATATTTTTAATCCGATATTGAATCAGGATTTGGGTTAAAAAACAGAGTTCTCCCCTGTGCATAGCACCACGCCATGAAAGCGTATAGGGGGTGTGTTCAATTTTGATTGCACAATATACATCCCTTTCCTACTCCATGAAAAATGTATCCCTCGTGACGTCATTTTCCGTCATGATCGTTTGTCAATCATCCAAACATATTGTAACATTTACATTCGGACATTTCGTGGAGAAAATATTTATCAGGGATTTCGTTAACAAAACTTAGGTTGTCACAGTTCACATATATTTTGTGCCAATCTTGAACGCGGAATGCGTATTAAATGTTTCTAATTCAACATGCACTTATATTTCAGAATTGGTAGAATTTGTGATGTATAGAATCTATATTTAACCACGATCTGAACAAAGACATTTCTTGCTGCAATAACGAAACTACGCATTTTGTCTAAAAGAGAAGGAACTTAATATATTTCTAAAGACAATAAACGTTAAGGGTAAAATTAGAATACGTTTTTGGAACCAGTATGCTGAATTGTTTTGAAAACAACAGTCATTTCCCAGACAACCAAACACTTGACAACCTCTGCATTGTAGATTTCTGCACACTAGTGTTTGGATCTCTGAAATTATACATTCCCATATTTCAGAAGTGCACGTTTTCCAGATGGCGTCGAAATGGATTTGAATACTAAGAACTGAAGAAGAGAAAGTAGTAGTATTGATACTACGGACAGCGCGAGAAAGGAAGAGTTCTTCTCAAGCAGCTTTGCTACACTTAAAACTTGCTCAACATGAGCATATGAGTTTTTTGCTCAAGTGTGGAGCTCTTTCTAATCCAAGATTTTTGTAAAAATGCCCTCGGGAATTTTTCAGAAAGGAAGAGCTCTTCAGATTGATTTGTGCATACTTACAAAAGTTGCATCAGCCAGATTTTTGTCCATAAACTTGTCAAAAAGTGATATATTTTTGGCCACACCAGAAATTAAGCTTATAGTATGTTTTTCTGTCAAAATCCCAGGAATTTTGAATTGATATCTGTTGGGTTCTGAGACCGAGTGGAGTGTGGTGCATGGTTTTTATTGTCTTGTAATCAAAAGGTTCGGGTTTGAGTCCTCATAAAATCTGATGGCAAAATGTTAATATTGTAGTTTTGTAAACAAGGGGCTCTGGGTTCGAGTCCTGATAGATGTGGCATTCTATATGTGAGATTTTGAGAATAAATACTGCTAGTTGATAGCTCCCGGATCTTAAATTTGGTAAAAAATGTTATACAACAGAGCAAAATTATTTTCTATTAAGAATCACCAGAGTTTTGTTATCTGGGTAAAATATCAGCTCAACAATACGGGCAAAACTGCCTGATCAATACAATAGAATGGAGGTCAAGTAAACATTCCATGTTCTTTCCAATCTTTTGATCAGTCCCATGTTTCTGCCAACAATTAATCATGCTAGCCTGGGAGTTGTATGCCAACAGATAAAATCTTTATTGTGTCCTTTCAGAGAGTTATTCATCATCAAAGAGACATTAGTAAATGCCTGAGTGATTATATCTGTTGATATTACCTACACTGTGCCTTTTTCCGAGGGAAATTACATGTCATTTGTCATGGAACTCAAAGAGAAATTCTTATCTACACTGTACCTTTTCCGAGGGAAATTACATGTCATTTGTCATGGGACTCAAAGAGAAATTCTTATCTGTACTGTGCCCCCTTTTCAGGGACCATTCCATCATATTGAGGAAATTTCTTCATGGATATTGTCATGCAAAGGTTTCGTCTTGTTGCAAGTCTTTAACTTACAGAATAATCATTGTAATATTTTTGTATTTCAACTTTTGGCAAATGTATTGTATTTTGGGTAGGTATCTGCTACGAGCAGAGGTGGTATAAAATGGGTAGGTAACTGACGGTAAAGTATTGTTTTATATCCAAAGGGCTTCTGTGTTTGAATCGTGCTTCTAGAACTGCTCTGTGACCCGCTCATTTCTTACATCATAAACATATGATTTTTCACCTATGAGAATGACACTGCATATGGTGTCTTCAGGTAAAGCCTCGTGGAATTCACAGATAATTTTAATGTTTGTCCTGTCATTAACCACAACTTGTTTTCTTTTTGAAGTGTTGATTACAAACATGGGTCTCTGTGTTTTGAATTCATCTGGTGAGTAATACATATCAGTACTGCCAGTAGTAACCCTCTTGAAGGAAGAAAATACCTCATATAATTTAAGAAAATCATCCTTGGAAATGTCTAAATTATAATTTTCTCTAGGAAATACCTCATTTCTGCCATTTTTAAGATATATGTTCTTGATGTTGCAGTTATCAAATCTACTTGAATTTTTTTCCTGATTATTGTGTCTTCCAGTCTGAAACAGAACCACCACAAAATCAGGCATGTCAAATTGAATGCTGGAGAATGAGTTTGTAGCATCAAACTCATAATATGTGCCAGATGCGGGCTTCTGTACAGATTGATATGTGTAAAATTGCAGAGGAATCTGTGGATTTTTTACTATATCTGCTTTGTGTTTAAGAACGTAACTGGCCTCATATTCAACAACAGGGATTCTTAGCTCCATAGTCTGAATAAGGCACTTGCCTGCATCAGGTAAGGTATTAGGCAGAGCTTCCCCTGTAGAGTTTAATGTGCTGTATCTCATCAAAGCATTATTATCATTGGCAGCTCTTCTAAATGTAATTCTTAATCCGCCTTTCCACATAATTTCTTTGTAATCTGAGAAGAATCCTGGCAACAGGCGCATGGGGAACAGCACTGTGTGATTTTTAGATAATATCTTATCACCAGCCTCAAATCCACCGATTTTGTAGTATGAAGCTTCGGTCTTGGATAATTTTAGAGTGGCCAAAGCTGTGGAGGTAATACCGGGATAATCCACTCTGTTTATAACAACGCCATGCTTTCTGATCTCAATTTCAGAGAACAGATGCGGCACAAAATTGTCCACCAATCTTATATTTGTGTTAGCTGGATAATCTGTTCCATCGAGCTTTACAACATCAAATTTGATGTATAGATCTGCTCTGTGGGGGTGTATAAATCCATCCCCTACATCAAGATCAACCTCAATCTCTGTGTTGGGTTGATTTAAATTTGCAAATGTCCTCCTGTTTGGAGGGAATGATTGTAGCTCATAACTCTCAATATTTTCCATTGTATGTATTTTTATTTAAATGTTAATCTCTATGATAGCAGTTGTTGTGGCTCCAGCAAAATCAACTAATTCTTCTTTTTCATTAGTGACCATCAATTCAATGTAATCTATTCTATTATGGCACACAGGAAAATATAATGTTGGGGATGGATTGTAGATGATTGGCTCCATAAATTCGGAATTAGGTTTGAATGTTGCAATGATGCCAGTTTGTTTGTGAGTGCCTATGCCATTTGATTTGGTGATCATACCCTCGGCCACATTACAGTGAATATTCAGAGTCTCTATGGCTAGGAATTTAGGTATATTCATAGCAGTGTGTTTGATGCCTGCTTCAAGTTTTGTGTTGTTCTCAAAGCCTAACAGCTCTCCTATAGTACCCAGATCCACTGTTTCTGTAGCAGATACAATCTCTACTCTGTGAGTGACAGAATTTTGACTTAACACTATACCTCTGGGTAATTGAGCATTTAGAGTGGACAGATTATATTGCCCTGGAGTGATGACAATTTTTTGATCACCAACTGCAATTGTGTTGTTGTGGTGTGTAATATTAGGGATTAGGTACATGCCATAAAATGCTCTGAGAGCTATTGTTTTGGGATACACTATGTCATCATGTAATCTAAGTTTCAATATTGAATTTTGGCTGGTGAGATGGAATACCCCCATGATGTTTCAGATACCACAAGGCCTTTTGAAAATTTTCAATTGATGGTTTATTTATTTGAGACATATATCTGAGAACAGATAAACACAAATGTCCGCAATTAACATCTTTAAAGTTTTGAACACGGGCATTATTGTAATAAAGATTAGCTGATTTTAGATATTTTACTAAATTTTCAGGAGGAACACCTCCAAAGGAATCAAACACAAATGCCTCATTTTTTAAATATTTAAGATAACAGATCCAGTGAGTGCCCTGATTTTTGTACTTATCCAAATTAACAATGCCACACTCTTTGTTGAGTGGTTGTTCCGGTAAAGAATCAGACATGTACACACCTCTAAAATTTTTGATGCCCAGTGGTTTGATTAAAGCTTCAATATCTTGGTTGGTAAGCGGCTCTTGTTTTTTTTAAACTTATTCATGGCTCTCTTAACACCTTTGCCTTTTTTCTCCATTGCCAGGTTATGGCGCCTCTGCTCATCTAATTCTGCCCTATTTTTCTTGGCATCTATTACTGTTTTTGCTATGGCAGCTGATCCCCCAGCCAAGCTCCCAACAGCCCCAAGTGCTGCTAAGATGGCAGGGATAGTAAATATGAATCCCCCCACATGTGATTTTTTTCTTGATTGCTGTAATTTTTTTAATTGGGGGGTACTAAGCAACAATTTCATACCATGGCCCTTTGCAATACAAGAGCTTTTTTTCTTCCGCTGCTTTTTGGTTAAAAGACTGTCAATAGTTTTAAGAGATTTGAGACCTGCATAAGGTATTTGATACATAACACCCTTGGCCTTCATTGTAGGTTTATTATATACATATTCACAACCCCCACCCCAGTTTTTGTTTGGTGCTCATAGCTATGGTGGTCCCCAATGCTGATATTTTTTCACTCAAAGAAGCATCTTTGCTTACAAATCTACCAAATGCAGCCTCTTCTAATTTCTTGTCTGCAACATGTCTCTTGTCAAGATCAGTATGTGTGTTGTATGCTATGTCATGGTCTCTACAAGCAGCATCTAGGGGATTAACACCAGGATCCCCTCTGTTTAATCTATGATCCAATTTTGAACCGGGACCACAATACTGATAGCCTGGAATGTGTAGTTCAAATGGCAACTTGTTTATAATGTCATTAACCAAGCCCCGACCCTCAGAAATATTCCAAAATTTAGGTGGTAGAGTATTAATAATTTTTATGAGATATCCAATCCCCTTAGGGTCATTCACTATAAAATTAGACAATTTTGTGCTTATCATGTCCATAATTCCAACCTTTTCATTGTAAAAATTGTGGTTCCCAGCATTTTCCTCCCCAGCTATCACCAGCAACCTATCTACAAGTTTCCTGACATCATCAACCCAGACAAATTCTTTAGGCAGGGTGTTGTATTGTTTGATTCCACTACCTGTCTTGATTTGTGACCATATGGGCTTGATTAAATTATTGTATTTTGCTCCACTGCTCGACTTGACTCTTTTTTGTGTGGGATCATTGTTCTGGTATAGAGCATCTGATTTTATTAATATTTCTTTGTAATGCTCATAATCTTGATCTGTATAGCTGCCAGGTCTTTTCCTAGTCATCAGTTCCCACAATCCAGGTGTGCCGGGATACTTAACAAAACCACCTCTTTGTCCAAGATGAGATTCTGAATATACAATTATATCATCTCCCATAAATGTTACTCTGAAATTGCCAATTCTATGTATGATGCTACCATCAAGCTCTGTGTCAGCATATAAGCCAAAAACCTCATCTTTGTTGTCTTTAGGTGTGGTTAAATATTTTTGAGCAAGAAGACCCAATTCAATAGGATCCTGAGTAGCTTCAATTCTTCTAGGAGCAACAGGACTAGGTGTATGAATACTGGAAAGTGGGGTGAATGGATAATCTAATATGTTCCTTGCAGCTACAGGTACGAGCTCTGTGATCAAATCTTGATTTTGCTCTGTAACAGTTTTGATATTCTTACCTAAATTATTAATAGCATCAATTACAGGCTGTTCTGTTTGTTTGTGTTTTTCATAAATTCCTCGGTTCTCTGATTTCCATCCCTTGAATCTTTTTACAAGATAATCTCTTAACTTAAGATCATCAATGATTGGCCTTTTCATGGTTATTTATATATGTTTCAACGTCTAGAAAATCGTTGATTTTATTTCTGTATTTGCCGCTACTGGGTGTTCTTGTCATATCAATTGTGACAAACCCATAACTGTCCTGGTTCCAGCACTTGCTGCAAAATTTAGAAAAATCATTGTAGCTCAAGTCCCCACCTACATATTCATCATGTATGTGTTTGAGGTTGGTATGATCTTGATGAAACACACATATAAAATTGCTGTTGTCTCGGATCAGCTGCTTCGGTATTTTAGAAAAAGTCTGTGCCAGGTAGAAGCAATCAATGTTTTTGTGCCGCCCCTGTGTAAAGAAATTTCTAACCTTGTTTTGATTATCCAGTATAATGTCATCAAACACAACAACAGAATTATCGAGACATTCATGAAGTGGCTTAACATCTGATTCAAAAGTGGCAATATCCAATCCATCATATAGCTTCATCAGCTGCTGATATTTTAATTGTTCCAAGCTCTTAGAGAAGACATACAAGTGCCTGTTTTTCCAGTCTAACCAGTTGGGTGCCAATCAACTATTAGTGTAGTTTTACCACAAGCTGATGGCCCAACAATAAGACACCTAATATTATCAGGCAGCAAGTTGCCATTTCTCTTATTCTGTTGTTCAGGTTCTGGCAGCCTTTTTATAACATCCCAGGTGTTCATATTATCACTTTGTCTGCATCGATCCAGCTGTTTTCCGGATGACCCAGCCATTTGACAAGTAACTTGTTGCCTTTTCTGCGGATGATTTTTTCTATGAGATATGTGTCAGGCTGTTTAGTTTTGCTGAGCTCTTGTTCATAGAACCTGCCTTTGAGAATTTCTCCTCGGTGATCTTTTATTATATATGTGTTAAGGGTCCCGGGTTTAACTTGAACCACTGTAAATAATTCAGTACTCCAGTTTCTTGTAAAGCCTCTTTTGAATAAGTGCTTATATTTGCTGATTCTTACTTGATCACCCACCCTGTATTTGGCCTTTCTTGTTGTTGGCTGGTATCTAGGATAATAAACAGTCCTGATCAAATTTTGCTCATCAGATGAAGTTACTTCAGAGGGTTTCATGTTGATTGTTGAATGGACCGAGTTGTTATATTTATTTAGAAGTTCTGGAAGAATATTAATCCATTTATAATTACCTTGCAGTGTAAATTGTTTATACATAAGATTTTTTAAGGTTCTGTTGAATCTCTCTACAATTGAGGCTTTCAGATCACTGTAACTCGAGTAATGTTTTATTGCTTGGCTTTTAATAAATTGTTGAAACACTGAATTATAAAATTCTTTGCCATTATCTGTTTGCAAATAGCGTGGTGATCTTCCTGAATGATTGATGATTGTCCTGAGGGCTTCTGTAACACATTTTCCAGTCTTGGATTTGAGTGGCACAGCCCAGGCAAATTTTGAAAATGTGTCTATGACAGTGAGTAGATACTTGTAGCCCTTGTTGATTTTGTCTAAGTTTTTCAACTGCCCACTTGACAACTCAATCAAGTCGCTCTGCCATAAATCATCTATGCCCTTTGTGACTACTGGGAGTCTCTTAAAATTATGCCTGGCCTGTCTGTGTAATTCATCAACTATAATTTCTCTAGACATAATATGAAAACAAGAATATTGCAACTATGGGGTGTTCAGCAGCTGATACTGCAGGATTTTCTAAATATAATTTGTCCCCTATTTGTATTTTAAATTCCAGAGAGCCATCATCTTCAGCATAGGCTGTTTCTAATGTATCGGGATCTGTAAAATCCTCTAACTCTACACTGGTGACCTTTGCTTTGTTCTCAGCATTTGTTATTGATAAGGTAGGGTAGTGGTGTGCCTGTGGCTGATGCCAATATTTGATCTTGATTGGTCTCAATGTGCCCCCAACAAAAAACTGGTAATAAAATTGTGCAGGGGACAGCATATATATTTTGCCACC
The DNA here is from genome assembly GCF_977018435.1 of Lepisma saccharinum. Taxonomy (NCBI): domain Eukaryota; kingdom Metazoa; phylum Arthropoda; class Insecta; order Zygentoma; family Lepismatidae; genus Lepisma; species Lepisma saccharinum. The sequence goes on from NC_139234.1 coordinate 39,246,455, forward strand.
TGGTGTAAATGGTGAATCATATTCTTTGTTGGGGATGCTGTACAATTCAAGAATTACTGTATGTTTTGGATTCTCGATTATGCCTGTTATTTCTTTTTCTGCTGTAAGCAATCTGCTTGTTACAGATTCAAGGTGCTCATTGATGGTCCTAACAACATCATCGTGGCCTGGCTTGATTTTTATGTCCACAACAAGTTTCTTGTATTGTTGCACAATCTCTTGAAGCTGGGTGGCAAAAACAGACAGAGCATTTGCTTGATTGGATTCCATGGTTCCTAGCTGCTGCTTGATATTAGCTACAATTTGTTGCAAATTTTCAACAACTGCCAATTTTGAATTTTGAGCAGTAAGATCATGGACCTGTCTTCTGATATCCTCAAACAGGGCATGCAGTTCATTAATATGTTGATTGGTTGGAAGAGTGGCCACTGTCTGAGTGAGATGTTTGATCTCTGTCTGGATATTCTTGATATCTTCTGATTTCAATATGCGATTCACTGCTCTCTTAATATTTTTAAGTTCCTGTGATGTAGGAAGATTTGATACTGTATTTTGCAAAGATTCAAGTGCCAATTTTACATTGTTTAATTCAGAAGCATCAGCCACATTTTGCATGGCATTTTGGAGCAGGGCTATATCTGCCTGAGAGGGTGTGGATTGTTGTAAAATTTCAAGCTTTGTTTGAATATCATCGATCAAGTGATGAAAATGTGATAGTTCAGATTCAGTGTTGAGGTTTTCAAGTTTTGTGATCTGTTGCTGGACACTAACAAGGGTATCTACAATCCCAGGCAGGCGGGATTCTTGTACATTTGCCAAATCACTTTGCACTGCTGCTATTGTACCCTCAAGATGGGTTATGGTACTTTGAATTTTTCCAAAATCTTCATATGTTTCAAGTTGCAGCTTAATGTTTGCTACACTCCGAGTTATTGCACTCAAAGCATCAGAAGATGGCAAATTGTTCATAAAATTTTCAAGCGTCTCAATTTTTTCTTTAACCTCGGCTATGGCATTGTGCAGAGGATCCAGATTAGGTATCTGGAGTGATTGAATCTGTTCTTTTAGAGTGGAAATGACTAGATCAAAATCTTCTTGTGATTTTATGCTTTTGACAATTGTTTGGAGCTGTGTCTGGACATTATTTATCTGCTCTTCCAATTGGTGTTTCAATTGCTCAGAATTGGTGGCCTGGGTCTTAAATTTGGCTTGAAGAGCTGCTACAGCTTCTTCTAAACTTTGAAAATTATCCAATGTGGCCAAATCAGTATATTTCTGAAGCAACAATTTGAGTTCAGAATCAATTTTAAGAAGAGGGTCCATGCATTGTGATTGTAAATTTGTAATTTCTAATTGAAGACTGGCATTGAGTGTGGTTTGTAAAGCTTGTAAATCACTTCTTAATTTCTTGACTCTGACATCAAGCATCAGAATCTCATCACTGTGATCTTCATGTCTTGTATGGCCAAATATATCATTAGGCATTTTCTTTTAGTGGTTATTTATTATAGAGTATCTGATTCTTAATTCTATAAAAAAGGGTATAAGCTTGTCATAGGATCCAGGGACCTCAATATATAAGCAGTCACCAGCAGAAACAGTATATACAGTGCCAGAAACCATGTTTGAGTGCTTAATTCTATAAATATTTCTCCCTACTGAAATCTTGACATCACCCTCAGGGGTTGTAATAAATTGCAATTGCCCACCTACAGGTAATTGGTAATGATTTAAATTATTGTTAAATATGTACAATGTTTTACCTGTTTCTTCATCAACATCTGTAAGTATGCTGTTCAGATGAATAATTAACAAGCCACTCAGTTTAGACAGCATATCAGGAGAGGGTTGTGGTGTTGGCAGCTCCATATTAGCCTGTTTTTTGAACCCAAATAAGTTCATGGGCATGTTTATTTATTTCAAATCATGCTCTGTAATTGGGCATTGATTCCCATTTTTCAAATCACAATGCCCCCATGGTAGAGTATGTATGCCACATGATAAAATGCATCTCTTATCATCATGTGGGTCCAGAGCCACTTTTCTTACAATATTTGAAGTCAATAAGTGATCCACACTCTGAATTCTGGATTCTGATGTTCTGATTGAACTCTGTGATTTGATGCAATTTTCATAATCTTCAAATTGAAGATCTTTTTCAACAGTTACTTTGCCAATACCCTTGGCCTTTTTGGCAACAGTGCCACTACATGTCTCAAAAGTGTACATCTTGGCACTTAACCCAGCAAATTTCACAATAACATCACCACATGTCTCATCTTTTAACTTGCCAGGCACCTTTTTGTTGTGGGGTTGAATCTTTGTATGTTCACTGGTATCAAAGTATTGAAACAATTCAGACTGTGCAATATCTTGATAAACATCTTCTGTTTGAATATCAAGAATAAAACTATCCGTATCCATGTACATCAGTTTTACACGATCACCATAAAAAGGTTTCAACACATCATAATACAATGTTAACATATGTAATTTGGACAATTCCAATATCGCAGCCCCTACATAAATAGGTTTATCAAACTTGATCTTTGTTTTCTTCATGTTGAAAAGTGCCATGTGCTCATCATAAATTCTTCTGTAATTGAAATTAGGCTTTGCAACCAATTTTTTGCTCCGGCTGGGGTCAGTAATTATTTTAACATCGGTATGTTTTCTGACATTTTCTATAGTTTTGCCATAGACAGAATTCACCATCAATTTAAACAAGGTCTTATCAAATTGGCTCATTGCAGATGTTCGAAGCTCTGTGTTTGTATCAATGTATGGTTTCAACCATTCTGAGTGCCTGAACCTCAAAACTTTTCCAACTTTGGTCACTTGAACACCATGATTCATCAGGAACTGGAGGTTTTTGTAATATGTGACATAATCCTGTTTTGGCTCCAGGGTCATCATGAGCTTCTTCTGTTTAGAGCCAGGTGAGCACTGAACCTCGGGAATTGGGGGCAGATCAGAAAATGTGTTGTGTAAATCATCAGGAATTTTCAGATCAACCTCTAAGAATAGACCATAGTCACTGTCATCAAAATCCTTAAGATCCTCAATGTTGAAATCTTCAACCCATTCAAGCCCTGCATATGGCAGTTTTTTCATCATGGCATAACCATAGAGGCTGTTTGCATCTACATACAGTATAAAATTTGATGGCCGTGCTGGATCATAATCAGGCATATGCTTGTTATTTGCTCTGGCATATCTCTGGGAACATTGCACCATCCCTCCTCTTATACATTTCTCCATAAACAGATACATATCTTGATCGTGGATCAGATCCAATTGCATTTTGGTATTCAAAAACGTTGCGGCCCATGCTAGGCCCGGGGCACTGAAAAAATACACTGGGTCCAGTCTATAATTTTGCATAGAAGATTTTCTGAATGCCTGCAATATATCAGCTAAGAGAGTGACATCAAGTTTTAAATATGCCATGTGATAATCACCAAATGTCTTGCATTTTAAATTGTTCCACATCAACTGGGCATGGTGATAATCATCATCACTGATTCCAGATCCTTTGATTTTGCTGTAAAACTCTTCTTGTGGTGGCAGGGAACACTCATCAAATTTAGAAAAATCTGTAACATAGTCATATGGATATACACCCTTCCGCCTAATTAATTTCAGGTCCTGATTTGGAAACAAAGCACGTGTGATTTTGAATTGATCATCAGGTAATTGATTTGCCAGTGTAGCCAGGCTAGCAGATAAAAATCTGTAAGAATCAAGAAATCTTATGTGAATAGGAACACCATCAACTTTAATTAGCTTGCTAATAGATATATATTTCTCATCATTTTCAGCTAAAATATTTAAATTCTGCTTGTCAAACCCCTCGTACCTGATTAAATGATGATAATCATAATTGGATGCTCCATGGCAAAATATGGGGATAAATCTTGGTCTCTTGATCTTAATATTACAGCTATTACACAGAGCCTGTTTATATCGACTATCTGTATGAGAATGGTGATGTACCTTGATATTTGTATCTGAAAATTCACAATCACATACCGGGCATTTTTCTGTATTGTTGAAATCCTCAATCTGTTTCTCTGTTAAAGGCAACATAGGCTTTGATATTAATAAGATGTTAGATGCTATGTCACGGCACACATTTTCTATTCTATGTGCAAATATTTTGATGGCATTTGGTCCCTTGTATGAATATTCTTTAATAACAACACCATCCCGTATAACCATAAAACAAAAGCTGGAAGGTTCATGTTGCTGGTATGGTGTAATTGAAGATTCTTCGGGATCTGGATTGCAGAATGCAAGAGATTTGAGGTTTGATTCAGAATCCCAGACAATATATACTGGGTGTTCCAACGAGGCTTCATACTTTTTGAATTTGCAATTTTCACTTGGATTGGGCATCACCATATGAACAGGTTTATGGTTCCCACAGTATTTCAGATGCTCAATTAACTTGTTTTTTGCAATTTCTGCATTTTTTTCACGAACCCCTTTTACCATTTTTTGACCATCAAATACAGTTAAACATCTTCTGCACAACTTGAATATTGTATGAGTTTTGTCTAGTTGTGTTCTCACTAAAGCTTGAAGACTGTGTATCAGAGTATAATGATATGTGCTATCTCCTTCAATTAAGAGCAAATCAATCGGAATTGCAGCTTCATCATCAAGTGTACTGATTCTGAGAGGTGCTATCAAGCAATTGCCAGTGGAACAAGTAAATACATTAATAGATAATTGTTTGCCATTGATGTGCCTGGCCCTTTTTCAAATTTATCAATATTCTGAACAGACATTGGATATTCTAAACCCTCCATTGCATCGTCAAAATCGTGCTCATGCTGTTTGTAATAACTTATTCTCTGAGGATCCCTTGAAACTGGATACAGAGCAGCTAATATACACCACAAAAAGCATTTCGCGTCATTATTTTTTATATTGACCACGGCTCTTTTGTTTTTGATATTGGCAGGTAATGGCAGATATGTAGAACCTTTTAATGGGCTGAATTCAGAAATATTAATATATAACTTGTGTGATGAACCGCATAGGCTCCATCCTGACTCTTTTGCCGCAAATTCAGAGTGTTTAATATTCAGTTGATCTATCAACCTGCTTATTATTGTGTCTAAATTTGCATTTGAATAAACCGGTACAGTTTCTGTTATGTGGGGCTGTGTAAATTTTGTGCCATTTGGCTTCTTATATTGTACAAACAATTTAAGGGACAACTTATAAGAGCCATTTTGTGCATTTAGAATTGCCTGGAGATTAGGATTTACACTGTTCAAAAAATTATTAATTCCACATCTTGGCTCTGATACAAAACGGTGATCCCTTAATTGGCCGTTAAAACTGCTACGGATAGGTGGTGCATAGCGTGGCTGCTTTGCTGCTCTGGCATTAAGAGGTGCTTCGTGCCTTCTTTTCAGACCAGATGTTGATGATTGAGCAGAGCAAGTATCTTTATGTTTATATGTGAAATATTCCATGTTATATTCTCTATGGCATTTGTGGCAAGTTATTGTGGGAGTTCTGTATTTATCTGGGTTACAAATCTTTTGGTGTCTGGCCCAATTAGAGCTAAATATATTTTTATTGCATTGGTCACAATATTTTTGATTCGGCATTTTTACTGTTGTTTATTATATACAATTTCCTGGGTTTCAATTCAAAATTTTATACTGAATAAAAAATATCAGTTGGGTTCAGCACTGTGATTTGTGTGTGTGTGTATGTGTGTATGTGTATATACACTTAATATTTTTGGATTTGGTATTTATATAAAATTTCCTGGGATTCAAATCTAATCTCTATGGATTAATATTAATAATATTAATCTTATGACAGGTTGTAAAGCCAATAGCCCACAAGTGGAAAATCATTCACACTGACCCAGCGCAAATGCCTGCACAAACATGCATATCTTGAATAGCAATAACCTTGTTATGTATAACAGGCTGGGACAAATATAAGCTTGACTCTAAATATGAGTGGATTACAACAAATAACAGATTTTATATTGTTCAATATGAATTTAAACCTGTAAGTATGAGAAGTACTGTATCAACACATCTGTTCTCCTCAGTCAGTCTCACAATACTAAATGATGCAATACTCGGGAATTTCTGTAAATACTGGCGCTGAGGGCAAGGCAAAAATCAATACTACCGTCTCGGGAATTCCACACACTGACACAGAGAGGAAACATGCAAACACGGAGCAATTCTAGAAGTAGGCTCTGCATATTGCATTGTTTTAATATTGGATAAGCAAATTGAATAGTATCCAATTGAACTTAAACCTGAAGTAAATATGTATAGGTGGGTATGGATACAAGTTTATAGACAAACTGATGCAATTTTTGTAAATCTGCTTGAGGGGGGGTTTGATATTTTCCGAATTATAAAATTCTTGGGTTAGGCAGGTACTACACTTGAACAAATGAACATGTTGAACAAGTTTTAAGTATAGCAAATCTGCATGAGAAGAGCTCTTCCTTTCTGAAAAATTCCCGAGGGCATTTTTACAAAAATCTTGGATTAGAAAGAGCTCCACACTTGAGCAAAAAACTCATATGCTCATGTTGAGCAAGTTTTAAGTGTAGCAAAGCTGCTTGAAAAGAACTCTTCCTTTCTCGCGCTGTCAGTAGTATCAATACTACTACTAGAGAAAAGATGCTATGCTTTGAATAGTATTGATGTGAAGGTATATTTACTCATTAGTTATTCGACATATTAACTGAAACCTTCATCAGATATGTAAAGATCAGATGGAAAATGATGTGAAATATAGAGTGGACAATATGTTGAGGATATACAATGGTCCTGGTACTAGAGAGAGAAATTCAATTTACAATCAATACGTGTACCTGAATAACAATTATGTGGTCATGTGAATTCTTCATTTGTAAAGAATTACTATTTGAATTTATAATAGGACAACTTTGATTATATTTTATGAAATTATTTTAGATTTTGTAAACGTTTAACGTATATTATTACGAAAATCATCCCATTAGCTTATTCGTATCATGGTATTTCACAGAGAATTTTCTTCTAAATTTGCATTTTGATCTTATGTGTGCGTTATGTGGAGGAAATACGCTCTATCTTTCAGTTATTACAATTAAGTGTCTTGGAATAAAAATATGTTTGGTACAAATTAAGCAGAAATATTCAAGAGTACATGATACTACCTCACTCAAATTGCCCGAAGAGAGAAAAGGAAAATCCTCCCCGTGTTACCTACTTTACCCAACCCACCATTCCCGTAGGACAGAGGGAGCACGTAGAAACGAGATTGTTGGTCGGGAATCCTGTCACTTTTCTGATGGTGTTCCCTCAATCTCTTTAGTAAGGCTTTTTTGAAGAATAGCATATCAAACACGTTGAAGTTTCATCAAATCTACTACATGATCTGTATATGATTTCACTTCTATATCAATTGCACTTCAAATAATATATGAATCTTGTATAATGTTCAAAGTAATGGGAAACCGTAGAATGTGGAATATTGTAATTGAAAGCAAAAGTCATCGAATACTACCCCACCTAGCCCGCCATTCCAGAATAATATCTACATTTTTATATTTACTCTCATTTCTATATTAATATACATCAAATTTTTTGAGTTTAAAACAGTGGTCGACGTTTTACAAAAATTGATCATATCTATAGCAATATATTATAACGGAAATATATTTAATGTTGATCCTGGTTATGATACACATTTAATTAATCCTTCACGTCTTAATTTCTAAGAAAATCGCGACAAGAATATTTATATCTGCGTTCATAAAGCATTTGTTACATAACGCAGCAACAGAAATTTTTTACGAGTAAAAATTCAATATTTTTAATCCGATATTGAATCAGGATTTGGGTTAAAAAACAGAGTTCTCCCCTGTGCATAGCACCACGCCATGAAAGCGTATAGGGGGTGTGTTCAATTTTGATTGCACAATATACATCCTTTTCCTACTCCATGAAAAATGTATCCCTCGTGACGTCATTTTCCGTCATGATCGTTTGTCAATCATCCAAACATATTGTAACATTTACATTCGGACATTTCGTGGAGAAAATATTTATCAGGGATTTCGTTAACAAAACTTATGTTGTCACAGTTCACATATATTTTGTGCCAATCTTGAACGCGGAATGCGTATTAAATGTTTCTAATTCAACATGCACTTATATTTCAGAATTGGTAGAATTTGTGATGTATAGAATCTATATTTAACCACGATCTGAACAAAGACATTTCTTGCTGCAATAACGAAACTACGCATTTTGTCTAAAAGAGAAGGAACTTAATATATTTCTAAAGACAATAAACGTTAAGGGTAAAATTAGAATACGTTTTTGGAACCAGTATGCTGAATTGTTTTGAAAACAACAGTCATTTCCCAGACAACCAAACACTTGACAACCTCTGCATTGTAGATTTCTGCACACTAGTGTTTGGATCTCTGAAATTATACATTCCTATATTTCAGAAGTGCACGTTTTCCAGATGGCGTCGAAATGGATTTGAATACTAAGAACTGAAGAAGAGAAAAGATGCTATGCTTTGAATAGTATTGATGTGAAGGTATATTTACTCATTAGTTATTCGACATATTAACTGAAACCTTCATCAGATATGTAAAGATCAGATGGAAAATGATGTGAAATATAGAGTGGACAATATGTTGAGGATATACAATGGTCCTGGTACTAGAGAGAGAAATTCAATTTACAATCAATACGTGTACCTGAATAACAATTATGTGGTCATGTGAATTCTTCATTTGTAAAGAATTACTACCTGAATTTATAATAGGACAACTTTGATTATATTTTATGAAATTATTTTAGATTTTGTAAACGTTTAACGTATATTATTACGAAAATCATCCCATTAGCTTATTCGTATCATGGTATTTAACAGAGAATTTTCTTCTAAATTTGCATTTTGATCTTATGTGTGCGTTATGTGGAGGAAATACGCTCTATCTTTCAGTTATTACAATTAAGTGTCTTGGAATAAAAATATTTTTGGTACAAATTAAGCAGAAATATTCAAGAGTACATGATACTACCTCACTCAAATTGCCCGAAGAGAGAAAAGGAAAATCCTCCCCGTGTTACCTACTTTACCCAACCCACCATTCCCGTAGGACAGAGGGAGCACGTAGAAACGAGATTGTTGGTCGGGAATCCTGTCACTTTTCTGATGGTGTTCCCTCAATCTCTTTAGTAAGGCTTTTTTGAAGAATAGCATATCAAACACGTTGAAGTTTCATCAAATCTACTACATGATCTGTATATGATTTCACTTCTATATCAATTGCACTTCAAATAAAATATGAATCTTGTATAATGTTCAAAGTAATGGGAAACCGTAGAATGTGGAATATTGTAATTGAAAGTAAAAGTCATCGAATACTACCCCACCTAGCCCGCCATTCCAGAATAATATCTACATTTTTATATTTACTCTCATTTCTATATTAATATACATGAAATTTTTTGAGTTTAAAACAGTGGTCGACGTTTTACAAAAATTGATCATATCTATAGCAATATAGTATAACGGAAATATATTTAATGTTGATCCTGGTTATGATACACATTTAATTGATCCTTCACGTCTTAATTTCTAAGAAAATCGCGACAAGAATATTTATATCTGCGTTCATAAAGCATTTGTTACATAACGCAGCAACAGAAATTTTTTACGAGTAAATATTCAATATTTTTAATCCGATATGGAATCAGGATTTGGGTTAAAAAACAGAGTTCTCCCCTGTGCATAGCACCACGCCATGAAAGCGTATAGGGGGTGTGTTCAATTTTGATTGCACAATATACATCCTTTTCCTACTCCATGAAAAATGTATCCCTCGTGACGTCATTTTCCGTCATGATCGTTTGTCAATCATCCAAACATATTGTAACATTTACATTCGGACATTTCGTGGAGAAAATATTTATCAGGGATTTCGTTAACAAAACTTAGGTTGTCACAGTTCACATATATTTTGTGCCAATCTTGAACGCGGAATGCGTATTAAATGTTTCTAATTCAACATGCACTTATATTTCAGAATTGGTAGAATTTGTGATGTATAGAATCTATATTTAACCACGATCTGAACAAAGACATTTCTTGCTGCAATAACGAAACTACGCATTTTGTCTAAAAGAGAAGGAACTTAATATATTTCTAAAGACAATAAACGTTAAGGGTAAAATTAGAATACGTTTTTGGAACCAGTATGCTGAATTGTTTTGAAAACAACAGTCATTTCCCAGACAACCAAACACTTGACAACCTCTGCATTGTAGATTTCTGCACACTAGTGTTTGGATCTCTGAAATTATACATTCCTATATTTCAGAAGTGCACGTTTTCCAGATGGCGTCGAAATGGATTTGAATACTAAGAACTGAAGAAGAGAAAAGATGCTATGCTTTGAATAGTATTGATGTGAAGGTATATTTACTCATTAATTATTCGACAGATTAACTGAAACCTTCATCAGATATGTAAAGATCAGATGGAAAATGATGTGAAATATAGAGTGGACAATATGTTGAGGATATACAATGGTCCTGGTACTAGAGAGAGAAATTCAATTTACAATCAATACGTGTACCTGAATAACAATTTTGTGGTCATGTGAATTCTTCATTTGTAAAGAATTACTACCTGAATTTATAATAGGACAACTTTGATTATATTTTATGAAATTATTTTAGATTTTGTAAACGTTTAACGTATATTATTACGAAAATCATCCCATTAGCTTATTCGTATCAGGGTATTTCACAGAGAATTTTCTTCTAAATTTGCATTTTGATCTTATGTGTGCGTTATGTGGAGGAGATACGCTCTATCTTTCAGTTATTACAATTAAGTGTCTTGGAATAAAAATATGTTTGGTACAAATTAAGCAGAAATATTCAAGAGTACATGATACTACCTCACTCAAATTGCCCGAAGAGAGAAAAGGAAAATCCTCCCCGTGTTACCTACTTTACCCAACCCACCATTCCCGTAGGACAGAGGGAGCACGTAGAAACGAGATTGTTGGTCGGGAATCCTGTCACTTTTCTGATGGTGTTCCCTCAATCTCTTTAGTAAGGCTTTTTTGAAGAATAGCATATCAAACACGTTGAAGTTTCATCAAATCTACTACATGATATGTATATGATTTCACTTCTATATCAATTGCACTTCAAATAATATATGAATCTTGTATAATGTTCAAAGTAATGGGAAACCGTAGAATGTGGAATATTGTAATTGAAAGCAAAAGTCATCGAATACTACCCCACCTACCCCGCCATTCCAGAATAATATCTACATTTTTATATTTACTCTCATTTCTATATTAATATACATGAATTTTTTTGAGTTTAAAACAGTGGTCGACGTTTTACAAAAATTGATCATATCTATAGCAATATAGTATAACGGAAATATATTTAATGTTGATCCTGGTTATGATACACATTTAATTAATCCTTCACGTCTTAATTTCTAAGAAAATCGCGACAAGAATATTTATATCTGCGTTCATAAAGCATTTGTTACATAACGCAGCAACAGAAATTTTTTACAAGTAAATATTCAATATTTTTAATCCGATATTGAATCAGGATTTGGGTTAAAAAACAGAGTTCTCCCCTGTGCATAGCACCACGCCATGAAAGCGTATAGGGGGTGTGTTCAATTTTGATTGCACAATATACATCCTTTTCCTACTCCATGAAAAATGTATCCCTCGTGACGTCATTTTCCGTCATGATCGTTTGTCAATCATCCAAACATATTGTAACATTTACATTCGGACATTTCGTGGAGAAAATATTTATCAGGGATTTCGTTAACAAAACTTAGGTTGTCACAGTTCACATATATTTTGTGCCAATCTTGAACGCGGAATGCGTATTAAATGTTTCTAATTCAACATGCACTTATATTTCAGAATTGGTAGAATTTGTGATGTATAGAATCTATATTTAACCACGATCTGAACAAAGACATTTCTTGCTGCAATAACGAAACTACGCATTTTGTCTAAAAGAGAAGGAACTTAATATGTTTCTAAAGACAATAAACGTTAAGGGTAAAATTAGAATACGTTTTTGGAACCAGTATGCTGAATTGTTTTGAAAACAACAGTCATTTCCCAGACAACCAAACACTTGACAACCTCTGCATTGTAGATTTCTGCACACTAGTGTTTGGATCTCTGAAATTATACATTCCTATATTTCAGAAGTGCACGTTTTCCAGATGGCGTCGAAATGGATTTGAATACTAAGAACTGAAGAAGAGAAAAGATGCTATGCTTTGAATAGTATTGATGTGAAGGTATATTTACTCATTAATTATTCGACAGATTAACTGAAACCTTCATCAGATATGTAAAGATCAGATGGAAAATGATGTGAAATATAGAGTGGACAATATGTTGAGGATATACAATGGTCCTGGTACTAGAGAGAGAAATTCAATTTACAATCAATACGTGTACCTGAATAACAATTTTGTGGTCATGTGAATTCTTCATTTGTAAAGAATTACTACCTGAATTTATAATAGGACAACTTTGATTATATTTTATGAAATTATTTTAGATTTTGTAAACGTTTAACGTATATTATTACGAAAATCATCCCATTAGCTTATTCGTATCAGGGTATTTCACAGAGAATTTTCTTCTAAATTTGCATTTTGATCTTATGTGTGCGTTATGTGGAGGAGATACGCTCTATCTTTCAGTTATTACAATTAAGTGTCTTGGAATAAAAATATGTTTGGTACAAATTAAGCAGAGATATTCAAGAGTACATGATACTACCTCACTCAAATTGCCCGAAGAGAGAAAAGGAAAATCCTCCCCGTGTTACCTACTTTACCCAACCCACCATTCCCGTAGGAGAGAGGGAGCACGTAGAAACGAGATTGTTGGTCGGGAATCCTGTCACTTTTCTGATGGTGTTCCCTCAATCTCTTTAGTAAGGCTTTTTTGAAGAATAGCATATCAAACACGTTGAAGTTTCATCAAATCTACTACATGATCTGTATATGATTTCACTTCTATATCAATTGCACTTCAAATAATATATGAATCTTGTATAATGTTCAAAGTAATGGGAAACCGTAGAATGTGGAATATTGTAATTGAAAGCAAAAGTCATCGAATAATACCCCACCTACCCCGCCATTCCAGAATAATATCTACATTTTTATATTTACTCTCATTTCTATATTAATATACATGAAATTTTTTGAGTTTAAAACAGTGGTCGACGTTTTACAAAAATTGATCCTATCTATAGCAATATAGTATAACGGAAATATATTTAATGTTGATCCTGGTTATGATACACATTTAATTAATCCTTCACGTCTTAATTTCTAAGAAAATCGCGACAAGAATATTTATATCTGCGTTCATAAAGCATTTGTTACATAACGCAGCAACAGAAATTTTTTACAAGTAAATATTCAATATTTTTAATCCGATATTGAATCAGGATTTGGGTTAAAAAACAGAGTTCTCCCCTGTGCATAGCACCACGCCATGAAAGCGTATAGGGGGTGTGTTCAATTTTGATTGCACAATATACATCCTTTTCCTACTCCATGAAAAATGTATCCCTCGTGACGTCATTTTCCGTCATGATCGTTTGTCAATCATCCAAACATATTGTAACATTTACATTCGGACATTTCGTGGAGAAAATATTTATCAGGGATTTCGTTAACAAAACTTATGTTGTCACAGTTCACATATATTTTGTGCCAATCTTGAACGCGGAATGCGTATTAAATGTTTCTAATTCAACATGCACTTATATTTCAGAATTGGTAGAATTTGTGATGTATAGAATCTATATTTAACCACGATCTGAACAAAGACATTTCTTGCTGCAATAACGAAACTACGCATTTTGTCTAAAAGAGAAGGAACTTAATATATTTCTAAAGACAATAAACGTTAAGGGTAAAATTAGAATACGTTTTTGGAACCAGTATGCTGAATTGTTTTGAAAACAACAGTCATTTCCCAGACAACCAAACACTTGACAACCTCTGCATTGTAGATTTCTGCACACTAGTGTTTGGATCTCTGAAATTATACATTCCTATATTTCAGAAGTGCACGTTTTCCAGATGGCGTCGAAATGGATTTGAATACTAAGAACTGAAGAAGAGAAAAGATGCTATGCTTTGAATAGTATTGATGTGAAGGTATATTTACTCATTAATTATTCGACAGATTAACTGAAACCTTCATCAGATATGTAAAGATCAGATGGAAAATGATGTGAAATATAGAGTGGACAATATGTTGAGGATATACAATGGTCCTGGTACTAGAGAGAGAAATTCAATTTACAATCAATACGTGTACCTGAATAACAATTATGTGGTCATGTGAATTCTTCATTTGTAAAGAATTACTACCTGAATTTATAATAGGACAACTTTGATTATATTTTATGAAATTATTTTAGATTTTGTAAACGTTTAACGTATATTATTACGAAAATCATCCCATTAGCTTATTCGTATCAGGGTATTTCACAGAGAATTTTCTTCTAAATTTGCATTTTGATCTTATGTGTGCGTTATGTGGAGTAGATACGCTCTATCTTTCAGTTATTACAATTAAGTGTCTTGGAATAAAAATATGTTTGGTACAAATTAAGCAGAAATATTCAAGAGTACATGATACTACCTCACTCAAATTGCCCGAAGAGAGAAAAGGAAAATCCTCCCCGTGTTACCTACTTTACCCAACCCACCATTCCCGTAGGACAGAGGGAGCACGTAGAAACGAGATTGTTGGTCGGGAATCCTGTCACTTTTCTGATGGTGTTCCCTCAATCTCTTTAGTAAGGCTTTTTTGAAGAATAGCATATCAAACACGTTGAAGTTTCATCAAATCTACTACATGATATGTATATGATTTCACTTCTATATCAATTGCACTTCAAATAATATATGAATCTTGTATAATGTTCAAAGTAATGGGAAACCGTAGAATGTGGAATATTGTAATTGAAAGCAAAAGTCATCGAATACTTCCCCACCTACCCCGCCATTCCAGAATAATATCTACATTTTTATATTTACTCTCATTTCTATATTAATATACATGAAATTTTTTGAGTTTAAAACAGTGGTCGACGTTTTACAAAAATTGATCCTATCTATAGCAATATAGTATAACGGAAATATATTTAATGTTGATCCTGGTTATGATACACACTTAATTAATCCTTCACGTCTTAATTTCTAAGAAAATCGCGACAAGAATATTTATATCTGCGTTCATAAAGCATTTGTTACATAACGCAGCAACAGAAATTTTTTACGAGTAAAAATTCAATATTTTTAATCCGATATTGAATCAGGATTTGGGTTAAAAAACAGAGTTCTCCCCTGTGCATAGCACCACGCCATGAAAGCGTATAGGGGGTGTGTTCAATTTTGATTGCACAATATACATCCTTTTCCTACTCCATGAAAAATGTATCCCTCGTGACGTCATTTTCCGTCATGATCGTTTGTCAATCATCCAAACATATTGTAACATTTACATTCGGACATTTCGTGGAGAAAATATTTATCAGGGATTTCGTTAACAAAACTTATGTTGTCACAGTTCACATATATTTTGTGCCAATCTTGAACGCGGAATGCGTATTAAATGTTTCTAATTCAACATGCACTTATATTTCAGAATTGGTAGAATTTGTGATGTATAGAATCTATATTTAACCACGATCTGAACAAAGACATTTCTTGCTGCAATAACGAAACTACGCATTTTGTCTAAAAGAGAAGGAACTTAATATATTTCTAAAGACAATAAACGTTAAGGGTAAAATTAGAATACGTTTTTGGAACCAGTATGCTAAATTGTTTTGAAAACAACAGTCATTTCCCAGACAACCAAACACTTGACAACCTCTGCATTGTAGATTTCTGCACACTAGTGTTTGGATCTCTGAAATTATACATTCCTATATTTCAGAAGTGCACGTTTTCCAGATGGCGTCGAAATGGATTTGAATACTAAGAACTGAAGAAGAGAAAAGATGCTATGCTTTGAATAGTATTGATGTGAAGGTATATTTACTCATTAATTATTCGACAGATTAACTGAAACCTTCATCAGATATGTAAAGATCAGATGGAAAATGATGTGAAATATAGAGTGGACAATATGTTGAGGATATACAATGGTCCTGGTACTAGAGAGAGAAATTCAATTTACAATCAATACGTGTACCTGAATAACAATTATGTGGTCATGTGAATTCTTCATTTGTAAAGAATTAATACCTGAATTTATAATAGGACAACTTTGATTATATTTTATGAAATTATTTTAGATTTTGTAAACGTTTAACGTATATTATTACGAAAATCATCCCATTAGCTTATTCGTATCATGGTATTTCACAGAGAATTTTCTTCTAAATTTGCATTTTGATCTTATGTGTGCGTTATGTGGAGGAAATACGCTCTATCTTTCAGTTATTACAATTAAGTGTCTTGGAATAAAAATATGTTTGGTACAAATTAAGCAGAAATATTCAAGAGTACATGATACTACCTCACTCAAATTGCCCGAAGAGAGAAGAGGAAAATCCTCCCCGTGTTACCTACTTTACCCAACCCACCATTCCCGTAGGACAGAGGGAGCACGTAGAAACGAGATTGTTGGTCGGGAATCCTGTCACTTTTCTGATGGTGTTCCCTCAATCTCTTTAGTAAGGATTTTTTGAAGAATAGCATATCAAACACGTTGAAGTTTCATCAAATCTACTACATGATCTGTATATGATTTCACTTCTATATCAATTGCACTTCAAATAATATATGAATCTTGTATAATGTTCAAAGTAATGGGAAACCGTAGAATGTGGAATATTGTAATTGAAAGCAAAAGTCATCGAATACTACCCCACCTAGCCCGCCATTCCAGAATAATATCTACATTTTTATATTTACTCTCATTTCTATATTAATATACATCAAATTTTTTGAGTTTAAAACAGTGGTCGACGTTTTACAAAAAATTGATCCTATCTATAGCAATATGTTATAAGGGAAATATATTTAATGTTGATCCTGGTTATGATACACATTTAATTAATCCTTCACGTCTTAATTTCTAAGAAAATCGCGACAAGAATATTTATATCTGCGTTCATAAAGCATTTGTTACATAACGCAGCAACAGAAATTTTTTACGAGTAAAAATTCAATATTTTTAATCCGATATTGAATCAGGATTTGGGTTAAAAAACAGAGTTCTCCCCTGTGCATAGCACCACGCCATGAAAGCGTATAGGGGGTGTGTTCAATTTTGATTGCACAATATACATGCTTTTCCTACTCCATGAAAAATGTATCCCTCGTGACGTCATTTTCCGTCATGATCGTTTGTCAATCATCCAAACATATTGTAACATTTACATTCGGACATTTCGTGGAGAAAATATTTATCAGGGATTTCGTTAACAAAACTTATGTTGTCACAGTTCACATATATTTTGTGCCAATCTTGAACGCGGAATGCGTATTAAATGTTTCTAATTCAACATGCACTTATATTTCAGAATTGGTAGAATTTGTGATGTATAGAATCTATATTTAACCACGATCTGAACAAAGACATTTCTTGCTGCAATAACGAAACTACGCATTTTGTCTAAAAGAGAAGGAACTTAATATATTTCTAAAGACAATAAACGTTAAGGGTAAAATTAGAATACGTTTTTGGAACCAGTATGCTGGATTGTTTTGAAAACAACAGTCATTTCCCAGACAACCAAACACTTGACAACCTCTGCATTGTAGATTTCTGCACACTAGTGTTTGGATCTCTGAAATTATACATTCCTATATTTCAGAAGTGCACGTTTTCCAGATGGCGTCGAAATGGATTTGAATACTAAGAACTGAAGAAGAGAAAAGATGCTATGCTTTGAATAGTATTGATGTGAAGGTATATTTACTCATTAATTATTCGACAGATTAACTGAAACCTTCATCAGATATGTAAAGATCAGATGGAAAATGATGTGAAATATAGAGTGGACAATATGTTGAGGATATACAATGGTCCTGGTACTAGAGAGAGAAATTCAATTTAAAATCAATACGTGTACCTGAATAACAAATATGTGGTCATGTGAATTCTTCATTTGTAAAGAATTACTACCTGAATTTATAATAGGACAATTTTGATTATATTTTATGAAATTATTTTAGATTTTGTAAACGTTTAACGTATATTATTACGAAAATCATCCCATTAGCTTATTCGTATCATGGTATTTCACAGAGAATTTTCTTCTAAATTTGCATTTTGATCTTATGTGTGCGTTATGTGGAGTAGATACGCTCTATCTTTCAGTTATTACAATTAAGTGTCTTGGAATAAAAATATGTTTGGTACAAATTAAGCAGAAATATTCAAGAGTACACGATACTACCTCACTCAAATTGCCCGAAGAGAGAAAAGGAAAATCCTCCCCGTGTTACCTACTTTACCCAACCCACCATTCCCGTAGGACAGAGGGAGCACGAAGAAACGAGATTGTTGGTCGGGAATCCTGTCACTTTTCTGATGGTGTTCCCTCAATCTCTTTAGTAAGGCTTTTTTGAAGAATAGCATATCAAACACGTTGAAGTTTCATCAAATCTACTACATGATATGTATATGATTTCACTTCTATATCAATTGCACTTCAAATAATATATGAATCTTGTATAATGTTCAAAGTAATGGGAAACCGTAGAATGTGGAATATTGTAATTGAAAGCAAAAGTCATCGAATACTACCCCACCTAGCCGCCATTCCAGAATAATATCTACATTTTTATATTTACTCTCATTTCTATATTAATATACATCAAATTTTTTGAGTTTAAAACAGTGGTCGACGTTTTACAAAAATTGATCCTATCTATAGCAATATATTATAACGGAAATATATTTAATGTTGATCCTGGTTATGATACACATTTAATTAATCCTTCACGTCTTAATTTCTAAGAAAATCGCGACAAGAATATTTATATCTGCGTTCATAAAGCATTTGTTACATAACGCAGCAACAGAAATTTTTTACGAGTAAAAATTCAATATTTTTAATATGATATTGAATCAGGATTTGGGTTAAAAAACAGAGTTCTCCCCTGTGCATAGCACCACGCCATGAAAGCGTATAGGGGGTGTGTTCAATTTTGATTGCACAATATACATCCTTTTCCTACTCCATGAAAAATGTATCCCTCGTGACGTCATTTTCCGTCATGATCGTTTGTCAATCATCCAAACATATTGTAACATTTACATTCGGACTCTTCGTGGAGAAAATATTTATCAGGGATTTCGTTATGTGGAGGAAATACGCTCTATCTTTCAGTTATTACAATTAAGCGTCTTGGAATAAAAATATGTTTGGTACAAATTAAGCAGAAATATTCAAGAGTACATGATACTACCTCACTCAAATTGCCCGAAGAGAGAAAAGGAAAATCCTCCCCGTGTTACCTACTTTACCCAACCCACCATTCCCGTAGGACAGAGGGAGCACGTAGAAACGAGATTGTTGGTCGGGAATCCTGTCACTTTTCTGATGGTGTTCCCTCAATCTCTTTAGTAAGGCTTTTTTGAAGAATAGCATATCAAACACGTTGAAGTTTCATCAAATCTACTACATGATCTGTATATGATTTCACTTTTATATCAATTGCACTTCAAATAATATATGAATCTTGTATAATGTTCAAAGTAATGGGAAACCGTAGAATGTGGAATATTGTAATTGAAAGCAAAAGTCATCGAATACTACCCCACCTACCCCGCCATTCCAGAATAATATCTACATTTTTATATTTACTCTCATTTCTATATTAATATACATCAAATTTTTTGAGTTTAAAACAGTGGTCGACGTTTTACAGAAATTGATCTTATCTATAGCAATATATTATAACGGAAATATATTTAATGTTGATCCTGGTTATGATACACATTTATTTAATCCTTCACGTCTTAATTTCTAAGAAAATCGCGACAAGAATATTTATATCTGCGTTCATAAAGCATTTGTTACATAACGCAGCAACAGAAATTTTTTACGAGTAAAAATTCAATATTTTTAATCTGATATTGAATCAGGATTTGGGTTAAAAAACAGAGTTCTCCCCTGTGCATAGCACCACGCCATGAAAGCGTATAGGGGGTGTGTTCAATTTTGATTGCACAATATACATCCTTTTCCTACTCCATGAAAAATGTATCTCTCGTGACGTCATTTTCCGTCATGATCGTTTGTCAATCATCCAAACATATTGTAACATTTACATTCGGACACTTCGCGGAGAAAATATTTATCAGGGATTTCGTTAACAAAACTTATGTTGTCACAGTTCACATATATTTTGTGCCAATCTTGAACGCGGAATGCGTATTAAATGTTTCTAATTCAACATGCACTTATATTTCAGAATTGGTAGAATTTGTGATGTATAGAATCTATATTTAACCACGATCTGAACAAAGACATTTCTTGCTGCAATAACGAAACTACGCATTTTGTCTAAAAGAGAAGGAACTTAATATATTTCTAAAGACAATAAACGTTAAGGGTAAAATTAGAATACGTTTTTGGAACCAGTATGCTGAATTGTTTTGAAAACAACAGTCATTTCCCAGACAACCAAACACTTGACAACCTCTGCATTGTAGATTTCTGCACACTAGTGTTTGGATCTCTGAAATTATACATTCCTATATTTCAGAAGTGCACGTTTTCCAGATGGCGTCGAAATGGATTTGAATACTAAGAACTGAAGAAGAGAAAAGATGCTATGCTTTGAATAGTATTGATGTGAAGGTATATTTACTCATTAATTATTCGACAGATTAACTGAAACCTTCATCAGATATGTAAAGATCAGATGGAAAATGATGTGAAATATAGAGTGGACAATATGTTGAGGATATACAATGGTCCTGGTACTAGAGAGAGAAATTCAATTTAAAATCAATACGTGTACCTGAATAACAATTATGTGGTCATGTGAATTCTTCATTTGTAAAGAATTACTACCTGAATTTATAATAGGACAACTTTGATTATATTTTATGAAATTATTTTAGATTTTGTAAACGTTTAACGTATATTATTACGAAAATCATCCCATTAGCATATTCGTATCATGGTATTTCACAGAGTATTTTCTTCTAAATTTGCATTTTGATCTTATGTGTGCGTTATGTGGAGGAAATACGCTCTATCTTTCAGTTATTACAATTAAGTGTCTTGGAATAAAAATATGTTTGGTACAAATTAAGCAGAAATATTCAAGAGTACATGATACTACCTCACTCAAATTGCCCGAAGAGAGAAAAGGAAAATGCTCCCCGTGTTACCTACTTTACCCAACCCACCATTCCCGTAGGACAGAGGGAGCACGTAGAAACGAGATTGTTGGTCGGGAATCCTGCCACTTTTCTGATGGTGTTCCCTCAATCTCTTTAGTAAGGCTTTTTTGAAGAATAGCATATGAAACACGTTGAAGTTTCATCAAATCTACTACATGATCTGTATATGATTTCACTTCTATATCAATTGCACTTCAAATAATATATGAATCTTGTATAATGTTCAAAGTAATGGGAAACCGTAGAATGTGGAATATTGTAATTGAAAGCAAAAGTCATCGAATACTACCCCACCTAGTCCGCCATTCCAGAATAATATCTACATTTTTATATTTACACTCATTTCTTTATTAATATACATCAAATTTTTTGAGTTTAAAACAGTGGTCGACGTTTTACAAAAAATTGATCCTATCTATAGCAATATATTATAACGGAAATATATTTAATGTTGATCCTGGTTATGATACACATTTAATTAATCCTTCACGTCTTAATTTCTAAGAAAATCGCGACAAGAATATTTATATCTGCGTTCATAAAGCATTTGTTACATAACGCAGCAACAGAAATTTTTTACGAGTAAAAATTCAATATTTTTAATCCGATATTGAATCAGGATTTGGGTTAAAAAACAGAGTTCTCCCCTGTGCATAGCACCACGCCATGAAAGCGTATAGGGGGTGTGTTCAATTTTGATTGCACAATATACATCCTTTTCCTACTCCATGAAATATGTATCCCTCGTGACGTCATTTTCCGTCATGATCGTTTGTCAATCATCCAAACATATTGTAACATTTACATTCGGACATTTCGTGGAGAAAATATTTATCAGGGATTTCGTTAACAAAACTTATGTTGTCACAGTTCACATATATTTTGTGCCAATCTTGAACGCGGAATGCGTATTAAATGTTTCTAATTCAACATGCACTTATATTTCAGAATTGGTAGAATTTGTGATGTATAGAATCTATATTTAACCACGATCTGAACAAAGACATTTCTTGCTGCAATAACGAAACTACGCATTTTGTCTAAAAGAGAAGGAACTTAATATATTTCTAAAGACAATAAACGTTAAGGGTAAAATTAGAATACGTTGTTGGAACCAGTATGCTGAATTGTTTTGAAAACAACAGTCATTTCCCAGACAACCAAACACTTAACAACCTCTGCATTGTAGATTTCTGCACACTAGTGTTTGGATCTCTGAAATTATACATTCCTATATTTCAGAAGTGCACGTTTTCCAGATGGCGTCGAAATGGATTTGAATACTAAGAACTGAAGAAGAGAAAAGATGCTATGCTTTGAATAGTATTGATGTGAAGGTATATTTACTCATTAGTTAGTCGACATATTAACTGAAACCTTCATCAGATATGTAAAGATCAGATGGAAAATGATGTGAAATATAGAGTGGACAATATGTTGACGATATACAATGGTCCTGGTACTAGAGAGAGAAATTCAATTTACAATCAATAAGTGTACCTGAATAACAATTATGTGGTCACGTGAATTCTTCATTTGTAAAGAATTACTACCTGAATTTATAATAGGACAACTTTGATTATATTTTATGAAATTATTTTAGATTTTGTAAACGTTTAACGTATATTATTACGAAAATCATCCCATTAGCTTATTCGTATCATGGTATTTCACAGAGAATTTTCTTCTAAATTTGCATTTTGATCTTATGTGTGCGTTATGTGGAGGAAATACGCTCTATCTTTCAGTTATTACAATTAAGTGTCTGGGAATGAAAATATGTTTGGTACAAATTAAGCAGAAATATTCAAGAGTACATGATACTACCTCACTCAAATTGCCCGAAGAGAGAAAAGGAAAATCCTCCCCGTGTTACCTACTTTACCCAACCCACCATTCCCGTAGGACAGAGGGAGCACGTAGAAACGAGATTGTTGGTCGGGAATCCTGTCACTTTTCTGATGGTGTTCCCTCAATCTCTTTAGTAAGGCTTTTTTGAAGAATAGCATATCAAACACGTTGAAGTTTCATCAAATCTACTACATGATCTGTACATGATTTCACTTCTATATCAATTGCACTTCAAATAATATATGAATCTTGTATAATGTTCAAAGTAATGGGAAACCGTAGAATGTGGAATATTGTAATTGAAAGCAAAAGTCATCGAATACTACCCCACCTAACCCGCCATTCCAGAATAATATCTACATTTTTATATTTACTCTCATTTCTATATTAATATACATCAAATTTTTTGAGTTTAAAACAGTGGTCGACGTTTTACAAAAATTGATCTTATCTATAGCAATATATTATAACGGAAATATATTTAATGTTGATCCTATTTATGATACACATTTAATTAATCCTTCACGTCTTAATTTCTAAGAAAATCGCGACAAGAATATTTATATCTGCGTTCATAAAGCATTTGTTACATAACGCAGCAACAGAAATTTTTTACGAGTAAAAATTCAATATTTTTAATCCGATATTGAATCAGGATTTGGGTTAAAAAACAGAGTTCTCCCCTGTGCATAGCACCACGCCATGAAAGCGTATAGGGGGTGTGTTCAATTTTGATTGCACAATATACATCCTTTTCCTACTCCATGAAAAATGTATCTCTCGTGACGTCATTTTCCGTCATGATCGTTTGTCAATCATCCAAACATATTGTAACATTTACATTCGGACATTTCGTGGAGAAAATATTTATCAGGGATTTCGTTAACAAAACTTATGTTGTCACAGTTCACATATATTTTGTGCCAATCTTGAACGCGGAATGCGTATTAAATGTTTCTAATTCAACATGCACTTATATTTCAGAATTGGTAGAATTTGTGATGTATAGAATCTATATTTAACCACGATCTGAACAAAGACATTTCTTGCTGCAATAACGAAACTACGCATTTTGTCTAAAAGAGAAGGAACTTAATATATTTCTAAAGACAATAAACGTTAAGGGTAAAATTAGAATACGTTTTTGGAACCAGTATGCTGAATTGTTTTGAAAACAACAGTCATTTCCCAGACAACCAAACACTTGACAACCTCTGCATTGTAGATTTCTGCACACTAGTGTTTGGATCTCTGAAATTATACATTCCTATATTTCAGAAGTGCACGTTTTCCAGATGGCGTCGAAATTGATTTGAATACTAAGAACTGAAGAAGAGAAAAGATGCTATGCTTTGAATAGTATTGATGTGAAGGTATATTTACTCATTAATTATTCGACAGATTAACTGAAACCTTCATCAGATATGTAAAGATCAGATGGAAAATGATGTGAAATATAGAGTGGACAATATGTTGAGGATATACAATGGTCCTGGTACTAGAGAGAGAAATTCAATTTACAATCAATACGTGTACCTGAATAACAATTATGTGGTCATGTGAATTCTTCATTTGTAAAGAATTACTACCTGAATTTATAATAGGACAACTTTGATTATATTTTATGAAATTATTTTAGATTTTGTAAACGTTTAACGTATATTATTACGAAAATCATCCCATTAGCATATTCGTATCATGGTATTTCACAGAGTATTTTCTTCTAAATTTGCATTTTGATCTTATGTGTGCGTTATGTGGAGGAAATACGCTCTATCTTTCAGTTATTACAATTAAGTGTCTTGGAATAAAAATATTTTTGGTACAAATTAAGCAGAAATATTCAAGAGTACATGATACTACCTCACTCAAATTGCCCGAAGAGAGAAAAGGAAAATCCTCCCCGTGTTACCTACTTTACCCAACCCACCATTCCCGTAGGACAGAGGGAGCACGTAGAAACGAGATTGTTGGTCGGGAATCCTGTCACTTTTCAGATGGTGTTCCCTCAATCTCTTTAGTAAGGCTTTTTTGAAGAATAGCATATCAAACACGTTGAAGTTTCATCAAATCTACTACATGATCTGTATATGATTTCACTTCTATATCAATTGCACTTCAAATAAAATATGAATCTTGTATAATGTTCAAAGTAATGGGAAACCGTAGAATGTGGAATATTGTAATTGAAAGTAAAAGTCATCGAATACTACCCCACCTAGCCCGCCATTCCAGAATAATATCTACATTTTTATATTTACTCTCATTTCTATATTAATATACATCAAATTTTTTGAGTTTAAAACAGTGGTCGACGTTTTACAAAAATTGATCATATCTATAGCAATATAGTATAACGGAAATATATTTAATGTTGATCCTGGTTATGATACACATTTAATTAATCCTTCACGTCTTAATTTCTAAGAAAATCGCGACAAGAATATTTATATCTGCGTTCATAAAGCATTTGTTACATAACGCAGCAACAGAAATTTTTTACGAGTAAAAATTCAATATTTTTAATCCGATATTGAATCAGGATTTGGGTTAAAAAACAGAGTTCTCCCCTGTGCATAGCACCACGCCATGAAAGCGTATAGGGGGTGTGTTCAATTTTGATTGCACAATATACATCCTTTTCCTACTCCATGAAAAATGTATCCCTCGTGACGTCATTTTCCGTCATGATCGTTTGTCAATCATCCAAACATATTGTAACATTTACATTCGGACATTTCGTGGAGAAAATATTTATCAGGGATTTCGTTAACAAAACTTATGTTGTCACAGTTCACATATATTTTGTGCCAATCTTGAACGCGGAATGCGTATTAAATGTTTCTAATTCAACATGCACTTATATTTCAGAATTGGTAGAATTTGTGATGTATAGAATCTATATTTAACCACGATCTGAACAAAGACATTTCTTGCTGCAATAACGAAACTACGCATTTTGTCTAAAAGAGAAGGAACTTAATATATTTCTAAAGACAATAAACGTTAAGGGTAAAATTAGAATACGTTTTTGGAACCAGTATGCTGAATTGTTTTGAAAACAACAGTCATTTCCCAGACAACCAAACACTTGACAACCTCTGCATTGTAGATTTCTGCACACTAGTGTTTGGATCTCTGAAATTATACATTCCTATATTTCAGAAGTGCACGTTTTCCAGATGGCGTCGAAATGGATTTGAATACTAAGAACTGAAGAAGAGAAAAGATGCTATGCTTTGAATAGTATTGATGTGAAGGTATATTTACTCATTAATTATTCGACAGATTAACTGAAACCTTCATCAGATATGTAAAGATCAGATGGAAAATGATGTGAAATATAGAGTGGACAATATGTTGAGGATATACAATGGTCCTGGTACTAGAGAGAGAAATTCAATTTACAATCAATACGTGTACCTGAATAACAATTATGTGGTCATGTGAATTCTTCATTTGTAAAGAATTACTACCTGAATTTATAATAGGACAACTTTGATTATATTTTATGAAATTATTTTAGATTTTGTAAACGTTTAACGTATATTATTACGAAAATCATCCCATTAGCTTATTCGTACCATGGTAATTAACAGAGAATTTTCTTCTAAATTTGCATTTTGATCTTATGTGTGCGTTATGTGGAGGAGATACGCTCTATCTTTCAGTTATTACAATTAAGTGTCTTGGAATAAAAATATGTTTGGTACAAATTAAGCAGAAATATTCAAGAGTACATGATACTACCTCACTCAAATTGCCCGAAGAGAGAAAAGGAAAATCCTCCCCGTGTTACCTACTTTACCCAACCCACCATTCCCGTAGGACAGAGGGAGCACGTAGAAACGAGATTGTTGGTCGGGAATCCTGTCACTTTTCTGATGGTGTTCCCTCAATCTCTTTAGTAAGGCTTTTTTGAAGAATAGCATATCAAACACGTTGAAGTTTCATCAAATCTACTACATGATCTGTATATGATTTCACTTCTATATCAATTGCACTTCAAATAATATATGAATCTTGTATAATGTTCAAAGTAATGGGAAACCGTAGAATGTGGAATATTGTAATTGAAAGCAAAAGTCATCGAATACTACCCCTCCTACCCCGCCATTCCAGAATAATATCTACATTTTTATATTTACTCTCATTTCTATATTAATATACATGAAATTTTTTGAGTTTAAAACAGTGGTCGACGTTTTACAAAAATTGATCCTATCTATAGCAATATAGTATAACGGAAATATATTTAATGTTGATCCTGGTTATGATGCACACTTAATTAATCCTTCACGTCTTAATTTCTAAGAAAATCGCGACAAGAATATTTATATCTGCGTTCATAAAGCATTTGTTACATAACGCAGCAACAGAAATTTTTTACGAGTAAAAATTCAATATTTTTAATCCGATATTGAATCAGGATTTGGGTTAAAAAACAGAGTTCTCCCCTGTGCATAGCACCACGCCATGAAAGCGTATAGGGGGTGTGTTCAATTTTGATTGCACAATATACATCCTTTTCCTACTCCATGAAAAATGTATCCCTCGTGACGTCATTTTCCGTCATGATCGTTTGTCAATCATCCAAACATATTGTAACATTTACATTCGGACATTTCGTGGAGAAAATATTTATCAGGGATTTCGTTAACAAAACTTATGTTGTCACAGTTCACATATATTTTGTGCCAATCTTGAACGCGGAATGCGTATTAAATGTTTCTAATTCAACATGCACTTATATTTCAGAATTGGTAGAATTTGTGATGTATAGAATCTATATTTAACCACGATCTGAACAAAGACATTTCTTGCTGCAATAACGAAACTACGCATTTTGTCTAAAAGAGAAGGAACTTAATATATTTCTAAAGACAATAAACGTTAAGGGTAAAATTAGAATACGTTTTTGGAACCAGTATGCTGAATTGTTTTGAAAACAACAGTCATTTCCCAGACAACCAAACACTTGACAACCTCTGCATTGTAGATTTCTGCACACTAGTGTTTGGATCTCTGAAATTATACATTCCTATATTTCAGAAGTGCACGTTTTCCAGATGGCGTCGAAATGGATTTGAATACTAAGAACTGAAGAAGAGAAAAGATGCTATGCTTTGAATAGTATTGATGTGAAGGTATATTTACTCATTAATTATTCGACAGATTAACTGAAACCTTCATCAGATATGTAAAGATCAGATGGAAAATGATGTGAAATATAGAGTGGACAATATGTTGAGGATATACAATGGTCCTGGTACTAGAGAGAGAAATTCAATTTACAATCAATGCGTGTACCTGAATAACAATTATGTGGTCATGTGAATTCTTCATCTGTAAAGAATTACTACCTGAATTTATAATAGGACAACTTTGACTATATTTTATGAAATTATTTTAGATTTTGTAAACGTTTAACGTATATTATTACGAAAATCATCCCATTAGCTTATTCGTATCATGGTATTTCACAGAGAATTTTCTTCTAAATTTGCATTTTGATCTTATGTGTGCGTTATGTGGAGGAGATACGCTCTATCTTTCAGTTATTACAATTAAGTGTCTTGGAATAAAAATATGTTTGGTACAAATTAAGCAGAAATATTCAAGAGTACATGATACTACCTCACTCAAATTGCCCGAAGAGAGAAAAGGAAAATCCTCCCCGTGTTACCTACTTTACCCAACCCACCATTCCCGTAGGACAGAGGGAGCACGTAGAAACGAGATTGTTGGTCGGGAATCCTGTCACTTTTCTGATGGTGTTCCCTCAATCTCTTTAGTAAGGCTTTTTTGAAGAATAGCATATCAAACACGTTGAAGTTTCATCAAATCTACTACATGATCTGTATATGATTTCACTTCTATATCAATTGCACTTCAAATAATATATGAATCTTGTATAATGTTCAAAGTAATGGGAAACCGTAGAATGTGGAATATTGTAATTGAAAACAAAAGTTATCGAATACTACCCCACCTACCCCGCCATTCCAGAATAATATCTACATTTTTATATTTACTCTCATTTCTATATTAATATACATCAAATTTTTTGAGTTTAAAACAGTGGTCGACGTTTTACAAAAATTGATCCTATCTATAGCAATATAGTATAACGGAAATATATTTAATGTTGATCCTGGTTATGATACACACTTAATTAAGGCTTTTTTGAAGAATAGCATATCAAACACGTTGAAGTTTCATCAAATCTACTACATGATATGTATATGATTTCACTTCTATATCAATTGCACTTCAAATAATATATGAATCTTGTATAATGTTCAAAGTAATGGGAAACCGTAGAATGTGGAATATTGTAATTGAAAGCAAAAGTTATCGAATACTACCCCACCTACCCCGCCATTCCAGAATAATATCTACATTTTTATATTTACTCTCATTTCTATATTAATATACATCAAATTTTTTGAGTTTAAAACAGTGGTCGACGTTTTACAAAAATTGATCATATCTATAGCAATATAGTATAACGGAAATATATTTAATGTTGATCCTGGTTATGATACACACTTAATTAATCCTTCACGTCTAAATTTCTAAGAAAATCGCGACAAGAATATTTATATCTGCGTTCATAAAGCATTTGCTACATAACGCAGCAACAGAAATTTTTTACGAGTAAAATTTCAATATTTTTAATCCGATATTGAATCAGGATTTGGGTTAAAAAACAGAGTTCTCCCCTGTGCATAGCACCACGCCATGAAAGCGTATAGGGGGTGTGTTAAATTTTGATTGCACAATATACATCCTTTTCCTACTCCATGATAAATGTATCCCTCGTGACGTCATTTTCCGTCATGATCGTTTGTCAATCATCCAAACATATTGTAACATTTACATTCGGACATTTCGTGGAGAAAATATTTATCAGGGATTTCGTTAACAAAACTTAGGTTGTCACAGTTCACATATATTTTGTGCCAATCTTGAACGCGGAATGCGTATTAAATGTTTCTAATTCAACATGCACTTATATTTCAGAATTGGTAGAATTTGTGATGTATAGAATCTATATTTAACCACGATCTGAACAAAGACATTTCTTGCTGCAATAACGAAACTACGCATTTTGTCTAAAAGAGAAGGAACTTAATATGTTTCTAAAGACAATAAACGTTAAGGGTAAAATTAGAATACGTTTTTGGAACCAGTATGCTGAATTGTTTTGAAAACAACAGTCATTTCCCTGACAACCAAACACTTGACAACCTCTGCATTGTAGATTTCTGCACACTAGTGTTTGGATCTCTGAAATTATACATTCCTATATTTCAGAAGTGCACGTTTTCCAGATGGCGTCGAAATGGATTTGAATACTAAGAACTGAAGAAGAGAAAAGATGCTATGCTTTGAAGAGTATTGATGTGAAGGTATATTTACTCATTAATTATTCGACAGATTAACTGAAACCTTCATCAGATATGTAAAGATCAGATGGAAAATGATGTGAAATATAGAGTGGACAATATGTTGAGGATATACAATGGTCCTGGTACTAGAGAGAGAAATTCAATTTACAATCAATACGTGTACCTGAATAACAATTATGTGGTCATGTGAATTCTTCATTTGTAAAGAATTACTACCTGAATTTATAATAGGACAACTTTGATTATATTTTATGAAATTATTTTAGATTTTGTAAACGTTTAACGTATATTATTACGAAAATCATCCCATTAGCTTATTCGTATCATGGTATTTAACAGAGAATTTTCTTCTAAATTTGAATTTTGATCTTATGTGTGCGTTATGTGGAGGAGATACGCTCTATCTTTCAGTTATTACAATTAAGTGTCTTGGAATAAAAATATGTTTGGTACAAATTAAGCAGAAATATTCAAGAGTACATGATACTACCTCACTCAAATTGCCCGAAGAGAGAAAAGGAAAATCCTCCCCGTGTTACCTACTTTACCCAACCCACCATTCCCGTAGGACAGAGGGAGCACGTAGAAACGAGATTGTTGGTCGGGAATCCTGTCACTTTTCTGATGGTGTTCCCTCAATCTCTTTAGTAAGGCTTTTTTGAAGAATAGCATATCAAACACGTTGAAGTTTCATCAAATCTACTACATGATCTGTATATGATTTCACTTCTATATCAATTGCACTTCAAATAATATATGAATCTTGTATAATGTTCAAAGTAATGGGAAACCGTAGAATGTGGAATATTGTAATTGAAAGCAAAAGTCATCGAATACTACCCCACCTAGCCCGCCATTCCAGAATAATATCTACATTTTTATATTTACTCTCATTTCTATATTAATATACATCAAATTTTTTGAGTTTAAAACAGTGGTCGACGTTTTACAAAAATTGATCATATCTATAGCAATATAGTATAACGGAAATATATTTAATGTTGATCCTGGTTATGATACACATTTAATTAATTTTTCACGTCTTAATTTCTAAGAAAATCGCGACAAGAATATTTATATCTGCGTTCATAAAGCATTTGTTACATAACGCAGCAACAGAAATTTTTTACGAATAAAATTTCAATATTTTTAATCCGATATTGAATCAGGATTTGGGTTAAAAAACAGAGTTCTCCCCTGTGCATAGCACCACGCCATGAAAGCGTATAGGGGGTGTGTTCAATTTTGATTGCACAATATACATCCTTTTCCTACTCCATGAAAAATGTATCCCTCGTGACGTCATTTTCCGTCATGATCGTTTGTCAATCATCCAAACATATTGTAACATTTACATTCGGACATTTCGTGGAGAAAATATTTATCAGGGATTTCGTTAACAAAACTTAGGTTGTCACAGTTCACATATATTTTGTGCCAATCTTGAACGCGGAATGCGTATTAAATGTTTCTAATTCAACATGCACTTATATTTCAGAATTGGTAGAATTTGTGATGTATAGAATCTATATTTAACCACGATCTGAACAAAGACATTTCTTGCTGCAATAACGAAACTACGCATTTTGTCTAAAAGAGAAGGAACTTAATATGTTTCTAAAGACAATAAACGTTAAGGGTAAAATTAGAATACGTTTTTGGAACCAGTATGCTGAATTGTTTTGAAAACAACAGTCATTTCCCAGACAACCAAACACTTGACAACCTCTGCATTGTAGATTTCTGCACACTAGTGTTTGGATCTCTGAAATTATACATTCCTATATTTCAGAAGTGCACGTTTTCCAGATGGCGTCGAAATGGATTTGAATACTAAGATCTGAAGAAGAGAAAAGATGCTATGCTTTGAATAGTATTGATGTGAAGGTATATTTACTCATTAATTATTCGACAGATTAACTGAAACCTTCATCAGATATGTAAAGATCAGATGGAAAATGATGTGAAATATAGAGTGGACAATATGTTGAGGATATACAATGGTCCTGGTACTAGAGAGAGAAATTCAATTTACAATCAATACGTGTACCTGAATAACAATTATGTGGTCATGTGAATTCTTCATTTGTAAAGAATTACTACCTGAATTTATAATAGGACAACTTTGATTATATTTTATGAAATTATTTTAGATTTTGTAAACGTTTAACGTATATTATTACGAAAATCATCCCATTAGCTTATTCGTATCGGGGTATTTCACAGAGAATTTTCATCTAAATTTGCATTTTGATCTTATGTGTGCGTTATGTGGAGGAAATACGCTCTATCTTTCAGTTATTACAATTAAGTGTCTTGGAATAAAAATACGTTTGGTACAAATTAAGCAGAAATATTCAAGAGTACATGATACTACCTCACTCAAATTGCCCGAAGAGAGAAAAGGAAAATCCTCCCCGTGTTACCTACTTTACCCAACCCACCATTCCCGTAGGACAGAGGGAGCACGTAGAAACGAGATTGTTGGTCGGGAATCCTGTCACTTTTCTGATGGTGTTCCCTCAATCTCTTTAGTAAGGCTTTTTTGAAGAATAGCATATCAAACTCGTTGAAGTTTCATCAAATCTACTACATGATCTGTATATGATTTCACTTCTGTATTAATTGCACTTCAAATAATATATGAATCTTGTATAATGTTCAAAGTAATGGGAAACCGTAGAATGTGGAATATTGTAATTGAAAGCAAAAGTCATCGAATACTACCCCACCTAGCCCGCCATTCCAGAATAATATCTACATTTTTATATTTACTCTCATTTCTATATTAATATACATGAAATTTTTTGAGTTTAAAACAGTGGTCGACGTTTTACAAAAATTGATCCTATCTATAGCAATATATTATAACGGAAATATATTTAATGTTGATCCTGGTTATGATACACATTTAATTAATCCTTCACGTCTTAATTTCTAAGAAAATCGCGACAAGAATATTTATATCTGCGTTCATAAAGCATTTGTTACATAACGCAGCAACAGAAATTATTTACGAGTAAAAATTCAATATTTTTAATCCGATATTGAATCAGGATTTGGGTTAAAAAACAGAGTTCTCCCCTGTGCATAGCACCACGCCATGAAAGCGTATAGGGGGTGTGTTCAATTTTGATTGCACAATATACATGCTTTTCCTACTCCATGAAAAATATATCCCTCGTGACGTCATTTTCCGTCATGATCGCTTGTCAATCATCCAAACATATTGTAACATTTACATTCGGACATTTCGTGGAGAAAATATTTATCAGGGATTTCGTTAACAAAACTTATGTTGTCACAGTTCACATATATTTTGTGCCAATCTTGAACGCGGAATGCGTATTAAATGTTTCTAATTCAACATGCACTTATATTTCAGAATTGGTAGAATTTGTGATGTATAGAATCTATATTTAACCACGATCTGAACAAAGGCATTTCTTGCTGCAATAACGAAACTACGCATTTTGTCTAAAAGAGAAGGAACTTAATATATTTCTAAAGACAATAAACGTTAAGGGTAAAATTAGAATACGTTTTTGGAACCAGTATGCTGAATTGTTTTGAAAACAACAGTCATTTCCCAGACAACCAAACACTTGACAACCTCTGCATTGTAGATTTCTGCACACTAGTGTTTGGATCTCTGAAATTATACATTCCTATATTTCAGAAGTGCACGTTTTCCAGATGGCGTCGAAATGGATTTGAATACTAAGAACTGAAGAAGAGAAAAGATGCTATGCTTTGAAGAGTATTGATGTGAAGGTATATTTACTCATTAATTATTCGACAGATTAACTGAAACCTTCATCAGATATGTAAAGATCAGATGGAAAATGATGTGAAATATAGAGTGGACAATATGTTGAGGATATACAATGGTCCTGGTACTAGAGAGAGAAATTCAATTTACAATCAATACGTGTACCTGAATAACAATTATGTGGTCATGTGAATTCTTCATTTGTAAAGAATTACTACCTGAATTTATAATAGGACAACTTTGATTATATTTTATGAAATTATTTTAGATTTTGTAAACGTTTAACGTATATTATTACGAAAATCATCCCATTAGCTTATTCGTATCATGGTATTTAACAGAGAATTTTCTTCTAAATTTGAATTTTGATCTTATGTGTGCGTTATGTGGAGGAGATACGCTCTATCTTTCAGTTATTACAATTAAGTGTCTTGGAATAAAAATATGTTTGGTACAAATTAAGCAGAAATATTCAAGAGTACATGATACTACCTCACTCAAATTGCCCGAAGAGAGAAAAGGAAAATCCTCCCCGTGTTACCTACTTTACCCAACCCACCATTCCCGTAGGACAGAGGGAGCACGTAGAAACGAGATTGTTGGTCGGGAATCCTGTCACTTTTCTGATGGTGTTCCCTCAATCTCTTTAGTAAGGCTTTTTTGAAGAATAGCATATCAAACACGTTGAAGTTTCATCAAATCTACTACATGATATGTATATGATTTCACTTCTATATCAATTGCACTTCAAATAATATATGAATCTTGTATAATGTTCAAAGTAATGGGAAACCGTAGAATGTGGAATATTGTAATTGAAAGCAAAAGTTATCGAATACTACCCCACCTACCCCGCCATTCCAGAATAATATCTACATTTTTATATTTACTCTCATTTCTATATTAATATACATCAAATTTTTTGAGTTTAAAACAGTGGTCGACGTTTTACAAAAATTGATCCTATCTATAGCAATATAGTATAACGGAAATATATTTAATGTTGATCCTGGTTATGATACACACTTAATTAATCCTTCACGTCTTAATTTCTAAGAAAATCGCGACAAGAATATTTATATCTGCGTTCATAAAGCATTTGTTACATAACGCAGCAACAGAAATTTTTTACGAGTAAAATTTCAATATTTTTAATCCGATATTGAATCAGGATTTGGGTTAAAAAACAGAGTTCTCCCCTGTGCATAGCACCACGCCATGAAAGCGTATAGGGGGTGTGTTCAATTTTGATTGCACAATATACATCCTTTTCCTACTCCATGAAAAATGTATCCCTCGTGACGTCATTTTCCGTCATGATCGTTTGTCAATCATCCAAACATATTGTAACATTTACATTCGGACATTTCGTGGAGAAAATATTTATCAGGGATTTCGTTAACAAAACTTATGTTGTCACAGTTCACATATATTTTGTGCCAATCTTGAACGCGGAATGCGTATTAAATGTTTCTAATTCAACATGCACTTATATTTCAGAATTGGTAGAATTTGTGATGTATAGAATCTATATTTAACCACGATCTGAACAAAGACATTTCTTGCTGCAATAACGAAACTACGCATTTTGTCTAAAAGAGAAGGAACTTAATATGTTTCTAAAGACAATAAACGTTAAGGGTAAAATTAGAATACGTTTTTGGAACCAGTATGCTGAATTGTTTTGAAAACAACAGTCATTTCCCTGACAACCAAACACTTGACAACCTCTGCATTGTAGATTTCTGCACACTAGTGTTTGGATCTCTGAAATTATACATTCCTATATTTCAGAAGTGCACGTTTTCCAGATGGCGTCGAAATGGATTTGAATACTAAGAACTGAAGAAGAGAAAAGATGCTATGCTTTGAAGAGTATTGATGTGAAGGTATATTTACTCATTAATTATTCGACAGATTAACTGAAACCTTCATCAGATATGTAAAGATCAGATGGAAAATGATGTGAAATATAGAGTGGACAATATGTTGAGGATATACAATGGTCCTGGTACTAGAGAGAGAAATTCAATTTACAATCAATGCGTGTACCTGAATAACAATTATGTGGTCATGTGAATTCTTCATTTGTAAAGAATTACTACCTGAATTTATAATAGGACAACTTTGATTATATTTTATGAAATTATTTTAGATTTTGTAAACGTTTAACGTATATTATTACGAAAATCATCCCATTAGCTTATTCGTATCATGGTATTTCACAGAGAATTTTCTTCTAAATTTGCATTTTGATCTTATGTGTGCGTTATGTGGAGGAAATACGCTCTATCTTTCAGTTATTACAATTAAGTGTCTTGGAATAAAAATATGTTTGGTACAAATTAAGCAGAAATATCCAAGAGTACATGATACTACCTCACTCAAATTGCCCGAAGAGAGAAAAGGAAAATCCTCCCCGTGTTACCTACTTTACCCAACCCACCATTCCCGTAGGACAGAGGGAGCACGTAGAAACGAGATTGTTGGTCGGGAATCCTGTCACTTTTCTGATGGTGTTCCCTCAATCTCTTTAGTAAGGCTTTTTTGAAGAATAGCATATCAAACACGTTGAAGTTTCATCAAATCTACTACATGATCTGTATATGATTTCACTTCTATATCAATTGCACTTCAAATAATATATGAATCTTGTATAATGTTCAAAGTAATGGGAAACCGTAGAATGTGGAATATTGTAATTGAAAGCAAAAGTCATCGAATACTACCCCACCTACCCCGCCATTCCAGAATAATATCTACATTTTTATATTTACTCTCATTTCTATATTAATATACATGAAAATTTTTGAGTTTAAAACAGTGGTCGACGTTTTACAAAAATTGATCCTATCTATAGCAATATAGTATAACGGAAATATATTTAATGTTGATCCTGGTTATGATACACACTTAATTAATCCTTCACGTCTTAATTTCTAAGAAAATCGCGACAAGAATATTTATATCTGCGTTCATAAAGCATTTGTTACATAACGCAGCAACAGAAATTTTTTACGAGTAAAAATTCAATATTTTTAATCCGATATTGAATCAGGATTTGGGTTGAAAAACAGAGTTCTCCCCTGTGCATAGCACCACGCCATGAAAGCGTATAGGGGGTGTGTTCAATTTTGATTGCACAATATACATCCTTTTCCTACTCCATGAAAAATGTATCCCTCGTGACGTCATTTTCCGTCATGATCGTTTGTCAATCATCCAAACATATTGTAACATTTACATTCTGACATTTCGTGGAGAAAATATTTATCAGGGATTTCGTTAACAAAACTTATGTTGTCACAGTTCACATATATTTTGTGCCAATCTTGAACGCGGAATGCGTATTAAATGTTTCTAATTCAACATGCACTTATATTTCAGAATTGGTAGAATTTGTGATGTATAGAATCTATATTTAACCACGATCTGAACAAAGACATTTCTTGCTGCAATAACGAAACTACGCATTTTGTCTAAAAGAGAAGGAACTTAATATATTTCTAAAGACAATAAACGTTAAGGGTAAAATTAGAATACGTTTTTGGAACCAGTATGCTGAATTGTTTTGAAAACAACAGTCATTTCCCAGACAACCAAACACTTGACAACCTCTGCATTGTAGATTTCTGCACACTAGTGTTTGGATCTCTGAAATTATACATTCCTATATTTCAGAAGTGCACGTTTTCCAGATGGCGTCGAAATGGATTTGAATACTAAGAACTGAAGAAGAGAAAAGATGCTATGCTTTGAATAGTATTGATGTGAAGGTATATTTACTCATTAATTATTCGACAGATTAACTGAAACCTTCATCAGATATGTAAAGATCAGATGGAAAATGATGTGAAATATAGAGTGGACAATATGTTGAGGATATACAATGGTCCTGGTACTAGAGAGAGAAATTCAATTTACAATCAATACGTGTACCTGAATAACAATTATGTGGTCATGTGAATTCTTCATTTGTAAAGAATTACTACCTGAATTTATAATAGGACAACTTTGATTATATTTTATGAAATTATTTTAGATTTTGTAAACGTTTAACGTATATTATTACGAAAATCATCCCATTAGCTTATTCGTATCATGGTATTTCACAGAGAATTTTCTTCTAAATTTGCATTTTGATCTTATGTGTGCGTTATGTGGAGGAAATACGCTCTATCTTTCAGTTATTACAATTAAGTGTCTTGGAATAAAAATATGTTTGGTACAAATTAAGCAGAAATATTCAAGAGTACATGATACTACCTCACTCAAATTGCCCGAAGAGAGAAAAGGAAAATCCTCCCCGTGTTACCTACTTTACCCAACCCACCATTCCCGTAGGACAGAGGGAGCACGTAGAAACGAGATTGTTGGTCGGGAATCCTGTCACTTTTCTGATGGTGTTCCCTCAATCTCTTTAGTAAGGCTTTTTTGAAGAATAGCATATCAAACACGTTGAAGTTTCATCAAATCTACTACATGATCTGTATATGATTTCACTTCTATATCAATTGCACTTCAAATAATATATGAATCTTGTATAATGTTCAAAGTAATGGGAAACCGTAGAATGTGGAATATTGTAATTGAAAGCAAAAGTCATCGAATACTACCCCACCTAGCCCGCCATTCCAGAATAATATCTACATTTTTATATTTACTCTCATTTCTATATTAATATACATCAAATTTTTTGAGTTTAAAACAGTGGTCGACGTTTTACAAAAATTGATCATATCTATAGCAATATAGTATAACGGAAATATATTTAATGTTGATCCTGGTTATGATACACATTTAATTAATTTTTCACGTCTTAATTTCTAAGAAAATCGCGACAAGAATATTTATATCTGCGTTCATAAAGCATTTGTTACATAACGCAGCAACAGAAATTTTTTACGAGTAAAATTTCAATATTTTTAATCCGATATTGAATCAGGATTTGGGTTAAAAAACAGAGTTCTCCCCTGTGCATAGCACCACGCCATGAAAGCGTATAGGGGGTGTGTTCAATTTTGATTGCACAATATACATCCTTTTCCTACTCCATGAAAAATGTATCCCTCGTGACGTCATTTTCCGTCATGATCGTTTGTCAATCATCCAAACATATTGTAACATTTACATTCGGACATTTCGTGGAGAAAATATTTATCAGGGATTTCGTTAACAAAACTTAGGTTGTCACAGTTCACATATATTTTGTGCCAATCTTGAACGCGGAATGCGTATTAAATGTTTCTAATTCAACATGCACTTATATTTCAGAATTGGTAGAATTTGTGATGTATAGAATCTATATTTAACCACGATCTGAACAAAGACATTTCTTGCTGCAATAACGAAACTACGCATTTTGTCTAAAAGAGAAGGAACTTAATATGTTTCTAAAGACAATAAACGTTAAGGGTAAAATTAGAATACGTTTTTGGAACCAGTATGCTGAATTGTTTTGAAAACAACAGTCATTTCCCAGACATCCAAACACTTGACAACCTCTGCATTGTAGATTTCTGCACACTAGTGTTTGGATCTCTGAAATTATACATTCCTATATTTCAGAAGTGCACGTTTTTCAGATGGCGTCGAAATGGATTTGAATACTAAGATCTGAAGAAGAGAAAAGATGCTATGCTTTGAATAGTATTGATGTGAAGGTATATTTACTCATTAATTATTCGACAGATTAACTGAAACCTTCATCAGATATGTAAAGATCAGATGGAAAATGATGTGAAATATAGAGTGGACAATATGTTGAGGATATACAATGGTCCTGGTACTAGAGAGAGAAATTCAATTTACAATCAATACGTGTACCTGAATAACAATTATGTGGTCATGTGAATTCTTCATTTGTAAAGAATTACTACCTGAATTTATAATAGGACAACTTTGATTATATTTTATGAAATTATTTTAGATTTTGTAAACGTTTAACGTATATTATTACGAAAATCATCCCATTAGCTTATTCGTATCGGGGTATTTCACAGAGAATTTTCATCTAAATTTGCATTTTGATCTTATGTGTGCGTTATGTGGAGGAAATACGCTCTATCTTTCAGTTATTACAATTAAGTGTCTTGGAATAAAAATACGTTTGGTACAAATTAAGCAGAAATATTCAAGAGTACATGATACTACCTCACTCAAATTGCCCGAAGAGAGAAAAGGAAAATCCTCCCCGTGTTACCTACTTTACCCAACCCACCATTCCCGTAGGACAGAGGGAGCACGTAGAAACGAGATTGTTGGTCGGGAATCCTGTCACTTTTCTGATGGTGTTCCCTCAATCTCTTTAGTAAGGCTTTTTTGAAGAATAGCATATCAAACTCGTTGAAGTTTCATCAAATCTACTACATGATCTGTATATGATTTCACTTCTGTATTAATTGCACTTCAAATAATATATGAATCTTGTATAATGTTCAAAGTAATGGAAAACCGTAGAATGTGGAATATTGTAATTGAAAGCAAAAGTCATCGAATACTACCCCACCTAGCCCGCCATTCCAGAATAATATCTACATTTTTATATTTACTCTCATTTCTATATTAATATACATGAAATTTTTTGAGTTTAAAACAGTGGTCGACGTTTTACAAAAATTGATCCTATCTATAGCAATATATTATAACGGAAATATATTTAATGTTGATCCTGGTTATGATACACATTTAATTAATCCTTCACGTCTTAATTTCTAAGAAAATCGCGACAAGAATATTTATATCTGCGTTCATAAAGCATTTGTTACATAACGCAGCAACAGAAATTATTTACGAGTAAAAATTCAATATTTTTAATCCGATATTGAATCAGGATTTGGGTTAAAAAACAGAGTTCTCCCCTGTGCATAGCACCACGCCATGAAAGCGTATAGGGGGTGTGTTCAATTTTGATTGCACAATATACATGCTTTTCCTACTCCATGAAAAATGTATCCCTCGTGACGTCATTTTCCGTCATGATCGCTTGTCAATCATCCAAACATATTGTAACATTTACATTCGGACATTTCGTGGAGAAAATATTTATCAGGGATTTCGTTAACAAAACTTATGTTGTCACAGTTCACATATATTTTGTGCCAATCTTGAACGCGGAATGCGTATTAAATGTTTCTAATTCAACATGCACTTATATTTCAGAATTGGTAGAATTTGTGATGTATAGAATCTATATTTAACCACGATCTGAACAAAGGCATTTCTTGCTGCAATAACGAAACTACGCATTTTGTCTAAAAGAGAAGGAACTTAATATATTTCTAAAGACAATAAACGTTAAGGGTAAAATTAGAATACGTTTTTGGAACCAGTATGCTGAATTGTTTTGAAAACAACAGTCATTTCCCAGACAACCAAACACTTGACAACCTCTGCATTGTAGATTTCTGCACACTAGTGTTTGGATCTCTGAAATTATACATTCCTATATTTCAGAAGTGCACGTTTTCCAGATGGCGTCGAAATGGATTTGAATACTAAGAACTGAAGAAGAGAAAAGATGCTATGCTTTGAAGAGTATTGATGTGAAGGTATATTTACTCATTAATTATTCGACAGATTAACTGAAACCTTCATCAGATATGTAAAGATCAGATGGAAAATGATGTGAAATATAGAGTGGACAATATGTTGAGGATATACAATGGTCCTGGTACTAGAGAAAGAAATTCAATTTACAATCAATACGTGTACCTGAATAACAATTATGTGGTCATGTGAATTCTTCATTTGTAAAGAATTACTACCTGAATTTATAATAGGACAACTTTGATTATATTTTATGAAATTATTTTAGATTTTGTAAACGTTTAACGTATATTATTACGAAAATCATCCCATTAGCTTATTCGTATCGGGGTATTTCACAGAGAATTTTCATCTAAATTTGCATTTTGATCTTATGTGTGCGTTATGTGGAGGAAATACGCTCTATCTTTCAGTTATTACAATTAAGTGTCTTTTTAATAAAAATATGTTTGGTACAAATTAAGCAGAAATATTCAAGAGTACATGATACTACCTCACTCAAATTGCCCGAAGAGAGAAAAGGAAAATCCTCCCCGTGTTACCTACTTTACCCAACCCACCATTCCCGTAGGACAGAGGGAGCACGTAGAAACGAGATTGTTGGTCGGGAATCCTGTCACTTTTCTGATGGTGTTCCCTCAATCTCTTTAGTAAGGCTTTTTTGAAGAATAGCATATCAAACTCGTTGAAGTTTCATCAAATCTACTACATGATCTGTATATGATTTCACTTCTATATTAATTGCACTTCAAATAATATATGAATCTTGTATAATGTTCAAAGTAATGGAAAACCGTAGAATGTGGAATATTGTAATTGAAAGCAAAAGTCATCGAATACTACCCCACCTAGCCCGCCATTCCAGAATAATATCTACATTTTTATATTTACTCTCATTTCTATATTAATATACATGAAATTTTTTGAGTTTAAAACAGTGGTCGACGTTTTACA
This sequence comes from Lepisma saccharinum, assembly GCF_977018435.1. NCBI lineage: Eukaryota > Metazoa > Arthropoda > Insecta > Zygentoma > Lepismatidae > Lepisma > Lepisma saccharinum. The sequence goes on from NC_139234.1 coordinate 39,289,476, forward strand.
AAAATTGATCATATCTATAGCAATATATTATAACGGAAATATATTTAATGTTGATCCTGGTTATTTAATTAATCCTTCACGTCTTAATTTCTAAGAAAATCGCGACAAGAATATTTATATCTGCGTTCATAAAGCATTTGTTACATAACGCAGCAACAGAAATTATTTACGAGTAAAAATTCAATATTTTTAATCCGATATTGAATCACGATTTGGGTTAAAAAATAGAGTTCTCCCCTGTGCATAGCACCACGCCATGAAAGCGTATAGGGGGTGTGTTCAATTTTGATTGCACAATATACATCCTTTTCCTACTCCATGAAAAATGTATCCCTCGTGACGTCATTTTCCGTCATGATCGTTTGTCAATCATCCAAACATATTGTAACATTTACATTCGGACATTTCGTGGAGAAAATATTTATCAGGGATTTCGTTAACAAAACTTATGTTGTCACAGTTCACATATATTTTGTGCCAATCTTGAACGCGGAATGCGTATTAAATGTTTCTAATTCAACATGCACTTATATTTCAGAATTGGTAGAATTTGTGATGTATAGAATCTATATTTAACCACGATCTGAACAAAGACATTTCTTGCTGCAATAACGAAACTACGCATTTTGTCTAAAAGAGAAGGAACTTAATATATTTCTAAAGACAACAAACGTTAAGGGTAAAATTAGAATACGTTTTTGGAACCAGTATGCTGAATTGTTTTGAAAACAACAGTCATTTCCCAGACAACCAAACACTTGACAACCTCTGCATTGTAGATTTCTGCACACTAGTGTTTGGATCTCTGAAATTATACATTCCTATATTTCAGAAGTGCACGTTTTCCAGATGGCGTCGAAATGGATTTGAATACTAAGAACTGAAGAAGAGAAAAGATGCTATGCTTTGAATAGTATTGATGTGAAGGTATATTTACTCATTAGTTATTCGACAGATTAACTGAAACCTTCATCAGATATGTAAAGATCAGATGGAAAATGATGTGAAATATAGAGTGGACAATATGTTGAGGATATACAATGGTCCTGGTACTAGAGAGAGAAATTCAATTTACAATCAATACGTGTACCTGAATAACAATTATGTGGTCATGTGAATTCTTCATTTGTAAAGAATTACTACCTGAATTTATAATAGGACAACTTTGATTATATTTTATGAAATTATTTTAGATTTTGTAAACGTTTAACGTATATTATTACGAAAATCATCCCATTAGCTTATTCGTATCATGGTATTTCACAGAGAATTTTCTTCTAAATTTGCATTTTGATCTTATGTGTGCGTTATGTGGAGGAGATACGCTCTATCTTTCAGTTATTACAATTAAGTGTCTTGGAATAAAAATATGTTTGGTACAAATTAAGCAGAAATATTCAAGAGTACATGATACTACCTCACTCAAATTGCCCGAAGAGAGAAAAGGAAAATCCTCCCCGTGTTACCTACTTTACCCAACCCACCATTCCCGTAGGACAGAGGGAGCACGTAGAAACGAGATTGTTGGTCGGGAATCCTGTCACTTTTCTGATGGTGTTCCCTCAATTTCTTTAGTAAGGCTCTTTTGAAGAATAGCATATCAAACACGTTGAAGTTTCATCAAATCTACTACAAGATCTGTATATGATTTCACTTCTATATCAATTGCACTTCAAATAATATATGATTCTTGTATAATGTTCAAAGTAATGGGAAACCGTAGAATGTGGAATATTGTAATTGAAAGCAAAAGTTATCGAATACTACCCCACCTAGCCCGCCATTCCAGAATAATATCTACATTTTTATATTTACTCTCATTTCTATATTAATATACATCAAATTTTTTGAGTTTAAAACAGTGGTCGACGTTTTACAAAAATTGATCCTATCTATAGCAATATATTATAACGGAAATATATTTAATGTTGATCCTGGTTATGATACACATTTAATTAATCCTTCACGTCTTAATTTCTAAGAAAATCGCGACAAGAATATTTATATCTGCGTTCATAAAGCATTTGTTACATAACGCAGCAACAGAAATTATTTACGAGTAAAAATTCAATATTTTTAATCCGATATTGAATCAGGATTTGGGTTAAAAAATAGAGTTCTCCCCTGTGCATAGCACCACGCAATGAAAGCGTATAGGGGGTGTGTTCAATTTTGATTGCACAATATAAATTCTTTTCCTACTCCATGAAAAATGTATCCCTCGTGACGTCATTTTCCGTCATGATCGTTTGTCAATCATCCAAACATATTGTAACATTTACATTCGGACATTTCGTGGAGAAAATATTTATCAGGGATTTCGTTAACAAAACTTATGTTGTCACAGTTCACATATATTTTGTGCCAATCTTGAACGCGGAATGCGTATTAAATGTTTCTAATTCAACATGCACTTATATTTCAGAATTGGTAGAATTTGTGATGTATAGAATCTATATTTAACCACGATCTGAACAAAGACATTTCTTGCTGCAATAACGAAACTACGCATTTTGTCTAAAAGAGAAGGAACTTAATATATTTCTAAAGACAATAAACGTTAAGGGTAAAATTAGAATACGTTTTTGGAACCAGTATGCTGAATTGTTTTGAAAACAACAGTCATTTCCCAGACAACCAAACACTTGACAACCTCTGCATTGTAGATTTCTGCACACTAGTGTTTGGATCTCTGAAATTATACATTCCTATATTTCAGAAGTGCACGTTTTCCAGATGGCGTCGAAATGGATTTGAATACTAAGAACTGAAGAAGAGAAAAGATGCTATGCTTTGAATAGTATTGATGTGAAGGTATATTTACTCATTAATTATTCGACAGATTAACTGAAACCTTCATCAGATATGTAAAGATCAGATGGAAAATGATGTGAAATATAGAGTGGACAATATGTTGAGGATATACAATGGTCCTGGTACTAGAGAGAGAAATTGAATTTACAATCAATACGTGTACCTGAATAACAATTATGTGGTCATGTTAATTCTTCATTTGTAAAGAATTACTATTTGAATTTATAATAGGACAACTTTCATTATATTTTATGAAATTATTTTAGATTTTGTAAACGTTTAACGTATATTATTACGAAAATCATCCCATTAGCTTATTCGTATCAGGGTATTTCACAGAGAATTTTCTTCTAAATTTGCATTTTGATCTTATGTGTGCGTTATGTGGAGGAGATACGCTCTATCTTTCAGTTATTACAATTAAGTGTCTTGGAATAAAAATATGTTTGGTACAAATTAAGCAGAAATATTCAAGAGTACATGATACTACCTCACTCAAATTGCCCGAAGAGAGAAAAGGAAAATCCTCCCCGTGTTACCTACTTTACCCAACCCACCATTCCCGTAGGACAGAGGGAGCACGTAGAAACGAGATTGTTGGTCGGGAATCCTGTCACTTTTCTGATGGTGTTCCCTCAATCTCTTTAGTAAGGCTTTTTTGAAGAATAGCATATCAAACACGTTGAAGTTTCATCAAATCTACTACATGATCTGTATATGATTTCACTTCTATATCAATTGCACTTCAAATAATATATGAATCTTGTATAATGTTCAAAGTAATGGGAAACCGTAGAATGTGGAATATTGTAATTGAAAGCAAAAGTCATCGAATACTACCCCACCTAGCCGCCATTCCAGAATAATATCTACATTTTTATATTTACTCTCATTTCTATATTAATATACATCAAATTTTTTGAGTTTAAAACAGTGGTCGACGTTTTACAAAAATTGATCCTATCTATAGCAATATATTATAACGGAAATATATTTAATGTTGATCCTGGTTATGATACACATTTAATTAATCCTTCACGTCTTAATTTCTAAGAAAATCGCGACAAGAATATTTATATCTGCGTTCATAAAGCATTTGTTACATAACGCAGCAACAGAAATTTTTTACGAGTAAAAATTCAATATTTTTAATCCGATATTGAATCAGGATTTGGGTTAAAAAACAGAGTTCTCCCCTGTGCATAGCACCACGCCATGAAAGCGTATAGGGGGTGTGTTAAATTTTGATTGCACAATATACATCCTTTTCCTACTCCATGAAAAATGTATCCCTCGTGACGTCATTTTCCGTCATGATCGTTTGTCAATCATCCAAACATATTGTAACATTTACATTCGGACATTTCGTGGAGAAAATATTTATCAGGGATTTCGTTAACAAAACTTAGGTTGTCACAGTTCACATATATTTTGTGCCAATCTTGAACGCGGAATGCGTATTAAATGTTTCTAATTCAACATGCACTTATATTTCAGAATTGGTAGAATTTGTGATGTATAGAATCTATATTTAACCACGATCTGAACAAAGACATTTCTTGCTGCAATAACGAAACTACGCATTTTGTCTAAAAGAGAAGGAACTTAATATATTTCTAAAGACAATAAACGTTAAGGGTAAAATTAGAATACGTTTTTGGAACCAGTATGCTGAATTGTTTTGAAAACAACAGTCATTTCCCAGACAACCAAACACTTGACAACCTCTGCATTGTAGATTTCTGCACACTAGTGTTTGGATCTCTGAAATTATACATTCCTATATTTGAGAAGTGCACGTTTTCCAGATGGCGTCGAAATGGATTTGAATACTAAGAACTGAAGAAGAGAAAAGATGCTATGCTTTGAATAGTATTGATGTGAAGGTATATTTACTCATTAATTATTCGACAGATTAACTGAAACCTTCATCATATATGTAAAGATCAGATGGAAAATGATGTGAAATATAGAGTGGACAATATGTTGAGGATATACAATGGTCCTGGTACTAGAGAGAGAAATTCAATTTACAATCAATACGTGTACCTGAATAACAATTATGTGGTCATGTGAATTCTTCATTTGTAAAGAATTACTACCTGAATTTATAATAGGACAACTTTGATTATATTCTATGAAATTATTTTAGATTTTGTAAACGTTTAACGTATATTATTACGAAAATCATCCCATTAGCTTATTCGTATCAGGGTATTTCACAGAGAATTTTCTTCTAAATTTGCATTTTGATCTTATGTGTGCGTTATGTGGAGGAGATACGCTCTATCTTTCAGTTATTACAATTAAGTGTCTTGGAATAAAAATATGTTTGGTACAAATTAAGCAGAAATATTCAAGAGTACATGATACTACCTCACTCAAATTGCCCGAAGAGAGAAAAGGAAAATCATCCCCGTGTTACCTACTTTACCCAACCCACCATTCCCGTAGGACAGAGGGAGCACGTAGAAACGAGATTGTTGGTCGGGAATCCTGTCACTTTTCTGATGGTGTTCCCTCAATCTCTTTAGTAAGGCTTTTTTGAAGAATAGCATATCAAACACGTTGAAGTTTCATCAAATCTACTACATGATCTGTATATGATTTCACTTCTATATCAATTGCACTTCAAATAATATATGAATCTTGTATAATGTTCAAAGTAATGGGAAACCGTAGAATGTGGAATATTGTAATTGAAAGCAAAAGTCATCGAATACTACCCCACCTAGCCCGCCATTCCAGAATAATATCTACATTTTTATATTTACTCTCATTTCTATATTAATATACATCAAATTTTTTGAGTTTAAAACAGTGGTCGACGTTTTACAAAAATTGATCCTATCTATAGCAATATAGTATAACGGAAATATATTTAATATTGATCCTGGTTATGATACACATTTAATTAATCCTTCACGTCTTAATTTCTAAGAAAATCGCGACAAGAATATTTATATCTGCGTTCATAAAGCATTTGTTACATAACGCAGCAACAGAAATTTTTTACGAGAAAAAATTCAATATTTTGAATCCGATATTGAATCAGGATTTGGGTTAAAAAACAGAGTTCTCCCCTGTGCAAAGCACCACGCCATGAAAGCGTATAGGGGGTGTGTTCAATTTTGATTGCACAATATACATCCTTTTCCTACTCCATGAAAAATGTATCCCTCGTGACGTCATTTTCCGTCATGATCGTTTGTCAATCATCCAAACATATTGTAACATTTACATTCGGACATTTCGTGGAGAAAATATTTATCAGGGATTTCGTTAACAAAACTTATGTTGTCACAGTTTACATATATTTGGTGCCAATCTAAAACGCGGAATGCGTATTAAATGTTTTTAATTCAACATGCACTTATATTTCAGAATTGGTAGAATTTGTGATGTATAGAATCTATATTTAACCACGATCTGAACAAAGACATTTCTTGCTGCAATAACGAAACTACGCATTTTGTCTAAAAGAGAAGGAACTTAATATATTTCTAAAGACAATAAACGTTAAGGGTAAAATTAGAATACGTTTTTGGAACCAGTATGCTGAATTGTTTTGAAAACAACAGTCATTTATCAGACAACCAAACACTTGACAACCTCTGCATTGTAGATTTCTGCACACTAGTGTTTGGATCTCTGAAATTATACATTCCTATATTTCAGAAGTGCACGTTTTCCAGATGGCGTCGAAATGGATTTGAATACTAAGAACTGAAGAAGAGAAAAGATGCTATGCTTTGAATAGTATTGATGTGAAGGTATATTTACTCATTAATTATTCGACAGATTAACTGAAACCTTCATCAGATATGTAAAGATCAGATGGAAAATGATGTGAAATATAGAGTGGACAATATATTGAGGATATACAATGGTCCTGGTACTAGAGAGAGAAATTCAATTTACAATCAATACGTGTACCTGAATAACAATTATGTGGTCATGTGAATTCTTCATTTGTAAAGAATTACTACCTGAATTTATAATAGGACAATTTTGATTATATTCTATGAAATTATTTTAGATTTTGTAAACGTTTAACGTATATTATTACGAAAATCATCCCATTAGCTTATTCGTATCAGGGTATTTCACAGAGAATTTTCTTCTAAATTTGCATTTTGATCTTATGTGTGCGTTATGTGGAGGAGATACGCTCTATCTTTCAGTTATTACAATTAAGTGTCTTGGAATAAAAATATGTTTGGTACAAATTAAGCAGAAATATTCAAGAGTACATGATACTACCTCACTCAAATTGCCCGAAGAGAGAAAAGGAAAATCCTCCCCGTGTTACCTACTTTACCCAACCCACCATTCCCGTAGGACAGAGGGAGCACGTAGAAACGAGATTGTTGGTCGGGAATCCTGTCACTTTTCTGATGGTGTTCCCTCAATCTCTTTAGTAAGGCTTTTTTGAAGAATAGCATATCAAACACGTTGAAGTTTCATCAAATCTACTACATGATCTGTATATGATTTCACTTCTATATCAATTGCACTTCAAATAATATATGAATCTTGTATAATGTTCAAAGTAATGGGAAACCGTAGAATGTGGAATATTGTAATTGAAAGCAAAAGTCATCGAATACTACCCCACCTAGCCCGCCATTCCAGAATAATATCTACATTTTTATATTTACTCTCATTTCTATATTAATATACATCAAATTTTTTGAGTTTAAAACAGTGGTCGACGTTTTACAAAAATTGATCCTATCTATAGCAATATAGTATAACGGAAATATATTTAATGTTGATCCTGGTTATGATACACATTTAATTAATCCTTCACGTCTTAATTTCTAAGAAAATCGCGACAAGAATATTTATATCTGCGTTCATAAAGCATTTGTTACATAACGCAGCAACAGAAATTTTTTACGAGAAAAAATTCAATATTTTGAATCCGATATTGAATCAGGATTTGGGTTAAAAAACAGAGTTCTCCCCTGTGCATAGCACCACGCCATGAAAGCGTATAGGGGGTGTGTTCAATTTTGATTGCACAATATACATCCTTTTCCTACTCCATGAAAAATGTATCCCTCGTGACGTCATTTTCCGTCATGATTATTTGTCAATCATCCAAACATATTGTAACATTTACATTGGGACATTTCGTGGAGAAAATATTTATCAGGGATTTCGTTAACAAAACTTATGTTGTCACAGTTCACATATATTTTGTGCCAATCTTGAACGCGGAATGCGTATTAAATGTTTCTAATTCAACATGCACTTATATTTCAGAATTGGTAGAATTTGTGATGTATAGAATCTATATTTAACCACGATCTGAACAAAGACATTTCTTGCTGCAATAACGAAACTACGCATTTTGTCTAAAAGAGAAGGAACTTAATATATTTCTAAAGACAATAAACGTTAAGGGTAAAATTAGAATACGTTTTTGGAACCAGTATGCTTAATTGTTTTGAAAACAACAGTCATTTCCCAGACAACCAAACACTTGACAACCTCTGCATTGTAGATTTCTGCACACTAGTGTTTGGATCTCTGAAATTATACATTCCTATATTTCAGAAGTGCACGTTTTCCTGATGGCGTCGAAACGGATTTGAATACTAAGAACTGAAGAAGAGAAAAGATGCTATGCTTTGAATAGTATTGATGTGAAGGTATATTTACTCATTAATTATTCGACAGATTAACTGAAAACTTCATCAGATATGTAAAGATCAGATGGAAAATGATGTGAAATATAGAGTGGACAATATGTTGAGGATATACAATGGTCCTGGTACTAGAGAGAGAAATTCAATTTACAATCAATACGTGTACCTGAATAACAATTATGTGGTCATGTGAATTCTTCATTTGTAAAGAATTACTACCTGAATTTATAATAGGACAACTTTGATTATATTCTATGAAATTATTTTAGATTTTGTAAACGTTTAACGTATATTATTACGAAAATCATCCCATTAGCTTATTCGTATCAGGGTATTTCACAGAGAATTTTCTTCTAAATTTGCATTTTGATCTTATGTGTGCGTTATGTGGAGGAGATACGCTCTATCTTTCAGTTATTACAATTAAGTGTCTTGGAATAAAAATATGTTTGGTACAAATTAAGCAGAAATATTCAAGAGTACATGATACTACCTCACTCAAATTGCCCGAAGAGAGAAAAGGAAAATCCTCCCCGTGTTACCTACTTTACCCAACCCACCATTCCCGTAGGACAGAGGGAGCACGTAGAAACGAGATTGTTGGTCGGGAATCCTGTCACTTTTCTGATGGTGTTCCCTCAATCTCTTTAGTAAGGCTTTTTTGAAGAATAGCATATCAAACACGTTGAAGTTTCATCAAATCTACTACATGATCTGTATATGATTTCACTTCTATATCAATTGCACTTCAAATAATATATGAATCTTGTATAATGTTCAAAGTAATGGGAAACCGTAGAATGTGGAATATTGTAATTGAAAGCAAAAGTCATCGAATACTACCCCACCTAGCCCGCCATTCCAGAATAATATCTACATTTTTATATTTACTCTCATTTCTATATTAATATACATCAAATTTTTTGAGTTTAAAACAGTGGTCGACGTTTTACAAAAATTGATCCTATCTATAGCAATATAGTATAACGGAAATATATTTAATATTGATCCTGGTTATGATACACATTTAATTAATCCTTCACGTCTTAATTTCTAAGAAAATCGCGACAAGAATATTTATATCTGCGTTCATAAAGCATTTGTTACATAACGCAGCAACAGAAATTTTTTACGAGAAAAAATTCAATATTTTGAATCCGATATTGAATCAGGATTTGGGTTAAAAAACAGAGTTCTCCCCTGTGCAAAGCACCACGCCATGAAAGCGTATAGGGGGTGTGTTCAATTTTGATTGCACAATATACATCCTTTTCCTACTCCATGAAAAATGTATCCCTCGTGACGTCATTTTCCGTCATGATCGTTTGTCAATCATCCAAACATATTGTAACATTTACATTCGGACATTTCGTGGAGAAAATATTTATCAGGGATTTCGTTAACAAAATTTATGTTGTCACAGTTCACATATATTTGGTGCCAATCTAAAACGCGGAATGCGTATTAAATGTTTTTAATTCAACATGCACTTATATTTCAGAATTGGTAGAATTTGTGATGTATAGAATCTATATTTAACCACGATCTGAACAAAGACATTTCTTGCTGCAATAACGAAACTACGCATTTTGTCTAAAAGAGAAGGAACTTAATATATTTCTAAAGACAATAAACGTTAAGGGTAAAATTAGAATACGTTTTTGGAACCAGTATGCTGAATTGTTTTGAAAACAACAGTCATTTCCCAGACAACCAAACACTTGACAACCTCTGCATTGTAGATTTCTGCACACTAGTGTTTGGATCTCTGAAATTATACATTCCTATATTTCAGAAGTGCACGTTTTCCAGATGGCGTCGAAATGGATTTGAATACTAAGAACTGAAGAAGAGAAAAGATGCTATGCTTTGAATAGTATTGATGTGAAGGTATATTTACTCATTAATTATTCGACAGATTAACTGAAACCTTCATCAGATATGTAAAGATCAGATGGAAAATGATGTGAAATATAGAGTGGACAATATGTTGAGGATATACAATGGTCCTGGTACTAGAGAGAGAAATTCAATTTACAATCAATACGTGTACCTGAATAACAATTATGTGGTCATGTGAATTCTTCATTTGTAAAGAATTACTACCTGAATTTATAATAGGACAACTTTGATTATATTTTATGAAATTATTTTAGATTTTGTAAACGTTTAACGTATATTATTACGAAAATCATCCCATTAGCTTATTCGTATCAGGGTATTTCACAGAGAATTTTCTTCTAAATTTGCATTTGGATCTTATGTGTGCGTTATGTGGAGGAGATACGCTCTATCTTTCAGTTATTACAATTAAGTGTCTTGGAATAAAAATATGTTTGGTACAAATTAAGCAGAAATATTCAAGAGTACATGATACTACCTCACTCAAATTGCCCGAAGAGAGAAAAGGAAAATCCTCCCCGTGTTACCTACTTTACCCAACCCACCATTCCCGTAGGACAGAGGGAGCACGTAGAAACGAGATTGTTGGTCGGGAATCCTGTCACTTTTCTGATGGTGTTCCCTCAATCTCTTTAGTAAGGCTTTTTTGAAGAATAGCATATCAAACACGTTGAAGTTTCATCAAATCTACTACATGATCTGTATATGATTTCACTTCTATATCAATTGCACTTCAAATAATATATGAATCTTGTATAATGTTCAAAGTAATGGGAAACCGTAGAATGTGGAATATTGTAATTGAAAGCAAAAGTCATCGAATACTACCCCACCTAGCCGCCATTCCAGAATAATATCTACATTTTTATATTTACTCTCATTTCTATATTAATATACATCAAATTTTTTGAGTTTAAAACAGTGGTCGACGTTTTACAAAAATTGATCCTATCTATAGCAATATATTATAACGGAAATATATTTAATGTTGATCCTGGTTATGATACACATTTAATTAATCCTTCACGTCTTAATTTCTAAGAAAATCGCGACAAGAATATTTATATCTGCGTTCATAAAGCATTTGTTACATAACGCAGCAACAGAAATTTTTTACGAGTAAAAATTCAATATTTTTAATCCGATATTGAATCAGGATTTGGGTTAAAAAACAGAGTTCTCCCCTGTGCAAAGCACCACGCCATGAAAGCGTATAGGGGGTGTGTTCAATTTTGATTGCACAATATACATCCTTTTCCTACTCCATGAAAAATGTATCCCTCGTGACGTCATTTTCCGTCATGATCGTTTGTCAATCATCCAAACATATTGTAACATTTACATTCGGACATTTCGTGGAGAAAATATTTATCAGGGATTTCGTTAACAAAACTTATGTTGTCACAGTTCACATATATTTTGTGCCAATCTTGAACGCGGAATGCGTATTAAATGTTTCTAATTCAACATGCACTTATATTTCAGAATTGGTAGAATTTGTGATGTATAGAATCTATATTTAACCACGATCTGAACAAAGACATTTCTTGCTGCAATAACGAAACTACGCATTTTGTCTAAAAGAGAAGGAACTTAATATATTTCTAAAGACAATAAACGTTAAGGGTAAAATTAGAATACGTTTTTGGAACCAGTATGCTGAATTGTTTTGAAAACAACAGTCATTTCCCAGACAACCAAACACTTGACAACCTCTGCATTGTAGATTTCTGCACACTAGTGTTTGGATCTCTGAAATTATACATTCCTATATTTGAGAAGTGCACGTTTTCCAGATGGCGTCGAAATGGATTTGAATACTAAGAACTGAAGAAGAGAAAAGATGCTATGCTTTGAATAGTATTGATGTGAAGGTATATTTACTCATTAATTATTCGACAGATTAACTGAAACCTTCATCAGATATGTAAAGATCAGATGGAAAATGATGTGAAATATAGAGTGGACAATATGTTGAGGATATACAATGGTCCTGGTACTAGAGAGAGAAATTCAATTTACAATCAATACGTGTACCTGAATAACAATTATGTGGTCATGTGAATTCTTCATTTGTAAAGAATTACTACCTGAATTTATAATAGGACAACTTTGATTATATTCTATGAAATTATTTTAGATTTTGTAAACGTTTAACGTATATTATTACGAAAATCATCCCATTAGCTTATTCGTATCAGGGTATTTCACAGAGAATTTTCTTCTAAATTTGCATTTTGATCTTATGTGTGCGTTATGTGGAGGAGATACGCTCTATCTTTCAGTTATTACAATTAAGTGTCTTGGAATAAAAATATGTTTGGTACAAATTAAGCAGAAATATTCAAGAGTACATGATACTACCTCACTCAAATTGCCCGAAGAGAGAAAAGGAAAATCATCCCCGTGTTACCTACTTTACCCAACCCACCATTCCCGTAGGACAGAGGGAGCACGTAGAAACGAGATTGTTGGTCGGGAATCCTGTCACTTTTCTGATGGTGTTCCCTCAATCTCTTTAGTAAGGCTTTTTTGAAGAATAGCATATCAAACACGTTGAAGTTTCATCAAATCTACTACATGATCTGTATATGATTTCACTTCTATATCAATTGCACTTCAAATAATATATGAATCTTGTATAATGTTCAAAGTAATGGGAAACCGTAGAATGTGGAATATTGTAATTGAAAGCAAAAGTCATCGAATACTACCCCACCTAGCCCGCCATTCCAGAATAATATCTACATTTTTATATTTACTCTCATTTCTATATTAATATACATCAAATTTTTTGAGTTTAAAACAGTGGTCGACGTTTTACAAAAATTGATCCTATCTATAGCAATATAGTATAACGGAAATATATTTAATATTGATCCTGGTTATGATACACATTTAATTAATCCTTCACGTCTTAATTTCTAAGAAAATCGCGACAAGAATATTTATATCTGCGTTCATAAAGCATTTGTTACATAACGCAGCAACAGAAATTTTTTACGAGAAAAAATTCAATATTTTGAATCCGATATTGAATCAGGATTTGGGTTAAAAAACAGAGTTCTCCCCTGTGCAAAGCACCACGCCATGAAAGCGTATAGGGGGTGTGTTCAATTTTGATTGCACAATATACATCCTTTTCCTACTCCATGAAAAATGTATCCCTCGTGACGTCATTTTCCGTCATGATCGTTTGTCAATCATCCAAACATATTGTAACATTTACATTCGGACATTTCGTGGAGAAAATATTTATCAGGGATTTCGTTAACAAAATTTATGTTGTCACAGTTCACATATATTTGGTGCCAATCTAAAACGCGGAATGCGTATTAAATGTTTTTAATTCAACATGCACTTATATTTCAGAATTGGTAGAATTTGTGATGTATAGAATCTATATTTAACCACGATCTGAACAAAGACATTTCTTGCTGCAATAACGAAACTACGCATTTTGTCTAAAAGAGAAGGAACTTAATATATTTCTAAAGACAATAAACGTTAAGGGTAAAATTAGAATACGTTTTTGGAACCAGTATGCTGAATTGTTTTGAAAACAACAGTCATTTCCCAGACAACCAAACACTTGACAACCTCTGCATTGTAGATTTCTGCACACTAGTGTTTGGATCTCTGAAATTATACATTCCTATATTTCAGAAGTGCACGTTTTCCAGATGGCGACGAAATGGATTTGAATACTAAGAACTGAAGAAGAGAAAAGATGCTATGCTTTGAATAGTATTGATGTGAAGGTATATTTACTCATTAATTATTCGACAGATTAACTGAAACCTTCATCAGATATGTAAAGATCAGATGGAAAATGATGTGAAATATAGAGTGGACAATATGTTGAGGATATACAATGGTCCTGGTACTAGAGAGAGAAATTCAATTTACAATCAATACGTGTACCTGAATAACAATTATGTGGTCATGTGAATTCTTCATTTGTAAAGAATTACTACCTGAATTTATAATAGGACAACTTTGATTATATTCTATGAAATTATTTTAGATTTTGTAAACGTTTAACGTATATTATTACGAAAATCATCCCATTAGCTTATTCGTATCAGGGTATTTCACAGAGAATTTTCTTCTAAATTTGCATTTTGATCTTATGTGTGCGTTATGTGGAGGAGATACGCTCTATCTTTCAGTTATTACAATTAAGTGTCTTGGAATAAAAATATGTTTGGTACAAATTAAGCAGAAATATTCAAGAGTACATGATACTACCTCACTCAAATTGCCCGAAGAGAGAAAAGGAAAATCATCCCCGTGTTACCTACTTTACCCAACCCACCATTCCCGTAGGACAGAGGGAGCACGTAGAAACGAGATTGTTGGTCGGGAATCCTGTCACTTTTCTGATGGTGTTCCCTCAATCTCTTTAGTAAGGCTTTTTTGAAGAATAGCATATCAAACACGTTGAAGTTTCATCAAATCTACTACATGATCTGTATATGATTTCACTTCTATATCAATTGCACTTCAAATAATATATGAATCTTGTATAATGTTCAAAGTAATGGGAAACCGTAGAATGTGGAATATTGTAATTGAAAGCAAAAGTCATCGAATACTACCCCACCTAGCCCGCCATTCCAGAATAATATCTACATTTTTATATTTACTCTCATTTCTATATTAATATACATCAAATTTTTTGAGTTTAAAACAGTGGTCGACGTTTTACAAAAATTGATCCTATCTATAGCAATATAGTATAACGGAAATATATTTAATGTTGATCCTGGTTATGATACACATTTAATTAATCCTTCACGTCTTAATTTCTAAGAAAATCGCGACAAGAATATTTATATCTGCGTTCATAAAGCATTTGTTACATAACGCAGCAACAGAAATTTTTTACGAGAAAAAATTCAATATTTTGAATCCGATATTGAATCAGGATTTGGGTTAAAAAACAGAGTTCTCCCCTGTGCATAGCACCACGCCATGAAAGCGTATAGGGGGTGTGTTCAATTTTGATTGCACAATATACATCCTTTTCCTACTCCATGAAAAATGTATCCCTCGTGACGTCATTTTCCGTCATGATCGTTTGTCAATCATCCAAACATATTGTAACATTTACATTCGGACATTTCGTGGAGAAAATATTTATCAGGGATTTCGTTAACAAAACTTATGTTGTCACAGTTCACATATATTTTGTGCCAATCTTGAACGCGGAATGCGTATTAAATGTTTCTAATTCAACATGCACTTATATTTCAGAATTGGTAGAATTTGTGATGTATAGAATCTATATTTAACCACGATCTGAACAAAGACATTTCTTGCTGCAATAACGAAACTACGCATTTTGTCTAAAAGAGAAGGAACTTAATATATTTCTAAAGACAATAAACGTTAAGGGTAAAATTAGAATACGTTTTTGGAACCAGTATGCTTAATTGTTTTGAAAACAACAGTCATTTCCCAGACAACCAAACACTTGACAACCTCTGCATTGTAGATTTCTGCACACTAGTGTTTGGATCTCTGAAATTATACATTCCTATATTTCAGAAGTGCACGTTTTCCTGATGGCGTCGAAACGGATTTGAATACTAAGAACTGAAGAAGAGAAAAGATGCTATGCTTTGAATAGTATTGATGTGAAGGTATATTTACTCATTAATTATTCGACAGATTAACTGAAACCTTCATCAGATATGTAAAGATCAGATGGAAAATGATGTGAAATATAGAGTGGACAATATGTTGAGGATATACAATGGTCCTGGTACTAGAGAGAGAAATTCAATTTACAATCAATACGTGTACCTGAATAACAATTATGTGGTCATGTGAATTCTTCATTTGTAAAGAATTACTACCTGAATTTATAATAGGACAACTTTGATTATATTTTATGAAATTATTTTAGATTTTGTAAACGTTTAACGTATATTATTACGAAAATCATCCCATTAGCTTATTCGTATCAGGGTATTTCACAGAGAATTTTCTTCTAAATTTGCATTTTGATCTTATGTGTGCGTTATGTGGAGGAGATACGCTCTATCTTTCAGTTATTACAATTAAGTGTCTTGGAATAAAAATATGTTTGGTACAAATTAAGCAGAAATATTCAAGAGTACATGATACTACCTCACTCAAATTGCCCGAAGAGAGAAAAGGAAAATCCTCCCCGTGTTACCTACTTTACCCAACCCACCATTCCCGTAGGACAGAGGGAGCACGTAGAAACGAGATTGTTGGTCGGGAATCCTGTCACTTTTCTGATGGTGTTCCCTCAATCTCTTTAGTAAGGCTTTTTTGAAGAATAGCATATCAAACACGTTGAAGTTTCATCAAATCTACTACATGATCTGTATATGATTTCACTTCTATATCAATTGCACTTCAAATAATATATGAATCTTGTATAATGTTCAAAGTAATGGGAAACCGTAGAATGTGGAATATTGTAATTGAAAGCAAAAGTCATCGAATACTACCCCACCTAGCCCGCCATTCCAGAATAATATCTACATTTTTATATTTACTCTCATTTCTATATTAATATACATCAAATTTTTTGAGTTTAAAACAGTGGTCGACGTTTTACAAAAATTGATCCTATCTATAGCAATATAGTATAACGGAAATATATTTAATATTGATCCTGGTTATGATACACATTTAATTAATCCTTCACGTCTTAATTTCTAAGAAAATCGCGACAAGAATATTTATATCTGCGTTCATAAAGCATTTGTTACATAACGCAGCAACAGAAATTTTTTACGAGAAAAAATTCAATATTTTGAATCCGATATTGAATCAGGATTTGGGTTAAAAAACAGAGTTCTCCCCTGTGCAAAGCACCACGCCATGAAAGCGTATAGGGGGTGTGTTCAATTTTGATTGCACAATATACATCCTTTTCCTACTCCATGAAAAATGTATCCCTCGTGACGTCATTTTCCGTCATGATCGTTTGTCAATCATCCAAACATATTGTAACATTTACATTCGGACATTTCGTGGAGAAAATATTTATCAGGGATTTCGTTAACAAAACTTATGTTGTCACAGTTCACATATATTTGGTGCCAATCTAAAACGCGGAATGCGTATTAAATGTTTTTAATTCAACATGCACTTATATTTCAGAATTGGTAGAATTTGTGATGTATAGAATCTATATTTAACCACGATCTGAACAAAGACATTTCTTGCTGCAATAACGAAACTACGCATTTTGTCTAAAAGAGAAGGAACTTAATATATTTCTAAAGACAATAAACGTTAAGGGTAAAATTAGAATACGTTTTTGGAACCAGTATGCTGAATTGTTTTGAAAACAACAGTCATTTCCCAGACAACCAAACACTTGACAACCTCTGCATTGTAGATTTCTGCACACTAGTTTTTGGATCTCTGAAATTATACATTCCTATATTTCAGAAGTGCACGTTTTCCAGATGGCGTCGAAATGGATTTGAATACTAAGAACTGAAGAAGAGAAAAGATGCTATGCTTTGAATAGTATTGATGTGAAGATATATTTACTCATTAATTATTCGACAGATTAACTGAAACCTTCATCAGATATGTAAAGATCAGATGGAAAATGATGTGAAATATAGAGTGGACAATATGTTGAGGATATACAATGGTCCTGGTACTAGAGAGAGAAATTCAATTTACAATCAATACGTGTACCTGAATAACAATTATGTGGTCATGTGAATTCTTCATTTGTAAAGAATTACTACCTGAATTTATAATAGGACAACTTTGATTATATTTTATGAAATTATTTTAGATTTTGTAAACGTTTAACGTATATTATTACGAAAATCATCCCATTAGCTTATTCGTATCAGGGTATTTCACAGAGAATTTTCTTCTAAATTTGCATTTTGATCTTATGTGTGCGTTATGTGGAGGAGATACGCTCTATCTTTCAGTTATTACAATTAAGTGTCTTGGAATAAAAATATGTTTGGTACAAATTAAGCAGAAATATTCAAGAGTACATGATACTACCTCACTCAAATTGCCCGAAGAGAGAAAAGGAAAATCCTCCCCGTGTTACCTACTTTACCCAACCCACCATTCCCGTAGGACAGAGGGAGCACGTAGAAACGAGATTGTTGGTCGGGAATCCTGTCACTTTTCTGATGGTGTTCCCTCAATCTCTTTAGTAAGGCTTTTTTGAAGAATAGCATATCAAACACGTTGAAGTTTCATCAAATCTACTACATGATCTGTATATGATTTCACTTCTATATCAATTGCACTTCAAATAATATATGAATCTTGTATAATGTTCAAAGTAATGGGAAACCGTAGAATGTGGAATATTGTAATTGAAAGCAAAAGTCATCGAATACTACCCCACCTAGCCCGCCATTCCAGAATAATATCTACATTTTGATATTTACTCTCATTTCTATATTAATATACATCAAATTTTTTGAGTTTAAAACAGTGGTCGACGTTTTACAAAAATTGATCCTATCTATAGCAATATAGTATAACGGAAATATATTTAATGTTGATCCTGGTTATGATACACATTTAATTAATTCTTCACGTCTTAATTTCTAAGAAAATCGCGACAAGAATATTTATATCTGCGTTCATAAAGCATTTGTTACATAACGCAGCAACAGAAATTTTTTACGAGTAAAAATTCAATATTTTGAATCCGATATTGAATCAGGATTTGGGTTAAAAAACAGAGTTCTCCCCTGTGCATAGCACCACGCCATGAAAGCGTATAGGGGGTGTGTTCAATTTTGATTGCACAATATACATCCTTTTCCTACTCCATGAAAAATGTATCCCTCGTGACGTCATTTTCCGTCATGATCGTTTGTCAATCATCCAAACATATTGTAACATTTACATTCGGACATTTCGTGGAGAAAATATTTATCAGGGATTTCGTTAACAAAACTTATGTTGTCACAGTTCACATATATTTTGTGCCAATCTTGAACGCGGAATGCGTATTAAATGTTTCTAATTCAACATGCACTTATATTTCAGAATTGGTAGAATTTGTGATGTATAGAATCTATATTTAACCACGATCTGAACAAAGACATTTCTTGCTGCAATAACGAAACTACGCATTTTGTCTAAAAGAGAAGGAACTTAATATATTTCTAAAGACAATAAACGTTAAGGGTAAAATTAGAATACGTTTTTGGAACCAGTATGCTGAATTGTTTTGAAAACAACAGTCATTTCCCAGACAACCAAACACTTGACAACCTCTGCATTGTAGATTTCTGCACACTAGTGTTTGGATCTCTGAAATTATACATTCCTATATTTCAGAAGTGCACGTTTTCCAGATGGCGTCGAAATGGATTTGAATACTAAGAACTGAAGAAGAGAAAAGATGCTATGCTTTGAATAGTATTGATGTGAAGGTATATTTACTCATTAATTATTCGACAGATTAACTGAAACCTTCATCAGATATGTAAAGATCAGATGGAAAATGATGTGAAATATAGAGTGGACAATATGTTGAGGATATACAATGGTCCTGGTACTAGAGAGAGAAATTCAATTTACAATCAATACGTGTACCTGAATAACAATTATGTGGTCATGTGAATTCTTCATTTGTAAAGAATTACTACCTGAATTTATAATAGGACAACTTTGATTATATTCTATGAAATTATTTTAGATTTTGTAAACGTTTAACGTATATTATTACGAAAATCATCCCATTAGCTTATTCGTATCAGGGTATTTCACAGAGAATTTTCTTCTAAATTTGCATTTTGATCTTATGTGTGCGTTATGTGGAGGAGATACGCTCTATCTTTCAGTTATTACAATTAAGTGTCTTGGAATAAAAATATGTTTGGTACAAATTAAGCAGAAATATTCAAGAGTACATGATACTACCTCACTCAAATTGCCCGAAGAGAGAAAAGGAAAATCCTCCCCGTGTTACCTACTTTACCCAACCCACCATTCCCGTAGGACAGAGGGAGCACGTAGAAACGAGATTGTTGGTCGGGAATCCTGTCACTTTTCTGATGGTGTTCCCTCAATCTCTTTAGTAAGGATTTTTTGAAGAATAGCATATCAAACACGTTGAAGTTTCATCAAATCTACTACATGATCTGTATATGATTTCACTTCTATATCAATTGCACTTCAAATAATATATGAATCTTGTATAATGTTCAAAGTAATGGGAAACCGTAGAATGTGGAATATTGTAATTGAAAGCAAAAGTCATCGAATACTACCCCACCTAGCCCGCCATTCCAGAATAATATCTACATTTTTATATTTACTCTCATTTCTATATTAATATACATCAAATTTTTTGAGTTTAAAACAGTGGTCGACGTTTTACAAAAATTGATCCTATCTATAGCAATATAGTATAACGGAAATATATTTAATGTTGATCCTGGTTATGATACACATTTAATTAATTCTTCACGTCTTAATTTCTAAGAAAATCGCGACAAGAATATTTATATCTGCGTTCATAAAGCATTTGTTACATAACGCAGCAACAGAAATTTTTTACGAGTAAAAATTCAATATTTTGAATCCGATATTGAATCAGGATTTGGGTTAAAAAACAGAGTTCTCCCCTGTGCATAGCACCACGCCATGAAAGCGTATAGGGGGTGTGTTCAATTTTGATTGCACAATATACATCCTTTTCCTACTCCATGAAAAATGTATCCCTCGTGACGTCATTTTCCGTCATGATCGTTTGTCAATCATCCAAACATATTGTAACATTTACATTCGGACATTTCGTGGAGAAAATATTTATCAGGGATTTCGTTAACAAAACTTATGTTGTCACAGTTCACATATATTTTGTGCCAATCTTGAACGCGGAATGCGTATTAAATGTTTCTAATTCAACATGCACTTATATTTCAGAATTGGTAGAATTTGTGATGTATAGAATCTATATTTAACCACGATCTGAACAAAGACATTTCTTGCTGCAATAACGAAACTACGCATTTTGTCTAAAAGAGAAGGAACTTAATATATTTCTAAAGACAATAAACGTTAAGGGTAAAATTAGAATACGTGTTTGGAACCAGTATGCTGAATTGTTTTGAAAACAACAGTCATTTCCCAGACAACCAAACACTTGACAACCTCTGCATTGTAGATTTCTGCACACTAGTGTTTGGATCTCTGAAATTATACATTCCTATATTTCAGAAGTGCACGTTTTCCTGATGGCGTCGAAACGGATTTGAATACTAAGAACTGAAGAAGAGAAAGGATGCTATGCTTTGAATAGTATTGATGTGAAGGTATATTTACTCATTAATTATTCGACAGATTAACTGAAACCTTCATCAGATATGTAAAGATCAGATGGAAAATGATGTGAAATATAGAGTGGACAATATGTTGAGGATATACAATGGTCCTGGTACTAGAGAGAGAAATTCAATTTACAATCAATACGTGTACCTGAATAACAATTATGTGGTCATGTGAATTCTTCATTTGTAAAGAATTACTACCTGAATTTATAATAGGACAACTTTGATTATATTTTATGAAATTATTTTAGATTTTGTAAACGTTTAACGTATATTATTACGAAAATCATCCCATTAGCTTATTCGTATCATGGTATTTCACAGAAAATTTTCTTCTAAATTTGCATTTTGATCTTATGTGTGCGTTATGTGGAGGAGATACGCTCTATCTTTTAGTTATTACAATTAAGTGTTTTGGAATAAAAATATATTTGGTACAAATTAAGCAGAAATATTCAAGAGTACATGATACTACCTCACTCAAATTGCCCGAAGAGAGAAAAGGAAAATCTTCCCCGTGTTACCTACTTTACCCAACCCACCATTCCCGTAGGACAGAGGGAGCACGTAGAAACGAGATTGTTGGTCGGGAATCCTGTCACTTTTCTGATGGTGTTCCCTCAATCTCTTTAGTAAGGATTTTTTGAAGAATAGCATATCAAACACGTTGAAGTTTCATCAAATCTACTACATGATCTGTATATGATTTCACTTCTATATCAATTGCACTTCAAATAATATATGAATCTTGTATAATGTTCAAAGTAATGGGAAACCGTAGAATGTGGAATATTGTAATTGAAAGCAAAAGTCATCGAATACTACCCCACCTAGCCCGCCATTCCAGAATAATATCTACATTCTTATATTTACTCTCATTTCTATATTAATATACATCAATTTTTTTGAGTTTAAAACAGTGGTCGACGTTTTACAAAAATTGATCCTATCTATAGCAATATAGTATAACGGAAATATATTTAATGTTGATCCTGGTTATGATACACACTTAATTAATCCTTCACGTCTTAATTTCTAAGAAAATCGCGACAAGAATATTTATATCTGCGTTCATAAAGCATTTGTTACATAACGCAGCAACAGAAATTTTTTACGAGTAAAATTTCAATATTTTTAATCCGATATTGAATCAGGATTTGGGTTAAAAAACAGAGTTCTCCCCTGTGCATAGCACCACGCCATGAAAGCGTATAGGGGGTGTGTTAAATTTTGATTGCACAATATACATCCTTTTCCTACTCCATGATAAATGTATCCCTCGTGACGTCATTTTCCGTCATGATCGTTTGTCAATCATCCAAACATATTGTAACATTTACATTCGGACATTTCGTGGAGAAAATATTTATCAGGGATTTCGTTAACAAAACTTAGGTTGTCACAGTTCACATATATTTTGTGCCAATCTTGAACGCGGAATGCGTATTAAATGTTTCTAATTCAACATGCACTTATATTTCAGAATTGGTAGAATTTGTGATGTATAGAATCTATATTTAACCACGATCTGAACAAAGACATTTCTTGCTGCAATAACGAAACTACGCATTTTGTCTAAAAGAGAAGGAACTTAATATGTTTCTAAAGACAATAAACGTTAAGGGTAAAATTAGAATACGTTTTTGGAACCAGTATGCTGAATTGTTTTGAAAACAACAGTCATTTCCCTGACAACCAAACACTTGACAACCTCTGCATTGTAGATTTCTGCACACTAGTGTTTGGATCTCTGAAATTATACATTCCTATATTTCAGAAGTGCACGTTTTCCAGATGGCGTCGAAATGGATTTGAATACTAAGAACTGAAGAAGAGAAAAGATGCTATGCTTTGAATAGTATTGATGTGAAGGTATATTTACTCATTAATTATTCGACAGATTAACTGAAACCTTCATCAGATATGTAAAGATCAGATGGAAAATGATGTGAAATATAGAGTGGACAATATGTTGAGGATATACAATGGTCCTGGTACTAGAGAGAGAAATTCAATTTACAATCAATACGTGTACCTGAATAACAATTATGTGGTCATGTGAATTCTTCATTTGTAAAGAATTACTACCTGAATTTATAATAGGACAACTTTGATTATATTTTATGAAATTATTTTAGATTTTGTAAACGTTTAACGTATATTATTACGAAAATCATCCCATTAGCTTATTCGTATCATGGTATTTAACAGAGAATTTTCTTCTAAATTTGCATTTTGATCTTATGTGTGCGTTATGTGGAGGAGATACGCTCTATCTTTCAGTTATTACAATTAAGTGTCTTGGAATAAAAATATGTTTGGTACAAATTAAGCAGAAATATTCAAGAGTACATGATACTACCTCACTCAAATTGCCCGAAGAGAGAAAAGGAAAATCCTCCCCGTGTTACCTACTTTACCCAACCCACCATTCCCGTAGGACAGAGGGAGCACGTAGAAACGAGATTGTTGGTCGGGAATCCTGTCACTTTTCTGATGGTGTTCCCTCAATCTCTTTAGTAAGGCTTTTTTGAAGAATAGCATATCAAACACGTTGAAGTTTCATCAAATCTACTACATGATCTGTATATGATTTCACTTCTATATCAATTGCACTTCAAATAATATATGAATCTTGTATAATGTTCAAAGTAATGGGAAACCGTAGAATGTGGAATATTGTAATTGAAAGCAAAAGTCATCGAATACTACCCCACCTAGCCCGCCATTCCAGAATAATATCTACATTTTTATATTTACTCTCATTTCTATATTAATATACATCAAATTTTTTGAGTTTAAAACAGTGGTCGACGTTTTACAAAAATTGATCATATCTATAGCAATATAGTATAACGGAAATATATTTAATGTTGATCCTGGTTATGATACACATTTAATTAATTTTTCACGTCTTAATTTCTAAGAAAATCGCGACAAGAATATTTATATCTGCGTTCATAAAGCATTTGTTACATAACGCAGCAACAGAAATTTTTTACGAATAAAATTTCAATATTTTTAATCCGATATTGAATCAGGATTTGGGTTAAAAAACAGAGTTCTCCCCTGTGCATAGCACCACGCCATGAAAGCGTATAGGGGGTGTGTTCAATTTTGATTGCACAATATACATCCTTTTCCTACTCCATGAAAAATGTATCCCTCGTGACGTCATTTTCCGTCATGATCGTTTGTCAATCATCCAAACATATTGTAACATTTACATTCGGACATTTCGTGGAGAAAATATTTATCAGGGATTTCGTTAACAAAACTTATGTTGTCACAGTTCACATATATTTTGTGCCAATCTTGAACGCGGAATGCGTATTAAATGTTTCTAATTCAACATGCACTTATATTTCAGAATTGGTAGAATTTGTGATGTATAGAATCTATATTTAACCACGATCTGAACAAAGACATTTCTTGCTGCAATAACGAAACTACCGCATTTTGTCTAAAAGAGAAGGAACTTAATATATTTCTAAAGACAATAAACGTTAAGGGTAAAATTAGAATACGTTTTTGGAACCAGTATGCTGAATTGTTTTGAAAACAACAGTCATTTCCCAGACAACCAAACACTTGACAACCTCTGCATTGTAGATTTCTGCACACTAGTGTTTGGATCTCTGAAATTATACATTCCTATATTTCAGAAGTGCACGTTTTCCAGATGGCGTCGAAATGGATTTGAATACTAAGAACTGAAGAAGAGAAAAGATGCTATGCTTTGAATAGTATTGATGTGAAGATATATTTACTCATTAATTATTCGACAGATTAACTGAAACCTTCATCAGATATGTAAAGATCAGATGGAAAATGATGTGAAATATAGAGTGGACAATATGTTGAGGATATACAATGGTCCTGGTACTAGAGAGAGAAATTCAATTTACAATCAATACGTGTACCTGAATAACAATTATGTGGTCATGTGAATTCTTCATTTGTAAAGAATTACTACCTGAATTTATAATAGGACAACTTTGATTATATTTTATGAAATTATTTTAGATTTTGTAAACGTTTAACGTATATTATTACGAAAATCATCCCATTAGCTTATTCGTATCATGGTATTTAACAGAGAATTTTCTTCTAAATTTGCATTTTGATCTTATGTGTGCGTTATGTGGAGGAGATACGCTCTATCTTTCAGTTATTACAATTAAGTGTCTTGGAATAAAAATATGTTTGGTACAAATTAAGCAGAAATATTCAAGAGTACATGATACTACCTCACTCAAATTGCCCGAAGAGAGAAAAGGAAAATCCTCCCCGTGTTACCTACTTTACCCAACCCACCATTCCCGTAGGACAGAGGGAGCACGTAGAAACGAGATTGTTGGTCGGGAATCCTGTCACTTTTCTGATGGTGTTCCCTCAATCTCTTTAGTAAGGCTTTTTTGAAGAATAGCATATCAAACACGTTGAAGTTTCATCAAATCTACTACATGATCTGTATATGATTTCACTTCTATATCAATTGCACTTCAAATAATATATGAATCTTGTATAATGTTCAAAGTAATGGGAAACCGTAGAATGTGGAATATTGTAATTGAAAGCAAAAGTCATCGAATACTACCCCACCTAGCCCGCCATTCCAGAATAATATCTACATTTTTATATTTACTCTCATTTCTATATTAATATACATCAAATTTTTTGAGTTTAAAACAGTGGTCGACGTTTTACAAAAATTGATCATATCTATAGCAATATAGTATAACGGAAATATATTTAATGTTGATCCTGGTTATGATACACATTTAATTAATTTTTCACGTCTTAATTTCTAAGAAAATCGCGACAAGAATATTTATATCTGCGTTCATAAAGCATTTGTTACATAACGCAGCAACAGAAATTTTTTACGAATAAAATTTCAATATTTTTAATCCGATATTGAATCAGGATTTGGGTTAAAAAACAGAGTTCTCCCCTGTGCATAGCACCACGCCATGAAAGCGTATAGGGGGTGTGTTCAATTTTGATTGCACAATATACATCCTTTTCCTACTCCATGAAAAATGTATCCCTCGTGACGTCATTTTCCGTCATGATCGTTTGTCAATCATCCAAACATATTGTAACATTTACATTCGGACATTTCGTGGAGAAAATATTTATCAGGGATTTCGTTAACAAAACTTAGGTTGTCACAGTTCACATATATTTTGTGCCAATCTTGAACGCGGAATGCGTATTAAATGTTTCTAATTCAACATGCACTTATATTTCAGAATTGGTAGAATTTGTGATGTATAGAATCTATATTTAACCACGATCTGAACAAAGACATTTCTTGCTGCAATAACGAAACTACGCATTTTGTCTAAAAGAGAAGGAACTTAATATGTTTCTAAAGACAATAAACGTTAAGGGTAAAATTAGAATACGTTTTTGGAACCAGTATGCTGAATTGTTTTGAAAACAACAGTCATTTCCCAGACAACCAAACACTTGACAACCTCTGCATTGTAGATTTCTGCACACTAGTGTTTGGATCTCTGAAATTATACATTCCTATATTTCAGAAGTGCACGTTTTCCAGATGGCGTCGAAATGGATTTGAATACTAAGATCTGAAGAAGAGAAAAGATGCTATGCTTTGAATAGTATTGATGTGAAGGTATATTTACTCATTAATTATTCGACAGATTAACTGAAACCTTCATCAGATATGTAAAGATCAGATGGAAAATGATGTGAAATATAGAGTGGACAATATGTTGAGGATATACAATGGTCCTGGTACTAGAGAGAGAAATTCAATTTACAATCAATACGTGTACCTGAATAACAATTATGTGGTCATGTGAATTCTTCATTTGTAAAGAATTACTACCTGAATTTATAATAGGACAACTTTGATTATATTTTATGAAATTATTTTAGATTTTGTAAACGTTTAACGTATATTATTACGAAAATCATCCCATTAGCTTATTCGTATCGGGGTATTTCACAGAGAATTTTCATCTAAATTTGCATTTTGATCTTATGTGTGCGTTATGTGGAGGAAATACGCTCTATCTTTCAGTTATTACAATTAAGTGTCTTGGAATAAAAATACGTTTGGTACAAATTAAGCAGAAATATTCAAGAGTACATGATACTACCTCACTCAAATTGCCCGAAGAGAGAAAAGGAAAATCCTCCCCGTGTTACCTACTTTACCCAACCCACCATTCCCGTAGGACAGAGGGAGCACGTAGAAACGAGATTGTTGGTCGGGAATCCTGTCACTTTTCTGATGGTGTTCCCTCAATCTCTTTAGTAAGGCTTTTTTGAAGAATAGCATATCAAACTCGTTGAAGTTTCATCAAATCTACTACATGATCTGTATATGATTTCACTTCTGTATTAATTGCACTTCAAATAATATATGAATCTTGTATAATGTTCAAAGTAATGGAAAACCGTAGAATGTGGAATATTGTAATTGAAAGCAAAAGTCATCGAATACTACCCCACCTAGCCCGCCATTCCAGAATAATATCTACATTTTTATATTTACTCTCATTTCTATATTAATATACATGAAATTTTTTGAGTTTAAAACAGTGGTCGACGTTTTACAAAAATTGATCCTATCTATAGCAATATATTATAACGGAAATATATTTAATGTTGATCCTGGTTATGATACACATTTAATTAATCCTTCACGTCTTAATTTCTAAGAAAATCGCGACAAGAATATTTATATCTGCGTTCATAAAGCATTTGTTACATAACGCAGCAACAGAAATTATTTACGAGTAAAAATTCAATATTTTTAATCCGATATTGAATCAGGATTTGGGTTAAAAAACAGAGTTCTCCCCTGTGCATAGCACCACGCCATGAAAGCGTATAGGGGGTGTGTTCAATTTTGATTGCACAATATACATGCTTTTCCTACTCCATGAAAAATATATCCCTCGTGACGTCATTTTCCGTCATGATCGCTTGTCAATCATCCAAACATATTGTAACATTTACATTCGGACATTTCGTGGAGAAAATATTTATCAGGGATTTCGTTAACAAAACTTATGTTGTCACAGTTCACATATATTTTGTGCCAATCTTGAACGCGGAATGCGTATTAAATGTTTCTAATTCAACATGCACTTATATTTCAGAATTGGTAGAATTTGTGATGTATAGAATCTATATTTAACCACGATCTGAACAAAGGCATTTCTTGCTGCAATAACGAAACTACGCATTTTGTCTAAAAGAGAAGGAACTTAATATATTTCTAAAGACAATAAACGTTAAGGGTAAAATTAGAATACGTTTTTGGAACCAGTATGCTGAATTGTTTTGAAAACAACAGTCATTTCCCAGACAACCAAACACTTGACAACCTCTGCATTGTAGATTTCTGCACACTAGTGTTTGGATCTCTGAAATTATACATTCCTATATTTCAGAAGTGCACGTTTTCCAGATGGCGTCGAAATGGATTTGAATACTAAGAACTGAAGAAGAGAAAAGATGCTATGCTTTGAAGAGTATTGATGTGAAGGTATATTTACTCATTAATTATTCGACAGATTAACTGAAACCTTCATCAGATATGTAAAGATCAGATGGAAAATGATGTGAAATATAGAGTGGACAATATGTTGAGGATATACAATGGTCCTGGTACTAGAGAGAGAAATTCAATTTACAATCAATACGTGTACCTGAATAACAATTATGTGGTCATGTGAATTCTTCATTTGTAAAGAATTACTACCTGAATTTATAATAGGACAACTTTGATTATATTTTATGAAATTATTTTAGATTTTGTAAACGTTTAACGTATATTATTACGAAAATCATCCCATTAGCTTATTCGTATCATGGTATTTAACAGAGAATTTTCTTCTAAATTTGAATTTTGATCTTATGTGTGCGTTATGTGGAGGAGATACGCTCTATCTTTCAGTTATTACAATTAAGTGTCTTGGAATAAAAATATGTTTGGTACAAATTAAGCAGAAATATTCAAGAGTACATGATACTACCTCACTCAAATTGCCCGAAGAGAGAAAAGGAAAATCCTCCCCGTGTTACCTACTTTACCCAACCCACCATTCCCGTAGGACAGAGGGAGCACCTAGAAACGAGATTGTTGGTCGGGAATCCTGTCACTTTTCTGATGGTGTTCCCTCAATCTCTTTAGTAAGGCTTTTTTGAAGAATAGCATATCAAACACGTTGAAGTTTCATCAAATCTACTACATGATATGTATATGATTTCACTTCTATATCAATTGCACTTCAAATAATATATGAATCTTGTATAATGTTCAAAGTAATGGGAAACCGTAGAATGTGGAATATTGTAATTGAAAGCAAAAGTTATCGAATACTACCCCACCTACCCCGCCATTCCAGAATAATATCTACATTTTTATATTTACTCTCATTTCTATATTAATATACATCAAATTTTTTGAGTTTAAAACAGTGGTCGACGTTTTACAAAAATTGATCCTATCTATAGCAATATAGTATAACGGAAATATATTTAATGTTGATCCTGGTTATGATACACACTTAATTAATCCTTCACGTCTTAATTTCTAAGAAAATCGCGACAAGAATATTTATATCTGCGTTCATAAAGCATTTGTTACATAACGCAGCAACAGAAATTTTTTACGAGTAAAATTTCAATATTTTTAATCCGATATTGAATCAGGATTTGGGTTAAAAAACAGAGTTCTCCCCTGTGCATAGCACCACGCCATGAAAGCGTATAGGGGGTGTGTTAAATTTTGATTGCACAATATACATCCTTTTCCTACTCCATGAAAAATGTATCCCTCGTGACGTCATTTTCCGTCATGATCGTTTGTCAATCATCCAAACATATTGTAACATTTACATTCTGACATTTCGTGGAGAAAATATTTATCAGGGATTTCGTTAACAAAACTTATGTTGTCACAGTTCACATATATTTTGTGCCAATCTTGAACGCGGAATGCGTATTAAATGTTTCTAATTCAACATGCACTTATATTTCAGAATTGGTAGAATTTGTGATGTATAGAATCTATATTTAACCACGATCTGAACAAAGACATTTCTTGCTGCAATAACGAAACTACGCATTTTGTCTAAAAGAGAAGGAACTTAATATGTTTCTAAAGACAATAAACGTTAAGGGTAAAATTAGAATACGTTTTTGGAACCAGTATGCTGAATTGTTTTGAAAACAACAGTCATTTCCCTGACAACCAAACACTTGACAACCTCTGCATTGTAGATTTCTGCACACTAGTGTTTGGATCTCTGAAATTATACATTCCTATATTTCAGAAGTGCACGTTTTCCAGATGGCGTCGAAATGGATTTGAATACTAAGAACTGAAGAAGAGAAAAGATGCTATGCTTTGAAGAGTATTGATGTGAAGGTATATTTACTCATTAATTATTCGACAGATTAACTGAAACCTTCATCAGATATGTAAAGATCAGATGGAAAATGATGTGAAATATAGAGTGGACAATATGTTGAGGATATACAATGGTCCTGGTACTAGAGAGAGAAATTCAATTTACAATCAATGCGTGTACCTGAATAACAATTATGTGGTCATGTGAATTCTTCATTTGTAAAGAATTACTACCTGAATTTATAATAGGACAACTTTGATTATATTTTATGAAATTATTTTAGATTTTGTAAACGTTTAACGTATATTATTACGAAAATCATCCCATTAGCTTATTCGTATCATGGTATTTCACAGAGAATTTTCTTCTAAATTTGCATTTTGATCTTATGTGTGCGTTATGTGGAGGAAATACGCTCTATCTTTCAGTTATTACAATTAAGTGTCTTGGAATAAAAATATGTTTGGTACAAATTAAGCAGAAATATCCAAGAGTACATGATACTACCTCACTCAAATTGCCCGAAGAGAGAAAAGGAAAATCCTCCCCGTGTTACCTACTTTACCCAACCCACCATTCCCGTAGGACAGAGGGAGCACGTAGAAACGAGATTGTTGGTCGGGAATCCTGTCACTTTTCTGATGGTGTTCCCTCAATCTCTTTAGTAAGGCTTTTTTGAAGAATAGCATATCAAACTCGTTGAAGTTTCATCAAATCTACTACATGATCTGTATATGATTTCACTTCTGTATTAATTGCACTTCAAATAATATATGAATCTTGTATAATGTTCAAAGTAATGGAAAACCGTAGAATGTGGAATATTGTAATTGAAAGCAAAAGTCATCGAATACTACCCCACCTAGCCCGCCATTCCAGAATAATATCTACATTTTTATATTTACTCTCATTTCTATATTAATATACATGAAAATTTTTGAGTTTAAAACAGTGGTCGACGTTTTACAAAAATTGATCCTATCTATAGCAATATAGTATAACGGAAATATATTTAATGTTGATCCTGGTTATGATACACATTTAATTAATCCTTCACGTCTTAATTTCTAAGAAAATCGCGACAAGAATATTTATATCTGCGTTCATAAAGCATTTGTTACATAACGCAGCAACAGAAATTTTTTACGAGAAAAAATTCAATATTTTTAATCCGATATTGAATCAGGATTTGGGTTAAAAAACAGAGTTCTCCCCTGTGCATAGCACCACGCCATGAAAGCGTATAGGGGGTGTGTTCAATTTTGATTGCACAATATACATGCTTTTCCTACTCCATGAAAAATATATCCCTCGTGACGTCATTTTCCGTCATGATCGCTTGTCAATCATCCAAACATATTGTAACATTTACATTCGGACATTTCGTGGAGAAAATATTTATCAGGGATTTCGTTAACAAAACTTATGTTGTCACAGTTCACATATATTTTGTGCCAATCTTGAACGCGGAATGCGTATTAAATGTTTCTAATTCAACATGCACTTATATTTCAGAATTGGTAGAATTTGTGATGTATAGAATCTATATTTAACCACGATCTGAACAAAGGCATTTCTTGCTGCAATAACGAAACTACGCATTTTGTCTAAAAGAGAAGGAACTTAATATATTTCTAAAGACAATAAACGTTAAGGGTAAAATTAGAATACGTTTTTGGAACCAGTATGCTGAATTGTTTTGAAAACAACAGTCATTTCCCAGACAACCAAACACTTGACAACCTCTGCATTGTAGATTTCTGCACACTAGTGTTTGGATCTCTGAAATTATACATTCCTATATTTCAGAAGTGCACGTTTTCCAGATGGCGTCGAAATGGATTTGAATACTAAGAACTGAAGAAGAGAAAAGATGCTATGCTTTGAAGAGTATTGATGTGAAGGTATATTTACTCATTAATTATTCGACAGATTAACTGAAACCTTCATCAGATATGTAAAGATCAGATGGAAAATGATGTGAAATATAGAGTGGACAATATGTTGAGGATATACAATGGTCCTGGTACTAGAGAGAGAAATTCAATTTACAATCAATACGTGTACCTGAATAACAATTATGTGGTCATGTGAATTCTTCATTTGTAAAGAATTACTACCTGAATTTATAATAGGACAACTTTGATTATATTTTATGAAATTATTTTAGATTTTGTAAACGTTTAACGTATATTATTACGAAAATCATCCCATTAGCTTATTCGTATCATGGTATTTAACAGAGAATTTTCTTCTAAATTTGAATTTTGATCTTATGTGTGCGTTATGTGGAGGAGATACGCTCTATCTTTCAGTTATTACAATTAAGTGTCTTGGAATAAAAATATGTTTGGTACAAATTAAGCAGAAATATTCAAGAGTACATGATACTACCTCACTCAAATTACCCGAAGAGAGAAAAGGAAAATCCTCCCCGTGTTACCTACTTTACCCAACCCACCATTCCCGTAGGACAGAGGGAGCACGTAGAAACGAGATTGTTGGTCGGGAATCCTGTCACTTTTCTGATGGTGTTCCCTCAATCTCTTTAGTAAGGCTTTTTTGAAGAATAGCATATCAAACACGTTGAAGTTTCATCAAATCTACTACATGATATGTATATGATTTCACTTCTATATCAATTGCACTTCAAATAATATATGAATCTTGTATAATGTTCAAAGTAATGGGAAACCGTAGAATGTGGAATATTGTAATTGAAAGCAAAAGTTATCGAATACTACCCCACCTACCCCGCCATTCCAGAATAATATCTACATTTTTATATTTACTCTCATTTCTATATTAATATACATCAAATTTTTTGAGTTTAAAACAGTGGTCGACGTTTTACAAAAATTGATCCTATCTATAGCAATATAGTATAACGGAAATATATTTAATGTTGATCCTGGTTATGATACACACTTAATTAATCCTTCACGTCTTAATTTCTAAGAAAATCGCGACAAGAATATTTATATCTGCGTTCATAAAGCATTTGTTACATAACGCAGCAACAGAAATTTTTTACGAGTAAAATTTCAATATTTTTAATCCGATATTGAATCAGGATTTGGGTTAAAAAACAGAGTTCTCCCCTGTGCATAGCACCACGCCATGAAAGCGTATAGGGGGTGTGTTAAATTTTGATTGCACAATATACATCCTTTTCCTACTCCATGAAAAATGTATCCCTCGTGACGTCATTTTCCGTCATGATCGTTTGTCAATCATCCAAACATATTGTAACATTTACATTCGGACATTTCGTGGAGAAAATATTTATCAGGGATTTCGTTAACAAAACTTAGGTTGTCACAGTTCACATATATTTTGTGCCAATCTTGAACGCGGAATGCGTATTAAATGTTTCTAATTCAACATGCACTTATATTTCAGAATTGGTAGAATTTGTGATGTATAGAATCTATATTTAACCACGATCTGAACAAAGACATTTCTTGCTGCAATAACGAAACTACGCATTTTGTCTAAAAGAGAAGGAACTTAATATGTTTCTAAAGACAATAAACGTTAAGGGTAAAATTAGAATACGTTTTTGGAACCAGTATGCTGAATTGTTTTGAAAACAACAGTCATTTCCCTGACAACCAAACACTTGACAACCTCTGCATTGTAGATTTCTGCACACTAGTGTTTGGATCTCTGAAATTATACATTCCTATATTTCAGAAGTGCACGTTTTCCAGATGGCGTCGAAATGGATTTGAATACTAAGAACTGAAGAAGAGAAAAGATG
This sequence comes from Lepisma saccharinum, assembly GCF_977018435.1. Taxonomy (NCBI): domain Eukaryota; kingdom Metazoa; phylum Arthropoda; class Insecta; order Zygentoma; family Lepismatidae; genus Lepisma; species Lepisma saccharinum. The sequence continues at coordinate 39,324,340 of NC_139234.1, forward strand.
CTATGCTTTGAAGAGTATTGATGTGAAGGTATATTTACTCATTAATTATTCGACAGATTAACTGAAACCTTCATCAGATATGTAAAGATCAGATGGAAAATGATGTGAAATATAGAGTGGACAATATGTTGAGGATATACAATGGTCCTGGTACTAGAGAGAGAAATTCAATTTACAATCAATGCGTGTACCTGAATAACAATTATGTGGTCATGTGAATTCTTCATTTGTAAAGAATTACTACCTGAATTTATAATAGGACAACTTTGATTATATTCTATGAAATTATTTTAGATTTTGTAAACGTTTAACGTATATTATTACGAAAATCATCCCATTAGCTTATTCGTATCATGGTATTTCACAGAGAATTTTCTTCTAAATTTGCATTTTGATCTTATGTGTGCGTTATGTGGAGGAAATACGCTCTATCTTTCAGTTATTACAATTAAGTGTCTTGGAATAAAAATATGTTTGGTACAAATTAAGCAGAAATATCCAAGAGTACATGATACTACCTCACTCAAATTGCCCGAAGAGAGAAAAGGAAAATCCTCCCCGTGTTACCTACTTTACCCAACCCACCATTCCCGTAGGACAGAGGGAGCACGTAGAAACGAGATTGTTGGTCGGGAATCCTGTCACTTTTCTGATGGTGTTCCCTCAATCTCTTTAGTAAGGCTTTTTTGAAGAATAGCATATCAAACACGTTGAAGTTTCATCAAATCTACTACATGATATGTATATGATTTCACTTCTATATCAATTGCACTTCAAATAATATATGAATCTTGTATAATGTTCAAAGTAATGGGAAACCGTAGAATGTGGAATATTGTAATTGAAAGCAAAAGTTATCGAATACTACCCCACCTACCCCGCCATTCCAGAATAATATCTACATTTTTATATTTACTCTCATTTCTATATTAATATACATCAAATTTTTTGAGTTTAAAACAGTGGTCGACGTTTTACAAAAATTGATCCTATCTATAGCAATATAGTATAACGGAAATATATTTAATGTTGATCCTGGTTATGATACACACTTAATTAATCCTTCACGTCTTAATTTCTAAGAAAATCGCGACAAGAATATTTATATCTGCGTTCATAAAGCATTTGTTACATAACGCAGCAACAGAAATTTTTTACGAGTAAAATTTCAATATTTTTAATCCGATATTGAATCAGGATTTGGGTTAAAAAACAGAGTTCTCCCCTGTGCATAGCACCACGCCATGAAAGCGTATAGGGGGTGTGTTAAATTTTGATTGCACAATATACATCCTTTTCCTACTCCATGAAAAATGTATCCCTCGTGACGTCATTTTCCGTCATGATCGTTTGTCAATCATCCAAACATATTGTAACATTTACATTCGGACATTTCGTGGAGAAAATATTTATCAGGGATTTCGTTAACAAAACTTAGGTTGTCACAGTTCACATATATTTTGTGCCAATCTTGAACGCGGAATGCGTATTAAATGTTTCTAATTCAACATGCACTTATATTTCAGAATTGGTAGAATTTGTGATGTATAGAATCTATATTTAACCACGATCTGAACAAAGACATTTCTTGCTGCAATAACGAAACTACGCATTTTGTCTAAAAGAGAAGGAACTTAATATGTTTCTAAAGACAATAAACGTTAAGGGTAAAATTAGAATACGTTTTTGGAACCAGTATGCTGAATTGTTTTGAAAACAACAGTCATTTCCCTGACAACCAAACACTTGACAACCTCTGCATTGTAGATTTCTGCACACTAGTGTTTGGATCTCTGAAATTATACATTCCTATATTTCAGAAGTGCACGTTTTCCAGATGGCGTCGAAATGGATTTGAATACTAAGAACTGAAGAAGAGAAAAGATGCTATGCTTTGAAGAGTATTGATGTGAAGGTATATTTACTCATTAATTATTCGACAGATTAACTGAAACCTTCATCAGATATGTAAAGATCAGATGGAAAATGATGTGAAATATAGAGTGGACAATATGTTGAGGATATACAATGGTCCTGGTACTAGAGAGAGAAATTCAATTTACAATCAATGCGTGTACCTGAATAACAATTATGTGGTCATGTGAATTCTTCATTTGTAAAGAATTACTACCTGAATTTATAATAGGACAACTTTGATTATATTTTATGAAATTATTTTAGATTTTGTAAACGTTTAACGTATATTATTACGAAAATCATCCCATTAGCTTATTCGTATCATGGTATTTCACAGAGAATTTTCTTCTAAATTTGCATTTTGATCTTATGTGTGCGTTATGTGGAGGAAATACGCTCTATCTTTCAGTTATTACAATTAAGTGTCTTGGAATAAAAATATGTTTGGTACAAATTAAGCAGAAATATCCAAGAGTACATGATACTACCTCACTCAAATTGCCCGAAGAGAGAAAAGGAAAATCCTCCCCGTGTTACCTACTTTACCCAACCCACCATTCCCGTAGGACAGAGGGAGCACGTAGAAACGAGATTGTTGGTCGGGAATCCTGTCACTTTTCTGATGGTGTTCCCTCAATCTCTTTAGTAAGGCTTTTTTGAAGAATAGCATATCAAACACGTTGAAGTTTCATCAAATCTACTACATGATCTGTATATGATTTCACTTCTATATCAATTGCACTTCAAATAATATATGAATCTTGTATAATGTTCAAAGTAATGGGAAACCGTAGAATGTGGAATATTGTAATTGAAAGCAAAAGTCATCGAATACTACCCCACCTACCCCGCCATTCCAGAATAATATCTACATTTTTATATTTACTCTCATTTCTATATTAATATACATGAAATTTTTTGAGTTTAAAACAGTGGTCGACGTTTTACAAAAATTGATCCTATCTATAGCAATATAGTATAACGGAAATATATTTAATGTTGATCCTGGTTATGATACACACTTAATTAATCCTTCACGTCTTAATTTCTAAGAAAATCGCGACAAGAATATTTATATCTGCGTTCATAAAGCATTTGTTACATAACGCAGCAACAGAAATTTTTTACGAGTAAAAATTCAATATTTTTAATCCGATATTGAATCAGGATTTGGGTTAAAAAACAGAGTTCTCCCCTGTGCATAGCACCACGCCATGAAAGCGTATAGGGGGTGTGTTCAATTTTGATTGCACAATATACATCCTTTTCCTACTCCATGAAAAATGTATCCCTCGTGACGTCATTTTCCGTCATGATCGTTTGTCAATCATCCAAACATATTGTAACATTTACATTCGGACATTTCGTGGAGAAAATATTTATCAGGGATTTCGTTAACAAAACTTATGTTGTCACAGTTCACATATATTTTGTGCCAATCTTGAACGCGGAATGCGTATTAAATGTTTCTAATTCAACATGCACTTATATTTCAGAATTGGTAGAATTTGTGATGTATAGAATCTATATTTAACCACGATCTGAACAAAGACATTTCTTGCTGCAATAACGAAACTACGCATTTTGTCTAAAAGAGAAGGAACTTAATATATTTCTAAAGACAATAAACGTTAAGGGTAAAATTAGAATACGTTTTTGGAACCAGTATGCTGAATTGTTTTGAAAACAACAGTCATTTCCCAGACAACCAAACACTTGACAACCTCTGCATTGTAGATTTCTGCACACTAGTGTTTGGATCTCTGAAATTATACATTCCTATATTTCAGAAGTGCACGTTTTCCAGATGGCGTCGAAATGGATTTGAATATTAAGAACTGAAGAAGAGAAAAGATGCTATGCTTTGAATAGTATTGATGTGAAGGTATATTTACTCATTAATTATTCGACAGATTAACTGAAACCTTCATCAGATATGTAAAGATCAGATGGAAAATGATGTGAAATATAGAGTGGACAATATGTTGAGGATATACAATGGTCCTGGTACTAGAGAGAGAAATTCAATTTACAATCAATACGTGTACCTGAATAACAATTATGTGGTCATGTGAATTCTTCATTTGTAAAGAATTACTACCTGAATTTATAATAGGACAACTTTGATTATATTTTATGAAATTATTTTAGATTTTGTAAACGTTTAACGTATATTATTACGAAAATCATCCCATTAGCTTATTCGTATCATGGTATTTCACAGAGAATTTTCTTCTAAATTTGCATTTTGATCTTATGTGTGCGTTATGTGGAGGAAATACGCTCTATCTTTCAGTTATTACAATTAAGTGTCTTGGAATAAAAATATGTTTGGTACAAATTAAGCAGAAATATTCAAGAGTACATGATACTACCTCACTCAAATTGCCCGAAGAGAGAAAAGGAAAATCCTCCCCGTGTTACCTACTTTACCCAACCCACCATTCCCGTAGGACAGAGGGAGCACGTAGAAACGAGATTGTTGGTCGGGAATCCTGTCACTTTTCTGATGGTGTTCCCTCAATCTCTTTAGTAAGGCTTTTTTGAAGAATAGCATATCAAACACGTTGAAGTTTCATCAAATCTACTACATGATCTGTATATGATTTCACTTCTATATCAATTGCACTTCAAATAATATATGAATCTTGTATAATGTTCAAAGTAATGGGAAACCGTAGAATGTGGAATATTGTAATTGAAAGCAAAAGTCATCGAATACTACCCCACCTAGCCCGCCATTCCAGAATAATATCTACATTTTTATATTTACTCTCATTTCTATATTAATATACATCAAATTTTTTGAGTTTAAAACAGTGGTCGACGTTTTACAAAAATTGATCATATCTATAGCAATATAGTATAACGGAAATATATTTAATGTTGATCCTGGTTATGATACACATTTAATTAATTTTTCACGTCTTAATTTCTAAGAAAATCGCGACAAGAATATTTATATCTGCGTTCATAAAGCATTTGTTACATAACGCAGCAACAGAAATTTTTTACGAGTAAAATTTCAATATTTTTAATCCGATATTGAATCAGGATTTGGGTTAAAAAACAGAGTTCTCCCCTGTGCATAGCACCACGCCATGAAAGCGTATAGGGGGTGTGTTAAATTTTGATTGCACAATATACATCCTTTTCCTACTCCATGAAAAATGTATCCCTCGTGACGTCATTTTCCGTCATGATCGTTTGTCAATCATCCAAACATATTGTAACATTTACATTCGGACATTTCGTGGAGAAAATATTTATCAGGGATTTCGTTAACAAAACTTAGGTTGTCACAGTTCACATATATTTTGTGCCAATCTTGAACGCGGAATGCGTATTAAATGTTTCTAATTCAACATGCACTTATATTTCAGAATTGGTAGAATTTGTGATGTATAGAATCTATATTTAACCACGATCTGAACAAAGACATTTCTTGCTGCAATAACGAAACTACGCATTTTGTCTAAAAGAGAAGGAACTTAATATGTTTCTAAAGACAATAAACGTTAAGGGTAAAATTAGAATACGTTTTTGGAACCAGTATGCTGAATTGTTTTGAAAACAACAGTCATTTCCCAGACATCCAAACACTTGACAACCTCTGCATTGTAGATTTCTGCACACTAGTGTTTGGATCTCTGAAATTATACATTCCTATATTTCAGAAGTGCACGTTTTCCAGATGGCGTCGAAATGGATTTGAATACTAAGATCTGAAGAAGAGAAAAGATGCTATGCTTTGAATAGTATTGATGTGAAGGTATATTTACTCATTAATTATTCGACAGATTAACTGAAACCTTCATCAGATATGTAAAATCAGATGGAAAATGATGTGAAATATAGAGTGGACAATATGTTGAGGATATACAATGGTCCTGGTACTAGAGAGAGAAATTCAATTTACAATCAATACGTGTACCTGAATAACAATTATGTGGTCATGTGAATTCTTCATTTGTAAAGAATTACTACCTGAATTTATAATAGGACAACTTTGATTATATTTTATGAAATTATTTTAGATTTTGTAAACGTTTAACGTATATTATTACGAAAATCATCCCATTAGCTTATTCGTATCGGGGTATTTCACAGAGAATTTTCATCTAAATTTGCATTTTGATCTTATGTGTGCGTTATGTGGAGGAAATACGCTCTATCTTTCAGTTATTACAATTAAGTGTCTTGGAATAAAAATACGTTTGGTACAAATTAAGCAGAAATATTCAAGAGTACATGATACTACCTCACTCAAATTGCCCGAAGAGAGAAAAGGAAAATCCTCCCCGTGTTACCTACTTTACCCAACCCACCATTCCCGTAGGACAGAGGGAGCACGTAGAAACGAGATTGTTGGTCGGGAATCCTGTCACTTTTCTGATGGTGTTCCCTCAATCTCTTTAGTAAGGCTTTTTTGAAGAATAGCATATCAAACTCGTTGAAGTTTCATCAAATCTACTACATGATCTGTATATGATTTCACTTCTGTATTAATTGCACTTCAAATAATATATGAATCTTGTATAATGTTCAAAGTAATGGGAAACCGTAGAATGTGGAATATTGTAATTGAAAGCAAAAGTCATCGAATACTACCCCACCTAGCCCGCCATTCCAGAATAATATCTACATTTTTATATTTACTCTCATTTCTATATTAATATACATGAAATTTTTTGAGTTTAAAACAGTGGTCGACGTTTTACAAAAATTGATCCTATCTATAGCAATATATTATAACGGAAATATATTTAATGTTGATCCTGGTTATGATACACATTTAATTAATCCTTCACGTCTTAATTTCTAAGAAAATCGCGACAAGAATATTTATATCTGCGTTCATAAAGCATTTGTTACATAACGCAGCAACAGAAATTATTTACGAGTAAAAATTCAATATTTTTAATCCGATATTGAATCAGGATTTGGGTTAAAAAACAGAGTTCTCCCCTGTGCATAGCACCACGCCATGAAAGCGTATAGGGGGTGTGTTCAATTTTGATTGCACAATATACATGCTTTTCCTACTCCATGAAAAATGTATCCCTCGTGACGTCATTTTCCGTCATGATCGCTTGTCAATCATCCAAACATATTGTAACATTTACATTGGGACATTTCGTGGAGAAAATATTTATCAGGGATTTCGTTAACAAAACTTATGTTGTCACAGTTCACATATATTTTGTGCCAATCTTGAACGCGGAATGCGTATTAAATGTTTCTAATTCAACATGCACTTATATTTCAGAATTGGTAGAATTTGTGATGTATAGAATCTATATTTAACCACGATCTGAACAAAGACATTTCTTGCTGCAATAACGAAACTACGCATTTTGTCTAAAAGAGAAGGAACTTAATATATTTCTAAAGACAATAAACGTTAAGGGTAAAATTAGAATACGTTTTTGGAACCAGTATGCTGAATTGTTTTGAAAACAACAGTCATTTCCCAGACAACCAAACACTTGACAACCTCTGCATTGTAGATTTCTGCACACTAGTGTTTGGATCTCTGAAATTATACATTCCTATATTTCAGAAGTGCACGTTTTCCAGATGGCGTCGAAATGGATTTGAATACTAAGAACTGAAGAAGAGAAAAGATGCTATGCTTTGAATAGTATTGATGTGAAGGTATATTTACTCATTAATTATTCCACAGATTAACTGAAACCTTCATCAGATATGTAAAGATCAGATGGAAAATGATGTGAAATATAGAGTGGACAATATGTTGAGGATATACAATGGTCCTGGTACTAGAGAGAGAAATTCAATTTACAATCAATACGTGTACCTGAATAACAATTATGTGGTCATGTGAATTCTTCATTTGTAAAGAATTACTACCTGAATTTATAATAGGACAACTTTGATTATATTTTATGAAATTATTTTAGATTTTGTAAACGTTTAACGTATATTATTACGAAAATCATCCCATTAGCTTATTCGTATCATGGTAATTAACAGAGAATTTTCTTCTAAATTTGCATTTTGATCTTATGTGTGCGTTATGTGGAGGAGATACGCTCTATCTTTCAGTTATTACAATTAAGTGTCTTGGAATAAAAATATGTTTGGTACAAATTAAGCAGAAATATTCAAGAGTACATGATACTACCTCACTCAAATTGCCCGAAGAGAGAAAAGGAAAATCCTCCCCGTGTTACCTACTTTACCCAACCCACCATTCCCGTAGGACAGAGGGAGCACGTAGAAACGAGATTGTTGGTCGGGAATCCTGTCACTTTTCTGATGGTGTTCCCTCAATCTCTTTAGTAAGGCTTTTTTGAAGAATAGCATATCAAACACGTTGAAGTTTCATCAAATCTACTACATGATCTGTATATGATTTCACTTCTATATCAATTGCACTTCAAATAATATATGAATCTTGTATAATGTTCAAAGTAATGGGAAACCGTAGAATGTGGAATATTGTAATTGAAAGCAAAAGTCATCGAATACTACCCCACCTAGCCCGCCATTCCAGAATAATATCTACATTTTTATATTTACTCTCATTTCTATATTAATATACATCAAATTTTTTGAGTTTAAAACAGTGGTCGACGTTTTACAAAAATTGATCATATCTATAGCAATATATTATAACGGAAATATATTTAATGTTGATCCTGGTTATTTAATTAATCCTTCACGTCTTAATTTCTAAGAAAATCGCGACAAGAATATTTATATCTGCGTTCATAAAGCATTTGTTACATAACGCAGCAACAGAAATTATTTACGAGTAAAAATTCAATATTTTTAATCCGATATTGAATCACGATTTGGGTTAAAAAATAGAGTTCTCCCCTGTGCATAGCACCACGCCATGAAAGCGTATAGGGGGTGTGTTCAATTTTGATTGCACAATATACATCCTTTTCCTACTCCATGAAAAATGTATCCCTCGTGACGTCATTTTCCGTCATGATCGTTTGTCAATCATCCAAACATATTGTAACATTTACATTCGGACATTTCGTGGAGAAAATATTTATCAGGGATTTCGTTAACAAAACTTATGTTGTCACAGTTCACATATATTTTGTGCCAATCTTGAACGCGGAATGCGTATTAAATGTTTCTAATTCAACATGCACTTATATTTCAGAATTGGTAGAATTTGTGATGTATAGAATCTATATTTAACCACGATCTGAACAAAGACATTTCTTGCTGCAATAACGAAACTACGCATTTTGTCTAAAAGAGAAGGAACTTAATATATTTCTAAAGACAATAAACGTTAAGGGTAAAATTAGAATACGTTTTTGGAACCAGTATGCTGAATTGTTTTGAAAACAACAGTCATTTCCCAGACAACCAAACACTTGACAACCTCTGCATTGTAGATTTCTGCACACTAGTGTTTGGATCTCTGAAATTATACATTCCTATATTTCAGAAGTGCACGTTTTCCAGATGGCGTCGAAATGGATTTGAATACTAAGAACTGAAGAAGAGAAAAGATGCTATGCTTTGAATAGTATTGATGTGAAGGTATATTTACTCATTAGTTATTCGACAGATTAACTGAAACCTTCATCAGATATGTAAAGATCAGATGGAAAATGATGTGAAATATAGAGTGGACAATATGTTGAGGATATACAATGGTCCTGGTACTAGAGAGAGAAATTCAATTTACAATCAATACGTGTACCTGAATAACAATTATGTGGTCATGTGAATTCTTCATTTGTAAAGAATTACTACCTGAATTTATAATAGGACAACTTTGATTATATTTTATGAAATTATTTTAGATTTTGTAAACGTTTAACGTATATTATTACGAAAATCATCCCATTAGCTTATTCGTATCATGGTATTTCACAGAGAATTTTCTTCTAAATTTGCATTTTGATCTTATGTGTGCGTTATGTGGAGGAGATACGCTCTATCTTTCAGTTATTACAATTAAGTGTCTTGGAATAAAAATATGTTTGGTACAAATTAAGCAGAAATATTCAAGAGTACATGATACTACCTCACTCAAATTGCCCGAAGAGAGAAAAGGAAAATCCTCCCCGTGTTACCTACTTTACCCAACCCACCATTCCCGTAGGACAGAGGGAGCACGTAGAAACGAGATTGTTGGTCGGGAATCCTGTCACTTTTCTGATGGTGTTCCCTCAATTTCTTTAGTAAGGCTCTTTTGAAGAATAGCATATCAAACACGTTGAAGTTTCATCAAATCTACTACAAGATCTGTATATGATTTCACTTCTATATCAATTGCACTTCAAATAATATATGAATCTTGTATAATGTTCAAAGTAATGGGAAACCGTAGAATGTGGAATATTGTAATTGAAAGCAAAAGTTATCGAATACTACCCCACCTAGCCCGCCATTCCAGAATAATATCTACATTTTTATATTTACTCTCATTTCTATATTAATATACATCAAATTTTTTGAGTTTAAAACAGTGGTCGACGTTTTACAAAAATTGATCCTATCTATAGCAATATATTATAACGGAAATATATTTAATGTTGATCCTGGTTATGATACACATTTAATTAATCCTTCACGTCTTAATTTCTAAGAAAATCGCGACAAGAATATTTATATCTGCGTTCATAAAGCATTTGTTACATAACGCAGCAACAGAAATTATTTACGAGTAAAAATTCAATATTTTTAATCCGATATTGAATCAGGATTTGGGTTAAAAAATAGAGTTCTCCCCTGTGCATAGCACCACGCAATGAAAGCGTATAGGGGGTGTGTTCAATTTTGATTGCACAATATACATCCTTTTCCTACTCCATGAAAAATGTATCCCTCGTGACGTCATTTTCCGTCATGATCGTTTGTCAATCATCCAAACATATTGTAACATTTACATTCGGACATTTCGTGGAGAAAATATTTATCAGGGATTTCGTTAACAAAACTTATGTTGTCACAGTTCACATATATTTTGTGCCAATCTTGAACGCGGAATGCGTATTAAATGTTTCTAATTCAACATGCACTTATATTTCAGAATTGGTAGAATTTGTGATGTATAGAATCTATATTTAACCACGATCTGAACAAAGACATTTCTTGCTGCAATAACGAAACTACGCATTTTGTCTAAAAGAGAAGGAACTTAATATATTTCTAAAGACAATAAACGTTAAGGGTAAAATTAGAATACGTTTTTGGAACCAGTATGCTGAATTGTTTTGAAAACAACAGTCATTTCCCAGACAACCAAACACTTGACAACCTCTGCATTGTAGATTTCTGCACACTAGTGTTTGGATCTCTGAAATTATACATTCCTATATTTCAGAAGTGCACGTTTTCCAGATGGCGTCGAAATGGATTTGAATACTAAGAACTGAAGAAGAGAAAAGATGCTATGCTTTGAATAGTATTGATGTGAAGGTATATTTACTCATTAATTATTCGACAGATTAACTGAAACCTTCATCAGATATGTAAAGATCAGATGGAAAATGATGTGAAATATAGAGTGGACAATATGTTGAGGATATACAATGGTCCTGGTACTAGAGAGAGAAATTGAATTTACAATCAATACGTGTACCTGAATAACAATTATGTGGTCATGTTAATTCTTCATTTGTAAAGAATTACTATTTGAATTTATAATAGGACAACTTTCATTATATTTTATGAAATTATTTTAGGTTTTGTAAACGTTTAACGTATATTATTACGAAAATCATCCCATTAGCTTATTCGTATCAGGGTATTTCACAGAGAATTTTCTTCTAAATTTGCATTTTGATCTTATGTGTGCGTTATGTGGAGGAGATACGCTCTATCTTTCAGTTATTACAATTAAGTGTCTTGGAATAAAAATATGTTTGGTACAAATTAAGCAGAAATATTCAAGAGTACATGATACTACCTCACTCAAATTGCCCGAAGAGAGAAAAGGAAAATCCTCCCCGTGTTACCTACTTTACCCAACCCACCATTCCCGTAGGACAGAGGGAGCACGTAGAAACGAGATTGTTGGTCGGGAATCCTGTCACTTTTCTGATGGTGTTCCCTCAATCTCTTTAGTAAGGCTTTTTTGAAGAATAGCATATCAAACACGTTGAAGTTTCATCAAATCTACTACATGATCTGTATATGATTTCACTTCTATATCAATTGCACTTCAAATAATATATGAATCTTGTATAATGTTCAAAGTAATGGGAAACCGTAGAATGTGGAATATTGTAATTGAAAGCAAAAGTCATCGAATACTACCCCACCTAGCCGCCATTCCAGAATAATATCTACATTTTTATATTTACTCTCATTTCTATATTAATATACATCAAATTTTTTGAGTTTAAAACAGTTGTCGACGTTTTACAAAAATTGATCCTATCTATAGCAATATATTATAACGGAAATATATTTAATGTTGATCCTGGTTATGATACACATTTAATTAATCCTTCACGTCTTAATTTCTAAGAAAATCGCGACAAGAATATTTATATCTGCGTTCATAAAGCATTTGTTACATAACGCAGCAACAGATATTTTTTACGAGTAAAAATTCAATATTTTTAATCCGATATTGAATCAGGATTTGGGTTAAAAAACAGAGTTCTCCCCTGTGCATAGCACCACGCCATGAAAGCGTATAGGGGGTGTGTTCAATTTTGATTGCACAATATACATCCTTTTCCTACTCCATGAAAAATGTATCCCTCGTGACGTCATTTTCCGTCATGATCGTTTGTCAATCATCCAAACATATTGTAACATTTACATTCGGACATTTCGTGGAGAAAATATTTATCAGGGATTTCGTTAACAAAACTTATGTTGTCACAGTTCACATATATTTTGTGCCAATCTTGAACGCGGAATGCGTATTAAATGTTTCTAATTCAACATGCACTTATATTTCAGAATTGGTAGAATTTGTGATGTATAGAATCTATATTTAACCACGATCTGAACAAAGACATTCCTTGCTGCAATAACGAAACTACGCATTTTGTCTAAAAGAGAAGGAACTTAATATATTTCTAAAGACAATAAACGTTAAGGGTAAAATTAGAATACGTTTTTGGAACCAGTATGCTGAATTGTTTTGAAAACAACAGTCATTTCCCAGACAACCAAACACTTGACAACCTCTGCATTGTAGATTTCTGCACACTAGTGTTTGGATCTCTGAAATTATACATTCCTATATTTGAGAAGTGCACGTTTTCCAGATGGCGTCGAAATGGATTTGAATACTAAGAACTGAAGAAGAGAAAAGATGCTATGCTTTGAATAGTATTGATGTGAAGGTATATTTACTCATTAATTATTCGACAGATTAACTGAAACCTTCATCAGATATGTAAAGATCAGAATGAAAATGATGTGAAATATAGAGTGGACAATATGTTGAGGATATACAATGGTCCTGGTACTAGAGAGAGAAATTCAATTTACAATCAATACGTGTACCTGAATAACAATTATGTGGTCATGTGAATTCTTCATTTGTAAAGAATTACTACCTGAATTTATAATAGGACAACTTTGATTATATTCTATGAAATTATTTTAGATTTTGTAAACGTTTAACGTATATTATTACGAAAATCATCCCATTAGCTTATTCGTATCAGGGTATTTCACAGAGAATTTTCTTCTAAATTTGCATTTTGATCTTATGTGTGCGTTATGTGGAGGAGATACGCTCTATCTTTCAGTTATTACAATTAAGTGTCTTGGAATAAAAATATGTTTGGTACAAATTAAGCAGAAATATTCAAGAGTACATGATACTACCTCACTCAAATTGCCCGAAGAGAGAAAAGGAAAATCATCCCCGTGTTACCTACTTTACCCAACCCACCATTCCCGTAGGACAGAGGGAGCACGTAGAAACGAGATTGTTGGTCGGGAATCCTGTCACTTTTCTGATGGTGTTCCCTCAATCTCTTTAGTAAGGCTTTTTTGAAGAATAGCATATCAAACACGTTGAAGTTTCATCAAATCTACTACATGATCTGTATATGATTTCACTTCTATATCAATTGCACTTCAAATAATATATGAATCTTGTATAATGTTCAAAGTAATGGGAAACCGTAGAATGTGGAATATTGTAATTGAAAGCAAAAGTCATCGAATACTACCCCACCTAGCCCGCCATTCCAGAATAATATCTACATTTTTATATTTACTCTCATTTCTATATTAATATACATCAAATTTTTTGAGTTTAAAACAGTGGTCGACGTTTTACAAAAATTGATCCTATCTATAGCAATATAGTATAACGGAAATATATTTAATATTGATCCTGGTTATGATACACATTTAATTAATCCTTCACGTCTTAATTTCTAAGAAAATCGCGACAAGAATATTTATATCTGCGTTCATAAAGCATTTGTTACATAACGCAGCAACAGAAATTTTTTACGAGAAAAAATTCAATATTTTGAATCCGATATTGAATCAGGATTTGGGTTAAAAAACAGAGTTCTCCCCTGTGCAAAGCACCACGCCATGAAAGCGTATAGGGGGTGTGTTCAATTTTGATTGCACAATATACATCCTTTTCCTACTCCATGAAAAATGTATCCCTCGTGACGTCATTTTCCGTCATGATCGTTTGTCAATCATCCAAACATATTGTAACATTTACATTCGGACATTTCGTGGAGAAAATATTTATCAGGGATTTCGTTAACAAAACTTATGTTGTCACAGTTCACATATATTTTGTGCCAATCTAAAACGCGGAATGCGTATTAAATGTTTTTAATTCAACATGCACTTATATTTCAGAATTGGTAGAATTTGTGATGTATAGAATCTATATTTAACCACGATCTGAACAAAGACATTTCTTGCTGCAATAACGAAACTACGCATTTTGTCTAAAAGAGAAGGAACTTAATATATTTCTAAAGACAATAAACGTTAAGGGTAAAATTAGAATACGTTTTTGGAACCAGTATGCTGAATTGTTTTGAAAACAACAGTCATTTCCCAGACAACCAAACACTTGACAACCTCTGCATTGTAGATTTCTGCACACTAGTGTTTGGATCTCTGAAATTATACATTCCTATATTTCAGAAGTGCATGTTTTCCTGATGGCGTCGAAACGGATTTGAATACTAAGAACTGAAGAAGAGAAAAGATGCTATGCTTTGAATAGTATTGATGTGAAGGTATATTTACTCATTAATTATTCGACAGATTAACTGAAACCTTCATCAGATATGTAAAGATCAGATGGAAAATGATGTGAAATATAGAGTGGACAATATGTTGAGGATATACAATGGTCCTGGTACTAGAGAGAGAAATTCAATTTACAATCAATACGTGTACCTGAATAACAATTATGTGGTCATGTGAATTCTTCATTTGTAAAGAATTACTACCTGAATTTATAATAGGACAACTTTGATTATATTCTATGAAATTATTTTAGATTTTGTAAACGTTTAACGTATATTATTACGAAAATCATCCCATTAGCTTATTCGTATCAGGGTATTTCACAGAGAATTTTCTTCTAAATTTGCATTTTGATCTTATGTGTGCGTTATGTGGAGGAGATACGCTCTATCTTTCAGTTATTACAATTAAGTGTCTTGGAATAAAAATATGTTTGGTACAAATTAAGCAGAAATATTCAAGAGTACATGATACTACCTCACTCAAATTGCCCGAAGAGAGAAAAGGAAAATCCTCCCCGTGTTACCTACTTTACCCAACCCACCATTCCCGTAGGACAGAGGGAGCACGTAGAAACGAGATTGTTGGTCGGGAATCCTGTCACTTTTCTGATGGTGTTCCCTCAATCTCTTTAGTAAGGCTTTTTTGAAGAATAGCATATCAAACACGTTGAAGTTTCATCAAATCTACTACATGATCTGTATATGATTTCACTTCTATATCAATTGCACTTCAAATAATATATGAATCTTGTATAATGTTCAAAGTAATGGGAAACCGTAGAATGTGGAATATTGTAATTGAAAGCAAAAGTCATCGAATACTACCCCACCTAGCCCGCCATTCCAGAATAATATCTACATTTTTATATTTACTCTCATTTCTATATTAATATACATCAAATTTTTTGAGTTTAAAACAGTGGTCGACGTTTTACAAAAATTGATCCTATCTATAGCGATATAGTATAACGGAAATATATTTAATATTGATCCTGGTTATGATACACATTTAATTAATCCTTCACGTCTTAATTTCTAAGAAAATCGCGACAAGAATATTTATATCTGCGTTCATAAAGCATTTGTTACATAACGCAGCAACAGAAATTTTTTACGAGAAAAAATTCAATATTTTGAATCCGATATTGAATCAGGATTTGGGTTAAAAAACAGAGTTCTCCCCTGTGCAAAGCACCACGCCATGAAAGCGTATAGGGGGTGTGTTCAATTTTGATTGCACAATATACATCCTTTTCCTACTCCATGAAAAATGTATCCCTCGTGACGTCATTTTCCGTCATGATCGTTTGTCAATCATCCAAACATATTGTAACATTTACATTCGGACATTTCGTGGAGAAAATATTTATCAGGGATTTCGTTAACAAAACTTATGTTGTCACAGTTCACATATATTTGGTGCCAATCTAAAACGCGGAATGCGTATTAAATGTTTTTAATTCAACATGCACTTATATTTCAGAATTGGTAGAATTTGTGATGTATAGAATCTATATTTAACCACGATCTGAACAAAGACATTTCTTGCTGCAATAACGAAACTACGCATTTTGTCTAAAAGAGAAGGAACTTAATATATTTCTAAAGACAATAAACGTTAAGGGTAAAATTAGAATACGTTTTTGGAACCAGTATGCTGAATTGTTTTGAAAACAACAGTCATTTCCCAGACAACCAAACACTTGACAACCTCTGCATTGTAGATTTCTGCACACTAGTGTTTGGATCTCTGAAATTATACATTCCTATATTTCAGAAGTGCACGTTTTCCAGATGGCGTCGAAATGGATTTGAATACTAAGAACTGAAGAAGAGAAAAGATGCTATGCTTTGAATAGTATTGATGTGAAGGTATATTTACTCATTAATTATTCGACAGATTAACTGAAACCTTCATCAGATATGTAAAGATCAGATGGAAAATGATGTGAAATATAGAGTGGACAATATGTTGAGGATATACAATGGTCCTGGTACTAGAGAGAGAAATTCAATTTACAATCAATACGTGTACCTGAATATCAATTATGTGGTCATGTGAATTCTTCATTTGTAAAGAATTACTACCTGAATTTATAATAGGACAACTTTGATTATATTTTATGAAATTATTTTAGATTTTGTAAACGTTTAACGTATATTATTACGAAAATCATCCCATTAGCTTATTCGTATCAGGGTATTTCACAGAGAATTTTCTTCTAAATTTGCATTTTGATCTTATGTGTGCGTTATGTGGAGGAGATACGCTCTATCTTTCAGTTATTACAATTAAGTGTCTTGGAATAAAAATATGTTTGGTACAAATTAAGCAGAAATATTCAAGAGTACATGATACTACCTCACTCAAATTGCCCGAAGAGAGAAAAGGAAAATCCTCCCCGTGTTACCTACTTTACCCAACCCACCATTCCCGTAGGACAGAGGGAGCACGTAGAAACGAGATTGTTGGTCGGGAATCCTGTCACTTTTCTGATGGTGTTCCCTCAATCTCTTTAGTAAGGCTTTTTTGAAGAATAGCATATCAAACACGTTGAAGTTTCATCAAATCTACTACATGATCTGTATATGATTTCACTTCTATATCAATTGCACTTCAAATAATATATGAATCTTGTATAATGTTCAAAGTAATGGGAAACCGTAGAATGTGGAATATTGTAATTGAAAGCAAAAGTCATCGAATACTACCCCACCTAGCCGCCATTCCAGAATAATATCTACATTTTTATATTTACTCTCATTTCTATATTAATATACATCAAATTTTTTGAGTTTAAAACAGTGGTCGACGTTTTACAAAAATTGATCCTATCTATAGCAATATATTATAACGGAAATATATTTAATGTTGATCCTGGTTATGATACACATTTAATTAATCCTTCACGTCTTAATTTCTAAGAAAATCGCGACAAGAATATTTATATCTGCGTTCATAAAGCATTTGTTACATAACGCAGCAACAGAAATTTTTTACGAGTAAAAATTCAATATTTTTAATCCGATATTGAATCAGGATTTGGGTTAAAAAACAGAGTTCTCCCCTGTGCAAAGCACCACGCCATGAAAGCGTATAGGGGGTGTGTTCAATTTTGATTGCACAATATACATCCTTTTCCTACTCCATGAAAAATGTATCCCTCGTGACGTCATTTTCCGTCATGATCGTTTGTCAATCATCCAAACATATTGTAACATTTACATTCGGACATTTCGTGGAGAAAATATTTATCAGGGATTTCGTTAACAAAACTTATGTTGTCACAGTTCACATATATTTTGTGCCAATCTTGAACGCGGAATGCGTATTAAATGTTTCTAATTCAACATGCACTTATATTTCAGAATTGGTAGAATTTGTGATGTATAGAATCTATATTTAACCACGATCTGAACAAAGACATTTCTTGCTGCAATAACGAAACTACGCATTTTGTCTAAAAGAGAAGGAACTTAATATATTTCTAAAGACAATAAACGTTAAGGGTAAAATTAGAATACGTTTTTGGAACCAGTATGCTGAATTGTTTTGAAAACAACAGTCATTTCCCAGACAACCAAACACTTGACAACCTCTGCATTGTAGATTTCTGCACACTAGTGTTTGGATCTCTGAAATTATACATTCCTATATTTGAGAAGTGCACGTTTTCCAGATGGCGTCGAAATGGATTTGAATACTAAGAACTGAAGAAGAGAAAAGATGCTATGCTTTGAATAGTATTGATGTGAAGGTATATTTACTCATTAATTATTCGACAGATTAACTGAAACCTTCATCAGATATGTAAAGATCAGATGGAAAATGATGTGAAATATAGTGGACAATATGTTGAGGATATACAATGGTCCTGGTACTAGAGAGAGAAATTCAATTTACAATCAATACGTGTACCTGAATAACAATTATGTGGTCATGTGAATTCTTCATTTGTAAAGAATTACTACCTGAATTTATAATAGGACAACTTTGATTATATTCTATGAAATTATTTTAGATTTTGTAAACGTTTAACGTATATTATTACGAAAATCATCCCATTAGCTTATTCGTATCAGGGTATTTCACAGAGAATTTTCTTCTAAATTTGCATTTTGATCTTATGTGTGCGTTATGTGGAGGAGATACGCTCTATCTTTCAGTTATTACAATTAAGTGTCTTGGAATAAAAATATGTTTGGTACAAATTAAGCAGAAATATTCAAGAGTACATGATACTACCTCACTCAAATTGCCCGAAGAGAGAAAAGGAAAATCATCCCCGTGTTGCCTACTTTACCCAACCCACCATTCCCGTAGGACAAAGGGAGCACGTAGAAACGAGATTGTTGGTCGGGAATCCTGTCACTTTTCTGATGGTGTTCCCTCAATCTCTTTAGTAAGGCTTTTTTGAAGAATAGCATATCAAACACGTTGAAGTTTCATCAAATCTACTACATGATCTGTATATGATTTCACTTCTATATCAATTGCACTTCAAATAATATATGAATCTTGTATAATGTTCAAAGTAATGGGAAACCGTAGAATGTGGAATATTGTAATTGAAAGCAAAAGTCATCGAATACTACCCCACCTAGCCCGCCATTCCAGAATAATATCTACATTTTTATATTTACTCTCATTTCTATATTAATATACATCAAATTTTTTGAGTTTAAAACAGTGGTCGACGTTTTACAAAAATTGATCCTATCTATAGCAATATAGTATAACGGAAATATATTTAATATTGATCCTGGTTATGATACACATTTAATTAATCCTTCACGTCTTAATTTCTAAGAAAATCGCGACAAGAATATTTATATCTGCGTTCATAAAGCATTTGTTACATAACGCAGCAACAGAAATTTTTTACGAGAAAAAATTCAATATTTTGAATCCGATATTGAATCAGGATTTGGGTTAAAAAACAGAGTTCTCCCCTGTGCAAAGCACCACGCCATGAAAGCGTATAGGGGGTGTGTTCAATTTTGATTGCACAATATACATCCTTTTCCTACTCCATGAAAAATGTATCCCTCGTGACGTCATTTTCCGTCATGATCGTTTGTCAATCATCCAAACATATTGTAACATTTACATTCGGACATTTCGTGGAGAAAATATTTATCAGGGATTTCGTTAACAAAACTTATGTTGTCACAGTTCACATATATTTGGTGCCAATCTAAAACGCGGAATGCGTATTAAATGTTTTTAATTCAACATGCACTTATATTTCAGAATTGGTAGAATTTGTGATGTATAGAATCTATATTTAACCACGATCTGAACAAAGACATTTCTTGCTGCAATAACGAAACTACGCATTTTGTCTAAAAGAGAAGGAACTTAATATATTTCTAAAGACAATAAACGTTAAGGGTAAAATTAGAATACGTTTTTGGAACCAGTATGCTGAATTGTTTTGAAAACAACAGTCATTTCCCAGACAACCAAACACTTGACAACCTCTGCATTGTAGATTTCTGCACACTAGTGTTTGGATCTCTGAAATTATACATTCCTATATTTCAGAAGTGCACGTTTTCCAGATGGCGTCGAAATGGATTTGAATACTAAGAACTGAAGAAGAGAAAAGATGCTATGCTTTGAATAGTATTGATGTGAAGGTATATTTACTCATTAATTATTCGACAGATTAACTGAAACCTTCATCAGATATGTAAAGATCAGATGGAAAATGATGTGAAATATAGAGTGGACAATATGTTGAGGATATACAATGGTCCTGGTACTAGAGAGAGAAATTCAATTTACAATCAATACGTGTACCTGAATAACAATTATGTGGTCATGTGAATTCTTCATTTGTAAAGAATTACTACCTGAATTTATAATAGGACAACTTTGATTATATTCTATGAAATTATTTTAGATTTTGTAAACGTTTAACGTATATTATTACGAAAATCATCCCATTAGCTTATTCGTATCAGGGTATTTCACAGAGAATTTTCTTCTAAATTTGCATTTTGATCATATGTGTGCGTTATGTGGAGGAGATACGCTCTATCTTTCAGTTATTACAATTAAGTGTCTTGGAATAAAAATATGTTTGGTACAAATTAAGCAGAAATATTCAAGAGTACATGATACTACCTCACTCAAATTGCCCGAAGAGAGAAAAGGAAAATCCTCCCCGTGTTACCTACTTTACCCAACCCACCATTCCCGTAGGACAGAGGGAGCACGTAGAAACGAGATTGTTGGTCGGGAATCCTGTCACTTTTCTGATGGTGTTCCCTCAATCTCTTTAGTAAGGCTTTTTTGAAGAATAGCATATCAAACACGTTGAAGTTTCATCAAATCTACTACATGATCTGTATATGATTTCACTTCTATATCAATTGCACTTCAAATAATATATGAATCTTGTATAATGTTCAAAGTAATGGGAAACCGTAGAATGTGGAATATTGTAATTGAAAGCAAAAGTCATCGAATACTACCCCACCTAGCCCGCCATTCCAGAATAATATCTACATTTTTATATTTACTCTCATTTCTATATTAATATACATCAAATTTTTTGAGTTTAAAACAGTGGTCGACGTTTTACAAAAATTGATCCTATCTATAGCAATATAGTATAACGGAAATATATTTAATGTTGATCCTGGTTATGATACACATTTAATTAATCCTTCACGTCTTAATTTCTAAGAAAATCGCGACAAGAATATTTATATCTGCGTTCATAAAGCATTTGTTACATAACGCAGCAACAGAAATTTTTTACGAGAAAAAATTCAATATTTTGAATCCGATATTGAATCAGGATTTGGGTTAAAAAACAGAGTTCTCCCCTGTGCATAGCACCACGCCATGAAAGCGTATAGGGGGTGTGTTCAATTTTGATTGCACAATATACATCCTTTTCCTACTCCATGAAAAATGTATCCCTCGTGACGTCATTTTCCGTCATGATCGTTTGTCAATCATCCAAACATATTGTAACATTTACATTCGGACATTTCGTGGAGAAAATATTTATCAGGGATTTCGTTAACAAAACTTATGTTGTCACAGTTCACATATATTTTGTGCCAATCTTGAACGCGGAATGCGTATTAAATGTTTCTAATTCAACATGCACTTATATTTCAGAATTGGTAGAATTTGTGATGTATAGAATCTATATTTAACCACGATCTGAACAAAGACATTTCTTGCTGCAATAACGAAACTACGCATTTTGTCTAAAAGAGAAGGAACTTAATATATTTCTAAAGACAATAAACGTTAAGGGTAAAATTAGAATACGTTTTTGGAACCAGTATGCTTAATTGTTTTGAAAACAACAGTCATTTCCCAGACAACCAAACACTTGACAACCTCTGCATTGTAGATTTCTGCACACTAGTGTTTGGATCTCTGAAATTATACATTCCTATATTTCAGAAGTGCACGTTTTCCTGATGGCGTCGAAACGGATTTGAATACTAAGAACTGAAGAAGAGAAAAGATGCTATGCTTTGAATAGTATTGATGTGAAGGTATATTTACTCATTAATTATTCGACAGATTAACTGAAACCTTCATCAGATATGTAAAGATCAGATGGAAAATGATGTGAAATATAGAGTGGACAATATGTTGAGGATATACAATGGTCCTGGTACTAGAGAGAGAAATTCAATTTACAATCAATACGTGTACCTGAATAACAATTATGTGGTCATGTGAATTCTTCATTTGTAAAGAATTACTACCTGAATTTATAATAGGACAACTTTGATTATATTCTATGAAATTATTTTAGATTTTGTAAACGTTTAACGTATATTATTACGAAAATCATCCCATTAGCTTATTCGTATCAGGGTATTTCACAGAGAATTTTCTTCTAAATTTGCATTTTGATCTTATGTGTGCGTTATGTGGAGGAGATACGCTCTATCTTTCAGTTATTACAATTAAGTGTCTTGGAATAAAAATATGTTTGGTACAAATTAAGCAGAAATATTCAAGAGTACATGATACTACCTCACTCAAATTGCCCGAAGAGAGAAAAGGAAAATCCTCCCCGTGTTACCTACTTTACCCAACCCACCATTCCCGTAGGACAGAGGGAGCACGTAGAAACGAGATTGTTGGTCGGGAATCCTGTCACTTTTCTGATGGTGTTCCCTCAATCTCTTTAGTAAGGCTTTTTTGAAGAATAGCATATCAAACACGTTGAAGTTTCATCAAATCTACTACATGATCTGTATATGATTTCACTTCTATATCAATTGCACTTCAAATAATATATGAATCTTGTATAATGTTCAAAGTAATGGGAAACCGTAGAATGTGGAATATTGTAATTGAAAGCAAAAGTCATCGAATACTACCCCACCTAGCCCGCCATTCCAGAATAATATCTACATTTTTATATTTACTCTCATTTCTATATTAATATACATCAAATTTTTTGAGTTTAAAACAGTGGTCGACGTTTTACAAAAATTGATCCTATCTATAGCAATATAGTATAACGGAAATATATTTAATATTGATCCTGGTTATGATACACATTTAATTAATCCTTCACGTCTTAATTTCTAAGAAAATCGCGACAAGAATATTTATATCTGCGTTCATAAAGCATTTGTTACATAACGCAGCAACAGAAATTTTTTACGAGAAAAAATTCAATATTTTGAATCCGATATTGAATCAGGATTTGGGTTAAAAAACAGAGTTCTCCCCTGTGCAAAGCACCACGCCATGAAAGCGTATAGGGGGTGTGTTCAATTTTGATTGCACAATATACATCCTTTTCCTACTCCATGAAAAATGTATCCCTCGTGACGTCATTTTCCGTCATGATCGTTTGTCAATCATCCAAACATATTGTAACATTTACATTCGGACATTTCGTGGAGAAAATATTTATCAGGGATTTCGTTAACAAAACTTATGTTGTCACAGTTCACATATATTTGGTGCCAATCTTGAACGCGGAATGCGTATTAAATGTTTTTAATTCAACATGCACTTATATTTCAGAATTGGTAGAATTTGTGATGTATAGAATCTATATTTAACCACGATCTGAACAAAGACATTTCTTGCTGCAATAACGAAACTACGCATTTTGTCTAAAAGAGAAGGAACTTAATATATTTCTAAAGACAATAAACGTTAAGGGTAAAATTAGAATACGTTTTTGGAACCAGTATGCTGAATTGTTTTGAAAACAACAGTCATTTCCCAGACAACCAAACACTTGACAACCTCTGCATTGTAGATTTCTGCACACTAGTTTTTGGATCTCTGAAATTATACATTCCTATATTTCAGAAGTGCACGTTTTCCAGATGGCGTCGAAATGGATTTGAATACTAAGAACTGAAGAAGAGAAAAGATGCTATGCTTTGAATAGTATTGATGTGAAGGTATATTTACTCATTAATTATTCGACAGATTAACTGAAACCTTCATCAGATATGTAAAGATCAGATGGAAAATGATGTGAAATATAGAGTGGACAATATGTTGAGGATATACAATGGTCCTGGTACTAGAGAGAGAAATTCAATTTACAATCAATACGTGTACCTGAATAACAATTATGTGGTCATGTGAATTCTTCATTTGTAAAGAATTACTACCTGAATTTATAATAGGACAACTTTGATTATATTTTATGAAATTATTTTAGATTTTGTAAACGTTTAACGTATATTATTACGAAAATCATCCCATTAGCTTATTCGTATCAGGGTATTTCACAGAGAATTTTCTTCTAAATTTGCATTTTGATCTTATGTGTGCGTTATGTGGAGGAGATACGCTCTATCTTTCAGTTATTACAATTAAGTGTCTTGGAATAAAAATATGTTTGGTACAAATTAAGCAGAAATATTCAAGAGTACATGATACTACCTCACTCAAATTGCCCGAAGAGAGAAAAGGAAAATCCTCCCCGTGTTACCTACTTTACCCAACCCACCATTCCCGTAGGACAGAGGGAGCACGTAGAAACGAGATTGTTGGTCGGGAATCCTGTCACTTTTCTGATGGTGTTCCCTCAATCTCTTTAGTAAGGCTTTTTTGAAGAATAGCACGTTGAAGTTTCATCAAATCTACTACATGATCTGTATATGATTTCACTTCTATATCAATTGCACTTCAAATAATATATGAATCTTGTATAATGTTCAAAGTAATGGGAAACCGTAGAATGTGGAATATTGTAATTGAAAGCAAAAGTCATCGAATACTACCCCACCTAGCCCGCCATTCCAGAATAATATCTACATTTTTATATTTACTCTCATTTCTATATTAATATACATCAAATTTTTTGAGTTTAAAACAGTGGTCGACGTTTTACAAAAATTGATCCTATCTATAGCAATATAGTATAACGGAAATATATTTAATGTTGATCCTGGTTATGATACACATTTAATTAATTCTTCACGTCTTAATTTCTAAGAAAATCGCGACAAGAATATTTATATCTGCGTTCATAAAGCATTTGTTACATAACGCAGCAACAGAAATTTTTTACGAGAAAAAATTCAATATTTTGAATCCGATATTGAATCAGGATTTGGGTTAAAAAACAGAGTTCTCCCCTGTGCATAGCACCACGCCATGAAAGCGTATAGGGGGTGTGTTCAATTTTGATTGCACAATATACATCCTTTTCCTACTCCATGAAAAATGTATCCCTCGTGACGTCATTTTCCGTCATGATCGTTTGTCAATCATCCAAACATATTGTAACATTTACATTCGGACATTTCGTGGAGAAAATATTTATCAGGGATTTCGTTAACAAAACTTATGTTGTCACAGTTCACATATATTTTGTGCCAATCTTGAACGCGGAATGCGTATTAAATGTTTCTAATTCAACATGCACTTATATTTCAGAATTGGTAGAATTTGTGATGTATAGAATCTATATTTAACCACGATCTGAACAAAGACATTTCTTGCTGCAATAACGAAACTACGCATTTTGTCTAAAAGAGAAGGAACTTAATATATTTCTAAAGACAATAAACGTTAAGGGTAAAATTAGAATACGTTTTTGGAACCAGTATGCTTAATTGTTTTGAAAACAACAGTCATTTCCCAGACAACCAAACACTTGACAACCTCTGCATTGTAGATTTCTGCACACTAGTGTTTGGATCTCTGAAATTATACATTCCTATATTTCAGAAGTGCACGTTTTCCTGATGGCGTCGAAACGGATTTGAATACTAAGAACTGAAGAAGAGAAAAGATGCTATGCTTTGAATAGTATTGATGTGAAGGTATATTTACTCATTAATTATTCGACAGATTAACTGAAACCTTCATCAGATATGTAAAGATCAGATGGAAAATGATGTGAAATATAGAGTGGACAATATGTTGAGGATATACAATGGTCCTGGTACTAGAGAGAGAAATTCAATTTACAATCAATACGTGTACCTGAATAACAATTATGTGGTCATGTGAATTCTTCATTTGTAAAGAATTACTACCTGAATTTATAATAGGACAACTTTGATTATATTTTATGAAATTATTTTAGATTTTGTAAACGTTTAACGTATATTATTACGAAAATCATCCCATTAGCTTATTCGTATCAGGGTATTTCACAGAGAATTTTCTTCTAAATTTGCATTTTGATCTTATGTGTGCGTTATGTGGAGGAGATACGCTCTATCTTTCAGTTATTACAATTAAGTGTCTTGGAATAAAAATATGTTTGGTACAAATTAAGCAGAAATATTCAAGAGTACATGATACTACCTCACTCAAATTGCCCGAAGAGAGAAAAGGAAAATCCTCCCCGTGTTACCTACTTTACCCAACCCACCATTCCCGTAGGACAGAGGGAGCACGTAGAAACGAGATTGTTGGTCGGGAATCCTGTCACTTTTCTGATGGTGTTCCCTCAATCTCTTTAGTAAGGCTTTTTTGAAGAATAGCATATCAAACACGTTGAAGTTTCATCAAATCTACTACATGATCTGTATATGATTTCACTTCTATATCAATTGCACTTCCAATAATATATGAATCTTGTATAATGTTCAAAGTAATGGGAAACCGTAGAATGTGGAATATTGTAATTGAAAGCAAAAGTCATCGAATACTACCCCACCTAGCCCGCCATTCCAGAATAATATCTACATTTTTATATTTACTCTCATTTCTATATTAATATACATCAAATTTTTTGAGTTTAAAACAGTGGTCGACGTTTTACAAAAATTGATCCTATCTATAGCAATATAGTATAACGGAAATATATTTAATGTTGATCCTGGTTATGATACACATTTAATTAATTCTTCACGTCTTAATTTCTAAGAAAATCGCGACAAGAATATTTATATCTGCGTTCATAAAGCATTTGTTACATAACGCAGCAACAGAAATTTTTTACGAGTAAAAATTCAATATTTTGAATCCGATATTGAATCAGGATTTGGGTTAAAAAACAGAGTTCTCCCCTGTGCATAGCACCACGCCATGAAAGCGTATAGGGGGTGTGTTCAATTTTGATTGCACAATATACATCCTTTTCCTACTCCATGAAAAATGTATCCCTCGTGACGTCATTTTCCGTCATGATCGTTTGTCAATCATCCAAACATATTGTAACATTTACATTCGGACATTTCGTGGAGAAAATATTTATCAGGGATTTCGTTAACAAAACTTATGTTGTCACAGTTCACATATATTTTGTGCCAATCTTGAACGCGGAATGCGTATTAAATGTTTCTAATTCAACATGCACTTATATTTCAGAATTGGTAGAATTTGTGATGTATAGAATCTATATTTAACCACGATCTGAACAAAGACATTTCTTGCTGCAATAACGAAACTACGCATTTTGTCTAAAAGAGAAGGAACTTAATATATTTCTAAAGACAATAAACGTTAAGGGTAAAATTAGAATACGTTTTTGGAACCAGTATGCTGAATTGTTTTGAAAACAACAGTCATTTCCCAGACAACCAAACACTTGACAACCTCTGCATTGTAGATTTCTGCACACTAGTGTTTGGATCTCTGAAATTATACATTCCTATATTTCAGAAGTGCACGTTTTCCAGATGGCGTCGAAATGGATTTGAATACTAAGAACTGAAGAAGAGAAAAGATGCTATGCTTTGAATAGTATTGATGTGAAGGTATATTTACTCATTAATTATTCGACAGATTAACTGAAACCTTCATCAGATATGTAAAGATCAGATGGAAAATGATGTGAAATATAGAGTGGACAATATGTTGAGGATATACAATGGTCCTGGTACTAGAGAGAGAAATTCAATTTACAATCAATACGTGTACCTGAATAACAATTATGTGGTCATGTGAATTCTTCATTTGTAAAGAATTACTACCTGAATTTATAATAGGACAACTTTGATTATATTCTATGAAATTATTTTAGATTTTGTAAACGTTTAACGTATATTATTACGAAAATCATCCCATTAGCTTATTCGTATCAGGGTATTTCACAGAGAATTTTCTTCTAAATTTGCATTTTGATCTTATGTGTGCGTTATGTGGAGGAGATACGCTCTATCTTTCAGTTATTACAATTAAGTGTCTTGGAATAAAAATATGTTTGGTACAAATTAAGCAGAAATATTCAAGAGTACATGATACTACCTCACTCAAATTGCCCGAAGAGAGAAAAGGAAAATCCTCCCCGTGTTACCTACTTTACCCAACCCACCATTCCCGTAGGACAGAGGGAGCACGTAGAAACGAGATTGTTGGTCGGGAATCCTGTCACTTTTCTGATGGTGTTCCCTCAATCTCTTTAGTAAGGCTTTTTTGAAGAATAGCATATCAAACACGTTGAAGTTTCATCAAATCTACTACATGATCTGTATATGATTTCACTTCTATATCAATTGCACTTCAAATAATATATGAATCTTGTATAATGTTCAAAGTAATGGGAAACCGTAGAATGTGGAATATTGTAATTGAAAGCAAAAGTCATCGAATACTACCCCACCTAGCCCGCCATTCCAGAATAATATCTACATTTTTATATTTACTCTCATTTCTATATTAATATACATCAAATTTTTTGAGTTTAAAACAGTGGTCGACGTTTTACAAAAATTGATCCTATCTATAGCAATATAGTATAACGGAAATATATTTAATGTTGATCCTGGTTATGATACACATTTAATTAATTCTTCACGTCTTAATTTCTAAGAAAATCGCGACAAGAATATTTATATCTGCGTTCATAAAGCATTTGTTACATAACGCAGCAACAGAAATTTTTTACGAGTAAAAATTCAATATTTTGAATCCGATATTGAATCAGGATTTGGGTTAAAAAACAGAGTTCTCCCCTGTGCATAGCACCACGCCATGAAAGCGTATAGGGGGTGTGTTCAATTTTGATTGCACAATATACATCCTTTTCCTACTCCATGAAAAATGTATCCCTCGTGACGTCATTTTCCGTCATGATCGTTTGTCAATCATCCAAACATATTGTAACATTTACATTCGGACATTTCGTGGAGAAAATATTTATCAGGGATTTCGTTAACAAAACTTATGTTGTCACAGTTCACATATATTTTGTGCCAATCTTGAACGCGGAATGCGTATTAAATGTTTCTAATTCAACATGCACTTATATTTCAGAATTGGTAGAATTTGTGATGTATAGAATCTATATTTAACCACGATCTGAACAAAGACATTTCTTGCTGCAATAACGAAACTACGCATTTTGTCTAAAAGAGAAGGAACTTAATATATTTCTAAAGACAATAAACGTTAAGGGTAAAATTAGAATACGTTTTTGGAACCAGTATGCTGAATTGTTTTGAAAACAACAGTCATTTCCCAGACAACCAAACACTTGACAACCTCTGCATTGTAGATTTCTGCACACTAGTGTTTGGATCTCTGAAATTATACATTCCTATATTTCAGAAGTGCACGTTTTCCTGATGGCGTCGAAACGGATTTGAATACTAAGAACTGAAGAAGAGAAAAGATGCTATGCTTTGAATAATATTGATGTGAAGGTATATTTACTCATTAATTATTCGACAGATTAACTGAAACCTTCATCAGATATGTAAAGATCAGATGGAAAATGATGTGAAATATAGAGTGGACAATATGTTGAGGATATACAATGGTCCTGGTACTAGAGAGAGAAATTCAATTTACAATCAATACGTGTACCTGAATAACAATTATGTGGTCATGTGAATTCTTCATTTGTAAAGAATTACTACCTGAATTTATAATAGGACAACTTTGATTATATTTTATGAAATTATTTTAGATTTTGTAAACGTTTAACGTATATTATTACGAAAATCATCCCATTAGCTTATTCGTATCATGGTATTTCACAGAAAATTTTCTTCTAAATTTGCATTTTGATCTTATGTGTGCGTTATGTGGAGGAGATACGCTCTATCTTTTAGTTATTACAATTAAGTGTTTTGGAATAAAAATATATTTGGTACAAATTAAGCAGAAATATTCAAGAGTACATGATACTACCTCACTCAAATTGCCCGAAGAGAGAAAAGGAAAATCCTCCCCGTGTTACCTACTTTACCCAACCCACCATTCCCGTAGGACAGAGGGAGCACGTAGAAACGAGATTGTTGGTCGGGAATCCTGTCACTTTTCTGATGGTGTTCCCTCAATCTCTTTAGTAAGGCTTTTTTGAAGAATAGCATATCAAACACGTTGAAGTTTCATCAAATCTACTACATGATCTGTATATGATTTCACTTCTATATCAATTGCACTTCAAATAATATATGAATCTTGTATAATGTTCAAAGTAATGGGAAACCGTAGAATGTGGAATATTGTAATTGAAAGCAAAAGTCATCGAATACTACCCCACCTAGCCCGCCATTCCAGAATAATATCTACATTCTTATATTTACTCTCATTTCTATATTAATATACATCAATTTTTTTGAGTTTAAAACAGTGGTCGACGTTTTACAAAAATTGATCCTCTCTATAGCAATATATTATAACGGAAATATATTTAATGTTGATCCTGGTTATGATACACATTTAATTAATCCTTCACGTCTTAATTTCTAAGAAAATCGCGACAAGAATATTTATATCTGCGTTCATAAAGCATTTGTTACATAACGCAGCAACAGAAATTTTTTACGAGTAAAAATTCAATATTTTTAATCCGATATTGAATCAGGATTTGGGGTAAAAAGACAGAGTTCTCCCCTGTGCATAGCACCACGCCATGATAGCGTATAGGGGGTGTGTTCAATTTTGATTGCACAATATACATCCTTTTCCTACTTCATGAAAATTTTTTCCCTCGTGACGTCATTTTCCGTCATGATCGTTTGTCAATCATCCAAACATATTGTAACATTTACATTCGGACATTTCGTGGAGAAAATATTTATCAGGGATTTCGTTAACAAAACTTATGTTGTCACAGTTCACATATATTTTGTGCCAATCTTGAACGCGGAATGCGTATTAAATGTTTCTAATTCAACATGCACTTATATTTCAGAATTGGTAGAATTTGTGATGTATAGAATCTATATTTAACCACGATCTGAACAAAGACATTTCTTGCTGCAATAACGAAACTACGCATTTTGTCTAAAAGAGAAGGAACTTAATATATTTCTAAAGACAATAAACGTTAAGGGTAAAATTAGAATACGTTTTTGGAACCAGTATGCTGAATTGTTTTGAAAACAACAGTC
Organism: Lepisma saccharinum; assembly: GCF_977018435.1. NCBI lineage: Eukaryota > Metazoa > Arthropoda > Insecta > Zygentoma > Lepismatidae > Lepisma > Lepisma saccharinum. The sequence continues at coordinate 39,356,235 of NC_139234.1, forward strand.
ATTTCCCAGACAACCAAACACTTGACAACCTCTGCATTGTAGATTTCTGCACACTAGTGTTTGGATCTCTGAAATTATACATTCCTATATTTCAGAAGTGCACGTTTTCCAGATGGCGTCGAAATGGATTTGAATACTAAGAACTGAAGAAGAGAAAAGATGCTATGCTTTGAATAGTATTGATGTGAAGGTATATTTACTCATTAATTATTCGACAGATTAACTGAAACCTTCATCAGATATGTAAAGATCAGATGGAAAATGATGTGAAATATAGAGTGGACAATATGTTGAGGATATACAATGGTCCTGGTACTAGAGAGAGAAATTCAATTTACAATCAATACGTGTACCTGAATAACAATTATGTGGTCATGTGAATTCTTCATTTGTAAAGAATTACTACCTGAATTTATAATAGGACAACTTTGATTATATTTTATGAAATTATTTTAGATTTTGTAAACGTTTAACGTATATTATTACGAAAATCATCCCATTAGCTTATTCGTATCAGGGTATTTCACAGAGAATTTTCTTCTAAATTTGCATTTTGATCTTATGTGTGCGTTATGTGGAGGAGATACGCTCTATCTTTCAGTTATTACAATTAAGTGTCTTGGAATAAAAATATGTTTGGTACAAATTAAGCAGAAATATTCAAGAGTACATGATACTACCTCACTCAAATTGCCCGAAGAGAGAAAAGGAAAATCCTCCCCGTGTTACCTACTTTACCCAAACCACCATTCCCGTAGGACAGAGGGAGCACGTAGAAACGAGATTGTTGGTCGGGAATCCTGTCACTTTTCTGATGGTGTTCCCTCAATCTCTTTAGTAAGGCTTTTTTGAAGAATAGCATATCAAACACGTTGAAGTTTCATCAAATCTACTACATGATCTGTATATGATTTCACTTCTATATCAATTGCACTTCAAATAATATATGAATCTTGTATAATGTTCAAAGTAATGGGAAACCGTAGAATGTGGAATATTGTAATTGAAAGCAAAAGTCATCGAATACTACCCCACCTAGCCCGCCATTCCAGAATAATATCTACATTCTTATATTTACTCTCATTTCTATATTAATATACATCAATTTTTTTGAGTTTAAAACAGTGGTCGACGTTTTACAAAAATTGATCCTCTCTATAGCAATATATTATAACGGAAATATATTTAATGTTGATCCTGGTTATGATACACATTTAATTAATCCTTCACGTCTTAATTTCTAAGAAAATCGCGACAAGAATATTTATATCTGCGTTCATAAAGCATTTGTTACATAACGCAGCAACAGAAATTTTTTACGAGTAAAAATTCAATATTTTTAATCCGATATTGAATCAGGATTTGGGGTAAAAAGACAGAGTTCTCCCCTGTGCATAGCACCACGCCATGATAGCGTATAGGGGGTGTGTTCAATTTTGATTGCACAATATACATCCTTTTCCTACTTCATGAAAATTTTTTCCCTCGTGACGTCATTTTCCGTCATGATCGTTTGTCAATCATCCAAACATATTGTAACATTTACATTCGGACATTTCGTGGAGAAAATATTTATCAGGGATTTCGTTAACAAAACTTACGTTGTCACAGTTCACATATATTTTGTGCCAATCTTGAACGTGGAATGCGTATTAAATGTTTCTAATTCAACATGCACTTATATTTCAGAATTGGTAGAATTTGTGATGTATAGAATCTATATTTAACCACGATCTGAACAAAGACATTTCTTGCTGCAATAACGAAACTACGCATTTTGTCTAAAAGAGAAGGAACTTAATATATTTCTAAAGACAATAAACGTTAAGGGTAAAATTAGAATACCTTTTTGGAACCAGTATGCTGAATTGTTTTGAAAACAACAGTCATTTCCCAGACAACCAAACACTTGACAACCTCTGCATTGTAGATTTCTGCACACTAGTGTTTGGATCTCTGAAATTATACATTCCTATATTTCAGAAGTGCACTTTTTCCAGATGGCGTCGAAATGGATTTGAATACTAAGAACTGAAGAAGAGAAAAGATGCTATGCTTTGAATAGTATTGATGTGAAGGTATATTTACTCATTAGTTATTCGACATATTAACTGAAACCTTCATCAGATATGTAAAGATCAGATGGAAAATGATGTGAAATATAGAGTGGACAATATGTTGAGGATATACAATGGTCCTGGTACTAGAGAGAGAAATTCAATTTACAATCAATACGTGTACCTGAATAAAAATTATGTGGTCATGTGAATTCTTCATTTGTAAAGAATTACTACCTGAATTTATAATAGGACAACTTTGATTATATTTTATGAACTTATTTTAGGTTTTTTAAACGTTTAACGTATATTATTACGAAAATCATCCCATTAGCTTATTCGTATCATGGTATTTCACAGAGAATTTTCTTCTAAATTTGCATTTTGATCTTATGTGTGTGATATGTGGAGGAGATATGCTCTATCTTTTCAGTTATTACAATTAAGTGTCTTGGAATAAAAATATGTTTGGTACAAATTAAGCAATAACAGCATATTGCTCCAACAGTGGGTAGGATTCAAGGGTGCGTTTATCACTGTCGGCAGAGTTATTCATTCTCAAGTATGCTCTAAACATGTAATACATTTCAGGTATTTAGCGTAGATTTTGGCAGCTTGAATGGAAATTTGCCGAAATGCCAATTTGCCTTGCTTAAACAGAACTACAATTTTTGGTAACAGAAAGCATTTGTTGCATGCGTAGGCCTGGACACTGTGATTTTTAAACTTATGTTAATTTTTGCCGGACAATGCTCCTGTCTAACGTAAGGAAGGATCATTCTGTTATTTGTGTACAAAATTAGAAGACAGTAGAAGCTAAGGGAATGATAGTCAGATGATGAAGCGTATTTTATTCTTAAGTTAGACATAATAAAAATACAATAACTTTTTGCGATTATGTCTGTCGATGGATTGCAGCTAAAAATTCTAACATACTGGCGAGGATTAAACATGATTCTTGGGTGATTTTTCTTCACGAAAGTAGTAGTGATTTGAAGTGCTAATTTTACTATTAAGGTAATTGGAAGGAGAAAGATGGGAGTCCTATTGAATCTAGAATAGTATCTGTGGGATTTGTGTACTTTTTTATATATCTAATGCCGTCTGCATGAAAAGAACGATAAATAATGTCAAGTGTACTGAAATGCTAATGTAAAATAATAAGATATTGATTAATGCAACAAAAAGATGTTTCCAACAAGATACTTATATCATTATAATTGCAATATTGCAGTTTTTAGACCGGGCCTCCAGACAAATAAATGCATGTCATATATTCATTTTGTTAGATGAGACTAAAAACATTTTTAAATTAGTATTTTTTGGTGATCCTAAATAGCACAATTTATCACAGTTTCAATTCTAAAATTGCGTTCAGCGAGATACTGATACATTTACTTTGCATGTAAGGCGTGCAGAACCTTAAAATAGGTTGCTTTGAAAATTTTTAGAGCATATTTTAAGTGCATATTTTGGCCATTTTAGTGCATATTTTGGCTTTCTTTAGTGCATTTCGCATGCATGTATTTCTTAATATAGAATTTTCGAGCTCCGTGGGAGTTGATTTAATAAGTAATAATTCACACCGAAGAAACACGCAACGTGCAACATGCAACATGCGACATGCAACACGCGACACGAGTGTTTGACACCGAAGAGACAAGATGCACGCGGCAAGCGACAGTTTGCATGATGGTGCCGATATAATTGCATTAATCAGTTTATTAGTCACCCGAAAATAACGTAACAAGAGCCATTGTTACATGCAAATTGCGTTGTAAAATTGGTGCAAGTTATTGAAACTTGGGAGAGGCATCTTGTGCACGAGAAAACTGAGAAATATTCACTGACCTCAAACTGAATACGCTAGACTTCTCAACCTGAATAAAGCGAATACCTAAACACTAGAGAAATAGTTCTCAACCTTCGTGTAACCATGTCACGGTATTTTTTTAAAGTGAATGCCCTTAGCCGAAGAATTTTCCTCGTAAATCTTTACAGTATTGAAGATTTTATGCATGAATTAACATTTGCCTATGAAATTAAATATTTATAAATAAATTCTAGCATAATCATAAGAGTAATAATAGTTTGATTACGTGTGTAGGATTGTTGACAAATATAAAAATATGGAAGACAAAGTGGTAACGTCGTCTCCTTGTAATTAAGTGATCCCGGGTTCGATAACCGGGGAGGCACGGGGCAGATCCAGTTCTGATTAGTCTATTTGTGCATAAAATGAACTTAAAGACGAAAACTCACAACTCAAATATGATATTGGGATTATGATAGTTAACCAGTTTCAGCAGAACATTTCACAGCTCAGTATAGTTGATACGAGGGCACGGTATCGGGTCGCGGCCCGGTGGTTGAAAAACAATGCACTAGAGTACTTTACCATGTTGACAAATATATTTTGAACTAAAGTGCCTCCATAGGCTGACATTTTCAAATAAAAATAGTCAGGTAAATGGCCAAAACACGGCCTCTTTTCACGATGTTGAAGGCAAATTACAGCCGATAGATAACTGTATCAAAAAACTTGATAAAGCGAAATGAACGTTGTGTTTAAATCTTAAAACATTGTTAAAACATTGTACATATCGATACTTTATTATATTAACGAGGTTCAAACATAATGCCGGTTGGGCTCTCTTCTAGAGTCTAAATACAGCTCGTTGGAATGAAGCTTCCGCTGCGCATGCGCGAACAACAAACTGAAGCAACACGATGCACGGTATTGAGAAAACGGCACAGTCCGAGAAGCACGTAAGCGACACGCGACACGTGCATCTTGCCGTGTCTCTTCGGTTCGAAAGGTTGTATTGATTACTGAGTGTTGGCTTCAAAGCGACACGTGTTTCGTGTTGCATGTCGCGTGTTTCTTCGGTGTGAATTCTCCCTAAGAGGTTGTTATTAACTACAACGAACTCCATCCGAAATTCAAAACCAATTAAATTAATATTCATGGTGGATTACGTTGGGCAATTCATTAAATGGGCTGGTTTACAATGGATTATAGTTTTTTTTTTCTGAACTCTAAACTACTCTATACTTTTTATGATATCGTACAAGTATTTTTTATTTCGAATTTTTATATAAGTTCCGTTACATGTGTAAACTGTTGTGAAAATTTACACTACATATATATATAATGTTAATAAACCTAAGTGAATAAAATAATGAATGAATTGACTTCTTTTACGTGACGTTTCTGCCAATTTGGCTAATTTCGAAGATGATGATGGCGCATGGTGAAAAGAGAAATAGCTGAAAGGAGAATCAAGCACACAAGGACAGCACATAACACATGTCCCATATAGGAATATACTGGCCATGGTTCAGACGCCAGAGCTTCATGTGTCTGCAAA